>NC_086445.1:471471402-471796958 GCF_028390025.1 Pseudophryne corroboree
TTAGATCTGTTCCTGGTCTGCTGTGTCCGATCGTTCCTGTCTTCAGAGTTCCTGAGTCTTGGTGTTTGTCATCTCATCCCAAGGAGTTCTCCTGGTCCTCAATTACCTGTGACACTCTATTGAGGATCTCGCTTGGTTTCATGAGTGACGGCTCTGCCGTGTGCTGCGGCCTAGGCCGCTTAATATTGTTTGCTGGTTTTGGAGCATTTGCGGAGGTATCCGCTTCCACAGTCCTCTCCGGTACTCGGCGGTGCCGTGTAGGAGAGTGGACAAGTGGAGTATTTTGGTTGTCCTTTTCCCTGGTGAAAATCCGCACATACTTTAGTTTTAGGTTTGTTAGTAGCCCCTGGCCTTGTTGTTTAGTTAGAGGGCCCCTTGTTATCTCCCTGTCTCGGTTCACTCTTTGTCTCCCATTAAGACCTGAGGGGGCATCGAAGTTGGGCAGACGTAATCCGCTCTTCAAACGCGGCTGCCATGGGCTCAAGAAACCATAGTCTCGCAAGAGTGTACTGACAGCACGGGCGAGACAACGGAGATAGGGTGCCAGGGGCTATTCCCATTCCTTTCCCCTTTCCCAGCATTACGTTCCGGTATTCAGGTCTCTTCACATAAGATCACCCCAGACCTGAGTACTAGAATCATAACAATACCCACATTGTCATTTGCAGATGGAAATGTTTGTGTTGTAGCTTCCCTTTTCAATTGGCTCATGTTTACTACAGGTGATAGCCAATGCCAATGCATGAGCAAGCACTTCTTACATTTAGTGTAACACCAGTGGACTGTGTGATTTAAAATTAGACTGACATGAATGCAGGTCTTAGGTGTGTATATTTATTCTCTTATCAAAATGGATATACTATATACTGTATATGTGCCTTTACCAGTGGCGGAAAAGCTATAGGACATAACCTGACTTTTGCTGTTAGGCCAGTGCTATCTATTGATTGTCTGAGGCATTTTATATAGTTGTTGTTTTTTTTTTGTTTATTCATTTATTTTTTAGCACAGGAATGGTAGTGGTGGTGTTTGAGTGTGTATGGGGGGAGGTAAGGTGGCAGCAGTGCAGCCAAGACTCATTTCATCCATTCCTAGCCTGATGCCAGTAGGACCACCTTCTAGCCTGTCACCATTAAATAATAATATATTCCAGGCAGGCTGCTGTCATTCCCAGCATCAGTGTCAGGTGGCTAGACACTACATGATTTGCAGTGCATCACATAATCACGGCCTGACTCCTTGACTTAATGCAGTGAAATGCAGCATTATGCCGCAGGTACTACGAAATCACTCCATCTTGTCCATTGCACTTCACACTTGGACCTTTTCCTGCCAGAGGACACCATAAAAACACCTTGAATGTTGTAAGTATGCAATGAAGCATACCAAGCACTGCCTCCTAGCAATACTCCAGCATCACCGGCCCTCCATACTCATCACTATACATAGTTGCCTACGCTTCTGAAATGTCCCGGAGACTCGCTTTTCAGGGAAATCATTAATTTAAAGTTTTTGCTACAGTAAATTAGCTGATCGATATGACTCTCAGGTGTTTGGAGACATAATTCAGACCTGATCGCCGCTGTACGATTTTTGCACAGCAGGCGATCAGGTCCAAACTGCGCATGCGTATGCTCCGCAATGCGCAGTCATGTCACATGGGTACAGAGTGGATCGCCACTCAGCGATGGGTTTGTGCGACTGATCCGTTCGCATGGGCGATCGTAAGGAAATTGACAGGAAAAAGGCTTTTGTGGGTGTTAACTGACCGTTTTCAGGGAGTGTCTGGAAAAACGCAGGTGTGTCCATGAATTTGCAGGGAGGGTTCTTGATGTCAAATCCGGTCTCGGACAGGCTGAAGTGATCGCAGCGGCTGAGTAAGTCCTGGGCTGCGCAGAGACTGCACAAAATCAGTTTGTGCAGCTCTGCTACACATGCTTTCGCACACTTGCACAGTTAAAATACACTCCCCCTGTAGGCTATCTGATCGCAGCAGTGCACAAATTGCTTGCTAGTGATCAGGTCTGAATTAGGCCCTTTGATCATAGGCTGAGATGGGTTTACAGCCCCTGTTCTTTGAAAGGGTCTGCACATGTGCTACCAATTAACCTGTCCATGTTCAGAGCCCCCCACCCCCTCCCCATTAGCACCTAACAGTTAGTGCAGGGTTACTGCTCTGTGAGCCTTCGCCCCATAATCTTTGATTGAGACGTGTACCCTCGTGGGCTTGCTTCACTCACCACTCTTTGGACAAGGTGACTCACTCTGCTACTGCTGGACTTGCCACAGGTTACTATTCCCAATCGTCATCCACACAGATAGTAAATCAAACAAAATTTGTGAAAATAAGAAAAAAACAAAACGTGCGTCAATCATTTGTGTGTTGACTATTGACATGTTGACCTTTTGACTATGTTGAACGTAATCACTTAATTGATGATTTTTTCCCTTCAAAACCGTTCATATAGTTGTTGTTTTTTTAAACAATTTTATTTAATATAGTTTAAAAAGTATTTTTTTAATATTAAAATATTATAATATTCACATCTGCAGAACGGATATCCTCATCAAAAACTTGGTGGCACAGTGGGGTGGTGCAGTCGCATGTGATCTTACCATGCCTGTTAAGTGGTTAGCACTGTCTACCTTTTACCTGTTGATCTTTTGACCCTGTCAACCTAATGCTTGTCGACCATTTGGGGCGACCTATTGACTGTCGACCTATACAACCCACTGGAGCAGTACTGAATTGCTCTGGGGCAGCCGTGTCTGCCTCTGCAAATTGCAGCGAGTTAGAAGCTCAAATTCCATGGAGCCACCTTAAATTATCATGAATAAACCCCTTTCATCTCCTTTTAAAGAGGTACAAATATTAATTACTGTCTACAGTTTTTGTTAATAGACTTAAAAAATCAAACATGCTAAAATCGGAACTTATTTACAGATACCACTTTTATGATATTCAGATCTCATCCATTTGCTAAGGACAATGTAGCTTGTTATCAGTATTACAGTTACTGGCTACTTAGCAGCACTTGACAATCTGAGGTCTCTGAAACTCCGTCCGTTTGATTTGGTATGCTGGATGTGAGTATTGTTGAGATTTGCAAAGTGGCGGCTTCTTATCTGAGCTGGCAGACCATGTCATCCACTGCAGTATAAATGACTGAACTTCCATGCCATTAAGATAGTTACTGCTTATGAGTTACTGTGAGGAGTGCCTTCTATCACACCACTGGGACTAGATTGTGTGTTTCTTTCTGTCCTTTTCCTTTTTTATATAATGAATGACTTATACTTCTTGAAAGCTTAGAGGCCTCGCTATTAATATCCAAGTGGTCATTTATGACATGTGGAAGTAAATGCCCATAAACATAAACAATTCTCGCACCTCTTTTACCCCAGTCTCTTCTCAGAATGCATCATTTGACAATGCATTATAGATTCTGCATTTTATGATTCTGTGAATCATTCTAGTGTCACGTCCGAGATCCCAGCATAACCTGTGAGGTCGCAGATGTTATACTAGCAGTAGCTGAGATTAAGTGCAGCGTGTTCTGTCTAGATAGTTGTGAGTGGCAACAGGAAACAATTTACAGCACATACTTCTACTGTCATAAACATGATGCTTTACAATATCAAATTATAGGCAAAACGACTTCATGATGATCTGTTTCTAATTTAAACCTAGTTTTCCTGTAATCGCTATTACACATAATCTCATTAAAGTCGCAGTCGTGGTAACACAATCCTATAAACTATTCACAGGTACAAGCTATTTCACCTTTGTATAAAATATCATCAGGAGTAGAAATCGTTTAATTACAATGTAGAGGAATTCCCTGGTTTAATTTAATACGGTGGGGTTTTTTGCACAATTAAATACAAAAGATCATCGCAGCAAGGTTGGGGGTTAAAACTAACCCGCAGTGTAAGTAATGAAGCAGATTATCTATTGCGAGGCACGATCTGGTTTGTTGTGGCTGTAGATGTAGAATAGCTAAAACGTGTTTTGCTGTCCACCTGCTGATGTGCAGTTTCCCATTTTATCAAATGCCCATCAATGACACTATGTTAAAAGAGGGGTGCAGTGTCTTCATTGACATTTATTTATGCACATAGTTCAATATTCCAGTTACAGTTATGGCTTGAGCTGATTAAATAAACTGTGTACAGTGTGTTAGTGAGTATTATAAAAAACTGATCTTATTAACCAAATCAGTTAATTGAATTGCTACGTCGGGCGGCATCTAGTGACCGCCAGAGCACAAAACACTTGAATTCTTCTCATAGAGGTGAGGAGCAGATCTGCACTAACTTTCTGAGCGATTTTGACTATATAGTCAAAATCGCTCAGTTATATCGCTCCGTGTGTATGCACCTTAAGCCTTTTATTAAATAGGATCTTTGCAAAATAACATAATGTGCATTTATACTGTATGCAGTGATTCTCATGAGGGCTCTTGCTGGGGTGCCTTAGATTGATGGTTCAGGACCAATTCAAATTATTTATGATCAATGTAATAGGCAAAACCAGTGCTGGTGGCTGCCAATCATAGAATATGTGGACAAACAGAAGCAATTCCTGTCCCACATCACACAGTTGAACCTAAGGATGACATATAAACACAATTTACTTCATTTAATATTTTTTTCTAAATTTCTCAATAAGAAAATTTTGGCCTAGAGGTTCTGTGAAAAAAATTCTGATACTCTAGGGTGCCGTGATTCAAAAAAGATTGTGAATCACTGGTCTAATGTATTCACCCACACTGATTTTAATGGGGTGATTTATCTGCAGGTGGAAGTTGTTGGAAAATGGAATTGGGAATCATTTATGAAATAATTTATTTTCTATGGTGTAGGTTTGTTTTATATTTTTATATAGAACTTGTTCTGTAGGGTAGGATATTCTATGCAATAATTTCTAGGCTAGTATATCTGTAACAAATATATGGTTAATATTTGTATGTATATACATTTTTTGCACAATGGTATCACACTGTGGAGCACTTTGTTATAAATGAACCCCACACTGCCATGTTCTCATTAAAGTCCAATTCACATTTGCCATAAAAAAAAAAAGATTTCCTATTGTGCTCTGTGTGTTACAAAAATTAATTTACATTAATTATTCAATTAGTGCCGAATCTTTCGACAGTCGGAAAATCTGCATTTTACGCCCGTTTTTAGGGCAAAATACATTCGCCTTATTCAGTGCCGTGCAGGTTTTTCAACTGTTTGAAAAATCCAGCACTGGCGAAATCCACGTGGATCTGCAAATTTGCCACCGATACACGTGTTTTGTTGAATTTGCTGGCGTTTTCACCCATTTTTGGGTCTGTTTTCGCCCATGCTGATTCCACAAAAAAAAAAAATTTTTTTGAAAAGGCATGGACGAAAATGGGTTCAAAACTGGGCGAAAACGCCAGCTATTGAATACACATGGTCGAATTAGTGCCGTATTTGTGGGCAGTTGAAAAAACGGCACTTAATTGAATGCCCCCCTTTATCTTGATATAACAAAATTGTTATACAGTACATGTTATACATATTGGTAAATTGTATCTGTTTATTTAAAAAAAATTCTAAGCTTTGCTTTAATTTGAAGAAATGCACAAGAATAAAATATTATTGACAAAATATATTTTTTATACATGGCGTGGCAGCAAATATTTGCATGGACAACCCCTGATATAGTAAATGAGATCCCTGGAAATAAAAATCATATTTCT
The DNA here is from genome assembly GCF_028390025.1 of Pseudophryne corroboree. Classification (NCBI taxonomy): domain Eukaryota; kingdom Metazoa; phylum Chordata; class Amphibia; order Anura; family Myobatrachidae; genus Pseudophryne; species Pseudophryne corroboree. The sequence goes on from NC_086445.1 coordinate 471,477,138, forward strand.
TAATATTGATAAAAATCACAAAGGAAAAGTTATCTTGTTTGCTGTCTTTTTGAAGAGAAGATTTATGGTTACGGATCAGAACAATCAGCAAAACCCAATATTCATTTTACTCAGAGCTAATTACAGTTGATCCATTAATTACTTTCACCTTGCTTTTTATTCTTTTGCTTGTTGTTTTGCTGTGTGTTAGCTACAGAATACGCAAGCCAAACATGAAAAGGTAAAAGATACTTTAGGCTGATAAAGATACATTATTAAGTAGTATCATAGTTGAAGTATTTAACTATTTGTCTAGCAGGAAAGTCCAGGTACAGTAAGAGTGACTTACAATCCACCTCAGGACCAGTGGCTGCAGAGTGGTGAAGCAGACACACTAATGAGGTGTTTCACTGCTTTCTCGTTCCCATTTAAGTTCCAGTAGAGAAGCTTTATAGTGCCTGCAGAGAAGCTGTTAACAAGCTGATGTCCCTTGTGGCAACATGGGATTGCTGGAGTTTCTAAAAAGAGCTCGGAGTCATGTTGATATGTCTTGCATTGCAGTGACAAATTGGCAGATCAACCCTCCTCCGCTGCGGAAAGGAGCAGACAATTTTCTAGATGTCCACAGCAATCATAGTCATTCACTGAGAGTGATGCTGCATCTGAATAAGGACTTAAATGTCTTGGTTTTATTTTCTCACACAAACACATTGCCATGTGTTAGTTCTTGCTTTAGGGATAAGAATATTAATCATGACATGAATGGGCCCTGCTTAGCACATAAATACCAGCTATGTATAGCACATGATACTCAGCACCAATATGTCCTCTATGCTGAGCAACTGGGAAAAAGGTATGGGGGTGCATTGTAAATAACTCTGAAACAAAGCAACCAATTACAACGCCAATATTTTTCTGCAAATCTACAGACCAAGGTGGTCATTCTGACCCGAATGCAGCTTCGCATCTGTACGCAGCGTTTGCATTTAGGTGGTCTGCACACGCGCACTGGCCACAGTGTGCGTGCCTGACCTTACACTTTGCGGCCGCATCACGGAAGGATGTGGCCGTAGTGTGCTTGACATCGGTGGGCGTTTGCAGAGCGGCGACATAGCCTTGGGCAAGTGTGGAGTGCTGAACAGGAGTGGGCCAGGAGCGTTTTTTGGAGCTGCTGTGTGACATCACATGCAGCTGTTCCAATTAAAAAAATGGCAGTGGACTGCCTGGCAGCTCAGCCAGGCTATGCTGCCAGGGGTCAACCTTAATTCAGATGGGTCTGCAATGTAATTGCAGATGCATCGGAAGGCAGCACGTCACACATGCTGCACAGCCTTGCCCTGTGCTGGGCGGCCCCCAGCATGTGAGGAGATGGACGCATCTCTGAATAAGGTCCCAAGATGTTTAATTTGGCATATGACGTGCCCTGCTCAGACAATGGCATCATTGTGCTATTAATATATAATATATAGTAATAATAAATAATGTTATTTATATAGCACTTCTCTTCCAACAGGACTCAACGTGCTTTACATTTGCATTTACAGGAAAGAGAACTAAGCATTTGGGTTGTATTTTTGCAGGAAGAAATATAGATTGTGTCCAGGTGTAGTACACTCACATCTCCTGATGCTATGTCTGTTCTCTTTATACAGGATTCGGCCACATTTGGCACTGCTACTGGGGCCGGAGCTGCTAGTCCCAAAACAAGCACACTAATTGGAGAAAAAGGGACATCGCCAAAAGTCCAATTACCTCTTAATATGTAAGTTACTACGTAATAAAGTATGTATTTTTGGTATGAAGTCAGTTTCTTTTGAAAAAAAATTGGGAGTTGAAGATCACATTTATCTGTGGTAATATGGAATTCATGTGTAGTAATTAGAAATTTCATAAAATGACCTGTATTTTTCTAAAGCTGATATAGATACAGTAGTTCAAAAGTAATTTGTGGCCACCACACCCACAATATAATCCAAGCTTCTCTTTTCCCAAACTTATTCCGCGTGTATTGCAACTAAGAGGTTTATTTATCATGCCCCGTAATTGGTGGCACCATCGTAGGGAATTGCTGATGGTGGCTGAGGTCGTCATGCAGTACCTTTCCCATGTAAATCATATTTACCATGTATAATGGCAGTATGACCTACACCGATAGCTATCCTCCACTGGTATTACCATCTCAGGATGGAGATACTGTAGCAGATGCGAGAAACAAGAAAAAAAAAATATTATTAAAATAAAATAAAAATCTTCTTACAAATATAGTAAAATGATTTAGATATTTTTTCTAGTTTTAAACATATATTTTTTATTTATATTTTTTAACTGAATCTGTACTGGAAGCCTAAGATACTGACCGCCTGGGATATTGCAAGTCTGTGCTGACTGCTTCCAGACAGTTTTGCTGGGAACTAAACATCGCTTATATGTTTAGAAGGGTTACCACCCATCCAGGAGTCATGTTGACAGTTTGGAAAAGGCAAGATCAGTCCATTGTCCACAGGCCTGCTCATCTCGTGCCAGTGGTGTCTGGCAATCCACTGATCTCTGTGCAGCTCTGCCTTCACCTACCTCAGGCCACCTGTGGCATGTCTCCACCCATGCACAGCACACCTCCTGGTCTGCCTAAGCCTAGGCTTACCATACTCTCCCTTTAACCTGGGACACTGATGAATTACACTGGGTTTGTGGCTGGCTGACTTCAAGCCTGAATATCACCTTTTTTTTTATCAGCTACAGAAACTGTGTAATTCAGGGCTGCATTTAGCATCCCACCTGTCGGAATACTGGTTGTCATGTGACCAATGCTAGAATCCGAATACCACTCAGACCGGTGCCGGATTATGGACAGCTGACATCCCAAAGGTAAGTATCAGGGTGCCGGTAAGGTACTATGGGGGGGTTAGGCACTGGGGGGGAGGTTGCCCTAGCCACCACCCCCAGATTGATCTTCAATGTCGGGATCGCCGGCATATAGTACTTATTCCATAATTCTTGTGTGTCCCGGTTTAAAGTCTTAGCATGGTAAGCCTAATAAAGCCTGAATCACTGCCTACCTCATCTCCACTTGCCTACAGCTCGCCTCCTGGGCTTCGTAAGCCTACCTCCAAGCCTGACCCAATGACAGAAGCTGGACTCTGGTTATATTAGATGAGCAAAGGGCGGTGGAGCAGTGGTGTATCTATAATGGCTGCAACATGTGCAGTGCACATGGGCTCCTGCGTCCAAGGGGGCCCACACCGCACACCCTGCGCCTATTTCTGAAATGGTTACTCCTATGGAGGTCTGTGTCGGCTGTAGTAGTGCTACACAGATCACCAGGAAAGTGGTGTAGCAGCCATTTTTATTGTGTTTTACGCATTTGCAGTAAGAAAATCACAGGGAAAATGGGCGATGAACCACTTCCCCAGGGACCTGCGCATGTGCACTAGACTCTAGTACAACACTAGGGTCTCCTAGTGACCCTAATGCTGACAGTCACTGCATTACCAGTAAATGCCTCCAGCAGCTTACAGAGTGACACAGAATGTGAAACAATGAGTAGGCTGCAGGGTTGTCACTGCATTGAATGATGGCTAGCTACATCAGCGATCAGGGATTGTCAGACATAGAACAGCCTGCGCAGGGAAGAGCTGAATTCTGTGATTACTGTAGTAAATGATTGCCTGACAGTTAGTAGTACCTTACAGAATACAGGGGATTTAGTTATTATTACTCAAGAATCAGGGATGGCAACAGAAATCTTGGGGACCGGTACAGTGATAGCTTAGTAATATATATATGGTAAAGCGCAACAGAATTTGCTGCGCTATATAAGAAACTGTTAATAAATAAATATTTATTTATACACACACATATATGTATATATATGAATATGTGTATCTCTCCTTCCTCCCCCCCACACACCGCAGTCTGTGTTTCCCTCTCTCCTTCCTCCCACACACCCCGTGACACCCAGTCTGTCTCCCCAGTGACTCGATGCTGCATTCCCAGCTCCCCCACCCCATTCCAAAGCCCTGTATCCCCTCACCAATCCACTCTTACCCTGGGGAGAGACTTACCTGCACTGCACTCCGCAGTAGCCAGACTTGAACACCGCACAGCAGGTACCATGCGGCCTTCACACCGCACCAGAAGAGGCTGGCGCAGCGCACAAGAATACGGGCCAACGGAGCTGCTGTCACACAGTGGGACCCAGAAGCGTGGGAGTACACTTGTGCCGCACAGTCACTGTGTGTGAGAGGCTCCTGTCACTCTGCGGCTGCGCCCACACCGCCTACAGCTCACTGCCATATTTGGACAAGATGACTCACACCCCTGCCTGGCACTATTGGCATACATTTGGGGCCCCTTTTGATCCTTGGGGTCCAGTACTGGTGTCCCCTTTGACCCTCACTGTCGGCGGCTCTGTCAAGAAGCAGTAACAGGAAGATAGAAAAAGGTGATGTCTAAATTGCAAGGATCTGGGATTATTTACCATATTTTTTAATTTAATATTACCCTTTCATTTCTTCATCCAAATAAGAATCGGTGCTCATTTATACATGCTTAAAAAATGGGTTTTAGCCTACAGTATATCCATGTTTCATAAATTCACATGAGGTTTGAGTAAATGAGGTTTGAGTAAAATGTATCAATATTTTTTCAAAGTAAAATTGAAAATGCCAAAATCCTTAATTTGCATAAGAACATATGTTAAAATACACAAGTTATATAATACAAGAATATGCTTAGGGTTACCACCCATTTGGTATTGTTCTAGAGTCTGGAAATCTGGACACCTATCCAGAGTCCAGAGCTTTAGCAATCTCAAATGTGCAGTGTCCAGAAATCACAATGTTGGTTGATCTTTCCTCCATTGCAGCTCTTTCCAGGCGTCTACTGAGTCACAGTCCTGTGCTCTAATACTGGACAGAATTAGCCTGGCTAATTAACACATAGGCAAACGCAGGGGTTGTTTCCAGTTGCCTGGTAACTCCCCATGCCAACAGCCTGGCCAGCTGCCACTACATGCAGTGTAAGGGTGAATGGAGCTGCTGCACATGCCCAGAGGCAGCAGTGTCTATGGATCTGAGTGCTCAATCATCACACCAAAGAGAGAATCTGGTTAGTGGCTTACAATGATCATTGGGCCTGCATAAGTTTGAAGTACTTAAACTTCACTTTATTTGGGACAGACTGTAGCTTGTTACGTGTTAATTATGCTTCCTTCATGGGCTGGTGACAATCGCTCTAAAATCAAACATTTGGAAAAAAAAACTCCAGAAATCCTCCATTTGCCCCTGTTAGCATTGAGGAATCTGGCCTGCTGTTGCTGGGGTAGCGAGACATAGTGACACCACAGTCCTTCTTATCCCACCCGTCTTGAAGAAGAACATTAATTGCATCCGTCTGGCGAGCAGCAGTCCTGCAAGTGTGCAATGTGACCAGGGACTTGAAGTGCAGCATTCAACACAAAGGAATTTAGGAATGTTATAGGCGGTGAGAAGAACTTGCTGATCATGGAGACTATGGCAGCAAAGGTTGCAAGTTACTTTTATATTTTATGGTAATTGTCTTTTAAATATATGATGTATATTTTTAAATGCTTCTCAACATTATCTCTGAGGTTATAAGATCTGGGATCTGACTTGCAAGTTAAAGTCTTTATCATGGAAACAGCAGAAACTTTTAAACATAGAAGTGCAGGAAGGTGCTAACTTGGGTTGCTTTGGTTCTAGCTGGAGGGAAATGAGGACAGGTATTTTTGTGATGTATAGACTAGTGATTTGGAGGTGATATGGTGCTATAGGATTGAGTCTATAGTGTCTCAGAGAGGGTGCTTCAGAAAGATGGGTATTGGAGACATGTCTCCTTTCTGAGGGAATGTTGTTTTGAAGGGGTGGTATGCATGTGACCGGTGGTCGGGAGACTGACAGTCACATGACCTCCTCCACCATCCCGACCCCTCACTATCCCGATGGCCGGCATGCTGACCAACAGGGACTATTGCCACTCGTGGGTGTCCACGGCACCCATAGAGTGGGAATAGAACCCGTGCCATAGGACGCCACCGAGCGCGCAGCGAGCTCGCAAGGGGCTTGCTGCACTCGCCCCTCCCCGCCGGGATCCCGGCGTCGGTATGCAGCCGGGATCCCGGCGTCGGTAAGCTGACCGCTGGTCAGCCATACTACACCCATTTTGAAGATGTGCTTTTTGGAAAAACACTGGGGTATGTAAGGGTGAATGAAGTTTGGAAACAGATAAATTAATATGTGGGAAAATTGTTTGATGGTGTGCAGGGAGACTAGTATTAACTTTGAGAGCTATGTGGGTTTGTTGTGTGCATAGGAATCAAGAGATGGGGTCTCTGTAGGCCTATAAAAGGGGCATTTGGAGCAGATGGCATATAAAGGCACACATGGAGGGGTCTAATGGCATATAGTGGGGCATGTAGAGTATATGGCACTTAAAGGGGTATGTGGAGGAGCCTGATGGCATATAATGGGGCATGGTTGTAATCTTACTGCAGTTTTAGCCACGTCCCCTGTCCAGTAATCTGAAAGAAAAAAGGTAGTGAGAGAAAATGGGCCTTTTTTAGGCCTGTTTGATATGAAGTGTCATGTGATGATCTTTCATGTACATTATACATTAAATCCTAGATTTGAGGGCTCTTAGAGGAGGAAAGGGGTGATGAAATGTAGGCTATTTACAGTAAGGGCATGTTCCCATTATTACTAATAGATGCAGCATCCAGACACATACACAACTGAACAGATTTCTTCATGCTAACCCAGCTCCTTGGAAGTGACTTAGTGGCCTGTGGTCCCCTCCAAATTTGCACTATGGAATGATGTGCAAATGGAACTCTGGAATGCATGTGCTAGAATGGGGGGATATCACTGTGTAGGTGTGTGATCTTTTGGATCTTGGAGGTGGGCAATGCCTCACAAACAGTTTATTGCCACAGTGTGGACTTATTGGTGGGGTGGGTGTAAGCCACAGGATATATATTACACTACAGGGTTTGGGGTAATGCCACTTGGTGATGGAAGGTTCTCTTAAACTAGCTTCCTTTTTTTTCAATCAAATATTTAAGTACATTTTTCAAATATGATCCAAGTGTTATAAATTAATAAAAAAGGAAATTTCTGAGCATTTTTCAAGGGGGGGGATAAACCAGTTAAGTGGTTGACAAACCCAAACTTTTGCACTTTGTAGCACAGTTAGCTCTAGAGTAGATATAGGAAATTATGCTTATTTTAACCTCCTCTGTATCAGTGTTTAACCTTAAATAAGATGTGGGTTTCTAACACCTTGAATTTCATTCCCATCAGCATTTATGCTGTGTGGCAGCTCTACTGTATTTGTTTAAATAAAAGAGCCACATCTTTAATTTAGTAATAGCTTCTCTTCCCATAAATTCGGGTTTTCAATCTTATTTTTAAGTTTAACCTCTCCCTTTTATTACTAATGTGCGTAACGAACATTTGTTTAGAGAACCCTCTAATATGACTAACAGTATACCAAAACCCTCATTTACTGAAACAATATTATCATCCAAAGCTAGAAATTCTATTATGGGAGGGAATCTGAGGCATACTTGTCTACTCTCCCAAAAAACTCCCCAATTTAAGGGAAGAATAGTCCTAGCTTCCGGATAACAACCATTACCCCAATGAAGAGGGCATTTCAGGGGCTTGATGAAGTGATTTGTTCATTATAGCCCCATGTAGAGACGCCCAATGCAGCAAATTATGGCATTACTCAGGGAATGGGTGGACTGTAGTAAAATGCCACCCTCACACCTCACTTCTCTATAGAGGTGTCATCGGGTGTGGTTACACCCGGTGCACACCCCTGAACTCCTGCCGCGATCGGTGCGTGGTCTTACACTTAAGGGGAGTGGCTTCACAGGGATCCCAGAATCATCACTCCCTTCTCCACCTGCCTATTGAACAATATAAAAGTAGGTAAATGTGATCTGAAGTTATTCCCTATCCCAAAGGTGCACTTACGCGGAGTATTGCAATGTGTTCTGCACTGTCCGTGCTCTTGCCAACTAGATCATACTTCCCATAAGCAGTGTTTTGTGTCCCAACAACATGCTACCTGTAGGAACTACGTAGGAAGGGTTTGTGCTCGACTGTGGGGAACTTATGTCAGACTCCAAGTTTTGTAAGTATGGTAAATAAGTTTTTGGGATGGTATAACTGGTATAATTACTGATATGCTACGCATTTTTAATCTTTAAATGTTTTAGAAATACCCCTACTGATTTGTATATGTTGTATTGTTTACTAATAAAGTAATTTTTACTTGGAATTATAGTTTATAGACAGAAGTAGCCCTCCAGTCTTTTTGGTAGTATATGGGGTACTCATACCAAAAATATAGGCCCTAGGTAATAACCCACACAATTTAACTTTATTTGAAATGGAATGTCCAGAAGTCTGACAACATTTGGGGAGTTCTCCTGCACATCTGAGAGCAGGGGCTTAGCAAGGGTGGAACGAGTGGAGCTTGAGTTCCAGGCACTTCTGGGGACAGAAGGCTCCGGCTCTCTGTAACAGAGCTGGGGGCCAGGATCTCGGGGTAGGAGGAGATGACTGGAATAGAGGGAAGGAGTGGCCACCACACTGCCTGCATGTTCCATGTCACTGATTGCAGTGCTGAGAGTCCAGAGCAGTGCAGTGTGGTGTGTTGTAAGGGAAGAGGGGAGGTATGGAGGCTTGTCAGAAGAACCTTCCTGGCTGTCGGGTATCTGCATTCAGTGATAAGAAACATGCAGGCAGTGTGGTGGCCACCCCTTCCCTTTCCTCAGTCCTTTCCTTCTACCCACAGAGGTCAATCACGTAGATGCTCCGCCCCTCCAGGCTAGAACGAGGAGTTGCTCTGCTGCTGCCCTCTTGGTGAGAATTAATGTGTGTATACTGTGTGTGTGTGTGTGTGTGTGTGTGTGTGTGTGTGTGTGTGTTTATGTGTATTTCTCATACGTCCTAAAGGATGCTGGGGTCATCATAGAACCATGGGGTATAGACGGGATCCGCAGGAGACATGGGCACTTTAAGACTTTGAAAGGGTGTGAACTGGCTCCTCCCTCTATGCCCCTCCTCCAGACTCCAGTTTTAGAATTGTGCCCAGTGAGACTGGACGCACTACAGGGAGCTCTACTGAGTTTCTCTGAAAAATACTTTTTGTTAGGTGTTTTATGTTCAGGGAGGCTGCTGGCAACAGTCTCCCTGCTTCGTGGGACTTAGGGGAGAGAAGTATGACCCACTTCCAGTGAGTTCAAGGGCTCTGTTTCTGGCTACAGGACACCATTAGCTCCTGAGGGTGCTGATCGCTGGGTACGCCTAGATGCTCACTCCTGCAGCCTGCCGTCACCCCCCTTACAGAGCCAGAAGTCAGAAGACAGGTGAGTAGCTGAAGAAAAGAAGACTTCAGTGACGGCATTCTCTGAGGTACCGCACAGCGCGCGGACACTGCGCGCCAAGCTCCCACATACACACAGCACTACAGGGTGCAGGGCGCGGGGGGCAGCTAATAAATCCTCAGTGGACACTGGCAAAAGAGGGACATTAGTGCCGAGGCACTGTCCAAAACCCCCGCCAGTATAATCATAAGAAGCGGGACGGAAGCGTGCCATTAAGGGGGAGGAGCTTCATCCTCACAGCTCACTCTGTGCCATTTTCTCCACCATCAGGCTGCAGAGACGCTGGTCCTTCCTTCACACTGACAAGTATCAGGGTGCAAAACGGGGGAGGGGGGGGGACTGGTTAATTTGGTGCAATATACTTTATATTAAAAGCGCTACAGGTCTCGGGCATTTATTGGGAGCTTCAGAACCTTTGATTGGGCGCTGGGGAGTGGGCTGGCAAGTCCCCTCTGTGTCTCTCTGACAGTCTTTACTGTGGGTCTGTCCCCTGTATGCCCGGTGTGTCTGTGGGTGTTTGGTGCACGTGTGTCGACATGTCTGAGGCTGACCCTGTCAGCACTGCCGACGCCGGATTGGATAAATGTGTTGAACGCCTTGAATGCTAATGTGGCTCTTATTAGTAAGAGGCTAGATAAGTCTGAGTCTCAGACCCAGGCATGGAAGAAATCTGTAGAAGATATGTTATTGCAAAGTCAGGTCCCCTCGGGGTCACAGAAACGTACGCTGGCCCAGTTGGCAGACACTGATACCGAAACCTGCGGATCGTAAATAAGAAACTACGTTAAAGTCCATTTATGCGACCACAGGTACACTACTCAGACCTGTCATTGCATCTGCGTGGGTAAGTAGTGCTATCGAAAAGTGGGCAGACAACTTGTCTTCTGAAATAGATACCCTAGATAGGGATAGCGTCCTCTTGACGCTGGGTTATATCAAGGACGCTGCAGCATACCTTAAGGAAGCTGCGAGAGATATTGGTCTTTTGGGATCAAAGGCCAATGCCATGGCAGTCTCAGCTAGACGAGCGTTGTGGATTCACCAATAGAATGCTGATGCTGATTCCAAGAAAAGTATGGAATCTCTACCATATAAAGGTAAGGCCTTATTTGGTGACGGCCTTGATGATTTGGTATCTACAGCTACCGCGGGTAAGTCATCCTTTTTGCCTTATGTTCCTCCACAACAAAAGAAAACACACCACTATCAGATGCAGTCCTTTCGGCCCAATAACTACAGAAAGGGCCGAGGTTCTTCTTTCCTTGGTACTAAAGGAAGGGGAAGAGGTAAACGATCACCGGCCTTGTCAGGCTCCCAGGAGCAGAAGTCCTCCCCGACTTCTGCCATGACGTTGGGGCTCCTATGCGGGAGTCCACACCGGTGGGGGCACGTCTCAAACTCTTCAGTCAGTTTTGGGTTCGTTCGGACCTAGACCCATGGGTTTTACAAATAATGTCCCAAGGGTACAAGCTGGAGTTTCAAGACATTCCCCCTCGCCGGTTTTTCAAATCGGCCTTACCAGCTTCTCTTCCGGACAGGGAGGTAATTTGCGACGCCATACAAAAATTATGTCAAAATCAGGTTATCGTCAGGGTTCCCCAGTCACAACAGGGAGAAGGCTTTTATTCAAGCCTATTTGTGGTCCCGAAGCTGGATGGCTCGGTCAGGCCATTTCTAAACCTGAAATCCCTCAATTTCTACCTAAAAAAAATCAAATTCAAGATGGAGTCTCCCGAGCGGTGTTCTCCAGTCTGGAGAAAGGGGATTTTATGGTGTCGGTGGACATAAAGGATGCCTACTTACATGTTCCCATTTATCCTCCACATCAGGCTTACCTGAGGTTTGCAATTCAGGATTGTCATTACCAATTTCAGACGTTGTCGTTTGGCCTGTCCACGGCTCAGAGGATTTTTACCAAAGTAATGGCGGAAATGATGGTTCTCCTTCGCAAGCAAGGAATCACAATTATCCCGTACTTGGACGATCTCCTGATAAAGGAGAGATCCAGGCACCACTTGGTAAAAAACGTTGCCCTGTCCCTGACAGTTCTTCAACAACACGGTTGGCTCCTGAACTTGCCAAAATCACAGTTGATTCCGGCGACGAGGTTGTCATTTTTAGGGATGATACTGGACACAGAACTACAGAGAGTTTTTCTTCCGGTGGAAAAGGCTCAGTAACTTCAGAGCCTGGTCAAACAAATTCTGAAACCACCAAGAGTGTCAATCCATCAGTGCTCTCGGTTGCTGGGGAAGATGGTGGCGACCTACGAGGCCATTCAGTTTGGCAGATTCCATGCCAGAGTGTTTCAGTGGGACCTGTTGGACAAGTGGTCCAGATTCCACCTGCACATGCACCGAAAGATAATCCTGTCTTCCAAGACCAGAATATCACTCCTGTGGTGGCTACACAGCTCTCACCTCCTGGAGGGGCGCAGGTTCGGGATCCAGGACTGGATTCTAGTAACCACGGATGCAAGACTCCGAGGCTGGGGTGAAGTCACGCAAGGGGAAAACTTCCAAGGAAGATGGTCAAGCCAGGAAGTTTGTCTCCACATAAACGTTCTGAAGTTAAGGGCCATTTACAACGGCCTTGTGCAGGATGAACATCTTTTTCGCAATCTGCCCGTGCTGATCCAATCGGACAATGTGACAGCAGTAGCATACATAAACCGCCAGGGCGGAACAAAAAGCAGAGCGGCAATGGCAGAAGTCACAAAGGTTCTCCGCTGGGCGGAGAAGCATACAAGCGCACTGTCAGCGATCTTCATTCCCGGAGTGGACAACTGGGAAGCAGACTTCCTCAGCAGACACAATCTCCATCCAGGAGAATGGAGCCTCCATCAAGAGGTCTTCACAGAAGTGACAAGTCATTGGGGTATTCCTCACATAGACATGATGGCGTCGCGCCTCAACAAGAAGCTTCAGAGATATTGTTCCAGGTCCAGGGACCCTCAAGCAATAGCAGTGGATGCACTAGTGAGACCATGGCTGTTTCCGTCAGTGTATGTATTCCCTCCACTGCCTCTCATTCCAAAAGTTCTAAAGATCATAAGAATAACAAAGGTTCAAGCAATCCTCATTGTCCCAGACTGGCCAAGGATGGCTTGGCATCCAGATCTTCAGGAATTACTCATAGGAGATCCCTGGCCTCTTCCTCTACGCGAAGACCTGTTACAGCAAGGGCCGTGCGTATACCAAGACTTACCGCGGCTACGTTCCTAGCCCGAAAGGGTATTCCCAGTGAAGTAATTTCCACACTTCAGGCCAGGAAGGGAGTAACCTCTAAACATTACATCGCATTTGGAGGAAATATGTGTCTTGGTGTGAATCCAAGAAGGCGCCTGCGGAAGAATTTCAGCTAGGACGTTTTCTCCATTTTCTACAAGCAGGTGTGGAGGCGGGCCTAAAGTTGGGCTCAATTAAGGTTCAGATTTCAGCCTTATCGGTTTTCTTTCAAAAACAATTGGCCTCCCTTCCAGAAGTTCAAACTTTCGTGAAGGGTGTGTTGCACATCAAACCTCCATTTGTGCCCCCTGTGGCACCATGGGATCTTAACGTGGTGTTGCAGTCCCTTCAATCGCATTGGTTTGAACCTTTACAGACGGTGGAGTTGAAGTTTCTCACTTGGAAAGTGGTCATCCTGTTGGCTTTGGCGTCCACAAGGCGGGTGTCTGAGTTAGCGGCCTTGTCTCACAAGAGCCATTATTTAATCTTTCATGAAGATAGAGCTGAATTGAGGACTCGGCAGCATTTTCTGCCGAAGGTGGTTTCATCTTTCCACATGAACCAGCCTATTGTGGTGCCAGTGGCTGCTGACGCTTTTGTTGTGTCAAAATCGTTGGATGTGGTCAGAGCTCTGAAAATTTATGTCGCCAGAACGGCTCGGGTTAGTAAAACCAAAGCTCTGTTTGTCCTGTATGCTCCCAACAAGATTGGGTGTCCTGCTTCCAAACAGACCATTGCATGCTGGATTTGTAACACGATTCAGCATGCTCATTCCACGACCGGATTACCGTTGCCGAAATCGGTGAAGGCCCATTCTACTAGAAAGGTGGGCTCATCCAGGGCGGCTGCCCGAGGGGGTCTCGGGATTACAGCTTTGCCGAGCGGCTACTTGGTCGGGTTCGAACACTTTTGCAAAGTTTTACAAGTTTGATACCCTGGCCGATGAAGACCTCAAGTTTGGTCAATCGGTGCTGCAGATTCATCCGCACTCTCCCGCCCGTTCTAGAGCTTTAGTATAACCCCATGGTTCTTTTGGTGTCCCCAGCATCCTCTAGGACGTATGAGAAAATAGGATTTTAATACCTACCGGTAAATCCTTTTCTCTTAGTCCGTAGAGGATGCTGGGCGCCCCTCCCAGTGCGTACTGTATCTGCAGTTGTTAGTTATGGTTACACACCTGTTGTATTCTGTTTATAGTCAGTCTGTTGCTGAAATTGTTCATGCCGTTGGCTTGTGTTCTGTTGAATACCACGTTGTGCGGCGTACTTGTGGTGTGTGCTGGTATGAATATCACCTTAGTTTAACAATAAATCCTTTCCTCAAAATATGTCCGTCTCCCTGGGCACAGTTCCTATAACTGGAGTCTGGAGGAGGGGCATAGAGGGAGGAGCCAGTGCACACTCCTTTTGAAAGTCTTAAAGTGCCCATGTCTCCTGCGGATCCCGTCTATACCCCATGGTTCTTTTGGTGTCCCCAGCATCCTCTACGGACTAAGAAAAAAGGATTTACCGGTAGGTATTAAAATCCTATTTTTTCCTGTGGTGGCCAACGTCTGGGCGTGCAGGTTGCAAAACTGGGGTATAAGGTAGTCTTTTCCTGCAATGCCACACCCCTTTCAGTGCAGCAACACCCCTTTTGGCTTTGGCGCGTGCAAATTCTTCACTTTGGCTTGAGGGAGAAAAATTTCTAATTACGCCACTGCGAGTGAGTATGCCTGGCTCTGCCCTGCCCTTCTTAAAGCCCTGGCGTTTATATACAATGCAGTGTGTGTAAACTGTGTATATATAGAGATATATGGGCGGGATGCAGCAAGCATGCATATCGGCTTTTACAAACACCGTATGCATGAATCAAATTACAATAGACAGCTCTTGCTGTAAGAGCTGCTCTTTGTGATGATAGGACTTCTGGGTTCAGGACCCGGAGTCCTATCTGCGTATGTGTTGAGTGACGCATGCCGCGGGGTGTCCGGTTTGATCCCTCTCATCTGAAGATGGCGTTGCCCACCACATCCAAGCATTCCCGGGGCTTGGTGCATATACAGCACACGGCCAAACCTCCAAACTGCATTTTTGGCGGTCTGGCTGCAATTTTCCACTTCCTGCATCTCGCCCCATTGTGTGTAAGACTTTTATATATATATACACATATATATACACTGCTCAAAAAAAAAAGGGAACACTAAAATAACACATCCTAGATCCGAATGAATGAAATATTCTTATTAAATACTTTGTTCTTTACATAGTTGAATGTGCTGACAACAAAATCACACAAAAATGATCAATGGAAATCAAATTTATTAACCCATGGAGGTCTGGATTTGGAGTCACACTCAATATTAAAGTGGAAAAACACACTACAGGCTGATCCAACTTTGATGTAATGTCCTTAAAACAAGTCAAAATGAGGCTTAGTAGTGTGTGTGGCCTCCACATGCCTGTATGACCTCCCTACAACGCCTGGGCATGCTCCTGATGAGGTGGCGGATGGTCTCCTGAGGGATCTCCTCCCAAACCTGGACTAAAGCATCCGACAACTTCTGGACAGTCTGTGGTGCAACGTGGCATTGGTGGATGGAGCGAGACATGATGTCCCAGATGTGCACAATTGGATTCAGGTCTGGGGAACCGGCGTGCCAGTCCATAGCATCAATGCCTTCGTCTTGCAGAAACTGCTGACACACTCCAGCCACATGAGGTCTAGCATTGTCTTGCATTAGGAGGAACCCAGGGCCAACCGCACCAGCATATGGTCTCACAAGGGGTCTGAGGATCTCATCTCGGTACCTAATGGCAGTCAGGCTACCTCTGGCGAGCACATGGAGGGCTGTGCGGCCCCCCAAAGAAATGCCACCCCAGGCCATTACTGACCCACTGCCAAACCGGTCATGCTGGAGGATGTTGCAGGCAGCAGAACGTTCTCCTTGGCGTCTCCAGACTCTGTCACGTCTGTCACATGTGCTCAGTGAGAACCTGCTATCATCTGTGAAGAGCACAGGGTGCCAGTGGCGAATTTGCCAATCTTGGTGTTCTCTGGCAAATGCCAAATGTGCTGCACGGTGTTGGGCTGTAAGCACAACCCCCACCTGTGGACGTCGAGGCCTCATACCACCCTCATGGAGTCTGTTTCTGATCGTTTGAGTAGACACATGCACATTTGTGGCTTGCTGGAGGTCATTTTGCAGGGCTCTGGCAGTGCTCCTCCTGTTCCTCCTTGCACAAAGGCGGAGGTAGCGGTCCTGCTGCTGGGTTGTTGCCCTCCTACGGCCTCCTCCACGTCTCCTGATGTACTGGCCTGTCTCCTGGTAGCGCCTCCATACTCTGGACACTACGCTGACAGACACAGCAAACCTTCTTGCCACAGCTCGCATTGATGTGCCATCATCCTGGATGAGCTGCACTACCTGAGCCACTTGTGTGGGTTGTAGACTCCGTCTCATGCTACTACTAGAGTGAAAGCACCGCCAGCTTTCAAAAGTGACCAAAACATCAGCCAGAAAGCATAGGAGCTGAGAAGTGGTCTGTGGTCACCACCTGCAGAACAACTCCTTTATTGGGGGTGTCTTGCTAATTGCCTATAATTTCCACCTGTTGCCTATTCCATTTGCACAACAGCATGTGAAATTGATTGTCAATCAGTGTTGCTTCCTAAGTGGACAGTTTGATTTCACAGAAGTGTGATTGACTTGGAGTTACATTCGCCAGGACATTGATATATATACAGTGCATCCGGAAAGTATTCACAGCGATTTGCAAAAAATAAAAAATAAACTTTATTCACGTTGTCATTATGGGGTATTGTGTGTAGAATTTTGATGGAAAAAATTAATTTATTCCATTTTGGAATACGGCTGCAACATAACAAAATGTGGAAAGAGTGAAGCGCTGTGAATACTTTCCGGATGCACTGTGTGTATATGTATATATATATATATATATATATATATATATATATATATATATATGTGTACCGGGAGAGCTAGCAGCGCCACAGATGCAGTATCCAAAAGGAAAAACACTAGTGCAAGGACAGTCGTAAAAAGATGGTGTTTTTATAAATAATTACTAAAAACCTGTCTAAAAAAGCACTCCCTGTGGGTTTGCAGGGCGTCAGCTGTTTACTTTAGGTAAATTAAGGTGCTGGTATAGGCACCTATAGATAAGGTTTGTAAAGAAGGGGTGAGGTATTTGGAGCGACCAATGGTGCTTAAAAGAATTTGTAGTGGGATCAGGGTTGTTTATATAAATTCCACCAATTTATTAGATTTCAGCACTGGACAGAAAGGAGTATATGTAATTAAAACATTAAAAAATTAATATTACTAGAAAAATGCACATATATAGGGAAAAAAATATTTTTCAAAAGGATACAGAACATAAAATATGCCCAAGTAAAAAGATAAAAAATAGAAAATAGAAATAAAAATAGAAGCAGAGGAAAGACAAAAAATGAAATATATATAAAAAGTACATGCATATAAAAAATATTAAAAAAAAAATTTTTTGTTGTGTTTTCTCTAAAAAATATTTTCAGAGAATCAATTGTAAAAGAGGAGTATAAATAACTTAACTTGTAGTAAGTGAGGTAGGATCAAGGCAGCATCCAACGCGTTTCGTCCCAACGCGTTTCGTCCTATCTGGACTTCATCAAGGGATGAAGTCCAGATAGGACGAAACGCGTTGGGTGCTGCCTTGATCCTACCTCACTTACCACAAGTTAAGTAATTTATACTCCTCTTTTACAATTGATCCTCTGAAAATATTTTTTAGAGAAAACACAACAATTTTTTTTTTTTAAAAGAAAATATTTTTTATATGCATGTACTTTTTATATATATTTCATTTTTTGTCTTTCCTCTGCTTCTATTTTTATTTCTATTTTCTATTTTTTATCTTTTTACTTGAGCATATTTTATGTTCTGTATCCTTTTGAAAAATATTTTTTTCCCTATATGTGTGCATTTTTCTAGTAATATTAATTTTTTAATGTTTTAATTACATATACTCCTTTCTGTCCAGTGCTGTAATCTAATAAATTGGTGGAATTTATATAAACAACCCTGATCCCACTACAAATTCTTTTAAGCACCATTGGTCGCTCCAAATACCTCACCTCTTCTTTACAAATATATATATATATATATACCAACAAATGTAAAACCACAGCACTCACCACCCCAGAAGCGGGGTGCAGTGTCTGCACTCACCACTCATAGGGTGGGGTGCATGTAGCCCATGGCCACCTACTTAAAAATATACAAACAGAAAGTTCAGCACTCACCAAAGCAAGCTCACTTATTTTCACAACATCAATAAATAAATGATGGGGGTTTAGTTGGTGAATTGGCCAATGCATGGAAGCCTGCAAACCACTCGCCGAGGTACCCCATCTTCATGCAGGTCCTACACTATCACAGAGTCTCAAAATTAAAACCTAGCAAGTGTGTCACACATAATATAACTGCAAATATGCCCACTTGGTTTACTGTGTATCTGCTAAATACTCCATGGCTTTTAAAGGTACACTAGTCACCTGACACTGGCTGATAAATTACTAAAGAACAGCCGACTCAGGTTTAAGATAATTGGGCTTGCATAGGGGTGCATGAACAAAGCTTGTGGCCACAGTTAATATGTTGTGAAAATATGTGAGCTTGCTTTGGTGAGTGCTGAACTTTCTGCTTGTATATATATATATAGGCGTTGGTTGGGTATGCATTGCCAGCTGCCAGAATCCCAGCGGTCAGCATACCGGCACCGGGATCCCGGCAGCAGAATACCAGTGGGGGAGATGGGGGGACGGGTGAGTGCAGCAAAGCCCCTTACAGGCTCGCTGCGCTCGCCACAAGTTCTATTCCCACTTTTTGGGTGTCATGGATATCCATGAGTGGGAATAGTCCCTGTGGGTCATTCCGTCTGATGGCATTTTTAGCGTTGCCGACTGCTGGTAACATAACCACATCCCATATAAAGCACTAATCCAGGGCACTCACCTATTCCTAGATTTGGGGTGCAGCACGGTGTGTTACCACATTGTTTAAATACACACATACATACATAGACCCACAATTGGAAGGGTACAGGAGCTTGAGGCACACAAGTGAAAAGGAGGGTGGACAGTATGGAAGGCGTCAGAAGCCCTCCCAACATCATATAGGGTACCTGGGCACCTCCACTGCACTGTGTGATGTTACACACCACTGCACCCAGCACAGAGGCAGAGTACCTCGTGACTGACTGACTGAGACCTGTCACCTGATAGTGTTGAAGCTGAGGTAAATAATCTGTATTCTAGTCAGGATTCTTTTGTCATTATAATAATATGTGGCGTCTGGAGGGTAGATTAATGTATTTATATTTATGCATTTTTCTCATGTTTTTATGTGTGTGTGTGTGTATATATATATATATATATACATATATACGTATATATATATATATATATATATATATATTATACTGGGGTGTAAGAGACAGGTGGGGTATGTCACCCAGGTGACGGAAAACAGGGTGACTGGGAGTGAGCTGCGGCATATAGGTGTCGTGGACCGCGGCTGGTCCTGCCTTGGCTCTGCTTTACTACAGCGCAGGCTCGGTGTGTTTGTGCTGACACACTGGAGTAGATGTAAGATTAGTCGTTATGGGGGAGAAGTGGTATCAGGGCATGTTATGCACGCTGACTCCGCTTCTCCCCCATGTATTACTGTGGAGTTGTGTGTTGCGCTCGCCACAGGATCTGTTCCCACTCTGTGGGTGTCGTGGACACACACGAGTGGGAATAGCCCTGGTGCACCAGGATTCCTGCTATCAGCATTTCAACGTTGGTATCCTGAACGCTGGGATCTCAACAGCCGGCATTTTAACTGCATCCCATACCTGCACGATCCATGTCAGGATAATTTATCTACCCCACTGTCTCTGGAGCACACAGTATCAAGGGGAGCCAGGAGGACAGAGGCGGGAGTAAAGACCAGAGAAGGGAGGCGGGACTGTGCCTGGTGTGCCTTGTTTATCCAAGCATTCTTCCAGTTATATGTCTGACCAAATCCACTGCCAGTTTCCAATGCTAAAAAGTGTGAATTCCAATAATTTCCTATTATAGATAGACACGGTAGATATACTTGCAGTCTAATTTATTTAATTCCAGATCACAGGCAATAGTGTGTGGCTGTGATGTCTTCTGTATTTTGTGGTGGTAGCTGGAGTTCTCTATTATATATGGTACTCATTACAATGTTCTTTGCATTGTATGGCGGTCACTTGGATGCTCTCTAAATAATTTGAATGTCACTGTAATGTTATCTGTATTATCTAGCCGTTACTGTAATGAGCTCTGTATTATATGGCATTGACTGCAATGCTCTCAAATTTATATGGCGGTCACTGCAATGATCTCTGCATTATTAATTTAGTTAATTAACTGTTGTAACTAGGTATGAGGGATGAACACTTATAGAAGTATGGAGATACCCATGCCACAGGCCACGCCCCCTATATAGACTACACCTCCACATCACTAGTCATACTGCCACAGCGCTAGTCACATTGCGGCATGCAATAGGCCTTTCCTGATTTTCAGCTCCAGGCCCATGTGGACCTTAATCTGGCACTGCCCGAGGAGTATCTAGACCAGCCAAGTGGGTCACACGCCAAGCAGGGAAGCTAAGCAGGAGAGTGGCCGTGACCCATCCAGCACTGGCAGCCGGGTACACAGTGGCAGTGGTAGCGCTGTAATGGCAAGCAGGGCAGGGATCCTTCACATGGGTCAGGGAAGTCAGGGAAGTTGCCTTCACATACACAGGAATCTGTATCTCAGGTGCCCTCCTCTCTGCTCACTCCTCAGACAGCATGTCATCCGTGCCAAGCAATAACTCCATGAAAGATAAGAGTAGGTTAAAAGACCGATGAGAGATGCCACCACACACACCAACAGGGCAGAAGAAGGCCTCTCCTCAGCTCAGACTTCCTAGAAACACAGCTGTCATAACGGTGCCAAGTACACTATGGGGTAATTCAGTATCCTAGAAGTGCCACTTGCGCACTGGGATGAGTGGGGTGTCAGTGCTGGGGTGCCAGGGCTGCCAGGGATCAGCAGGGCAGCCGCATGTGCTGGAGAAGAAAGGAGTGGAGCAGTATGTTGCTTTCTTCATGTGACCTATCCCTCACCCCCTCTGCTGCTATTGCAGTCTGCAGCTTGCTGCCTGGCTGCTCCATAGTGAGCTCTGTAACCTGATCATCCCCAGCCTCCCTCTGAGGAAAGGAGGAGCCGCGGCTCACTCCTCTAGTGCTGCCAATGTGAGTGAGGGAGGGTATGTATGTGTGTGTGTATGTGTGTGTGCCAGGTTGGCAGCTTGGGCAAAAAGAAGAGCTATTGCGAAATATTAATCCAGGATGCCAGATGTTTTTCTTCTGGACACCAGAAAGAACTAACCTAGGCTTACACTAGCAGAATAGATACAGGTTAAGAGATTTTTTAGCATGAAAAGAATGTTAAACATGGCTTCATTTTTTGTTTAACTCTTTATTCCCAGTCATTGAGCATCCTTTGTTCGTTACATAAACTATACTATTAAAATAAAACTAAGGGCCCCATATATTAACAAAGAGTAACACCAGCGGCATATTTTGTTTAATATCACTGGGATTCAAAGGAAAATGCATTACGTACCTCTTCGGCGAGGTCCAGCGCTGTCTCATCCCTCAGCGTTCATTTATACCACATTATAATGAGCAGGTCCAGATGGGGTGGCACTCGATATACCGACTGTCGGGATCCTGACGCTCAGCAAACCGGCACCAGGATCCCGACCGCTGGTATACAGACAATTATTCTCCCTCTAGGGGTGTACACGACACCCCTGAAGGGAGAATAACACGCGCCACTGACCCGCAGCCTGGCAAGCGCAGTGAGCCCGCAAGGGGCTCTTTTGCGCTCACCCCGCTGCCGGCTGTCAGGATCCCAGCGCCGGTATGCTGGGTGACAGGATCCCAACAGCCGGCAACTCGTAATACACCCGTACAGATGTATTATAGGTCCCAAGGCAAAAGTTTTTAAGAACACTTTGTACCACTCAATGGTGAAAAATGTATATACTGTAACACATGTAACTTTCACAGGGAAGGTGGGCCCCTCTCAGCTCTGGACCCCATAGCAGCTGCACTCACTGCACCTGTGGTAACTACGCCCTAGCATAGGCTACAATAGCTAATGGAAGGCAATAACCACAGTGCCTTGCTAAAGTATTCACCCCCCTTTGCATTTTTCATGTTTTGTTGCCTCACAACCTGGAATTAAAATGGATTGTTTGAAGGTTTACATCATTTCATTCACAGAACATGCCTACAACTTTGAAGATTTTTTTTTTTTTATTGTGAAGCAAACAACAAATAGGACAAAATAACAGAAAACTTCAGCATGCATAACTATTCACCCCCCTAAAGTCAGTACTTTGTAGAGCCACGTTTTGCGGCAATTACAGCTGCAAGTCGCTTTGGATAAGTCTCTTTGAGCTTGCCACATCTTGCCACTGTGATTTTTGCCCATTCCTCAAGGTAAAACTGCTCCAGCTCCTTCATGTTGGATGGTTTCCGCTTGTGAACAGCAATCTTCAAGTCCGACCACAGATTCTCAATTGGATTGAGATCTGGGCTCTGACTAATCCATTCCAACACATTTAAATGTTTCCCCTTAAACCACTCGAGTGTTGCTTTAGCAGTATGCTTTGGGTCATTGTCCTGCTGGAAGGTGAACCTCCGTCCCAGTCTCAAATCACAGGCAGACTGAAACAGGTTTTGCTCAAGAATATTCCTGTATTTAGCACCATCCATCTTTACCTCGACTCGAAACAGTTTCCCAGTCCCTGCTGCTGAAAAACATCCCCACAGCATGATGCTGCCACCACCATGTTCACTGTGAGGATTGTGTTCTTGGGGTGATGGGATGTGTTGGGTTTGCACCAGACATATCGTTTTCCTTCGTGGCCGAAAAGTTCAATTTTAGTTTCATCTGACCAGAGCACCTTCCTCCATACATTTGGGGAGTTGTCCACATGCCTTTTGGCAAACTCAAAACGTGCCTTCTTATTTTTAACACTAAGTAATGGCTTTTTTCTGGCCACTCTTTCATAAAAAACATATATATTGGTAGATGCTCAATTAGCTTAGTGATATCATTCAGGTGCTCGAAAGGGAGGGGTATTTCTAAGGAAGAAAAGAAGGCATTTGTTTCCCCCAGCACCCTGAATGATAACCGTAACCAGATATAAATTCCACATAATAATAGAATTCAGAGATCTTCGTTACACATATTTGCGCAAATGTGTGAATAAGCCCCAAAGCCGCATCAAGGCGTCTCTGTATATTTGGGGTCCCTAGCGCTATATCTAGGTGCAGGGTGTGGCACCCCAAAACACCAGCATAAGCCAGAAAGCCCAGCGTAGCATACCAGTGAAAAAACTATAGTGTTAATAAATTAGTATTTAGGAAGCCGAAGCTATAGAGAAAGTGATACAAAAATGAAATGCAATTAAAATAGAGAAATAGTGTTAAAAAATTTATAAGTGAAAAGTGTTAGTAGAATGTAAAGGTATGCCACACTAAGGCCATCCAGCTCAGCCAGTCCAGAGGCACCACACCTCACACCTCCATTACCCCAATCTGGGTCTAAGATTAACCAGCAAGGAGCCACATGATAATGGCTCCTTACTACAATATGTCTAAGATAAGAGCTACCTACCTTGGAGCAACCCCATAATGCTCCATGTGGCATGTCAGGGCCTGCACCTCCTCCTAATGCAGGAACCTCTCTGCCTCTCACAACAAACATATATATTGGTAGATGCTCAATTAGCTTAGTGATATCCTTCAGGTGCTCGAAAGGGAGGGGTATTTCTAAGCAAGAAAAAAAGGCATTTGTTTCCCCCAGCACCCTGAATGATAACCGTAACCAGATATAAATTCCACATAATAATAGAATTCAGAGATCTTCGTTACACATATTTGCGCAAATGTGTGAATAAGCCCCAAAGCCGCATCAAGGCGTCTCTGTATATTTGGGGTCCCTAGCGCTATATCTAGGTGCAGGGTGTGGCACCCCAAAACACCAGCATAAGCCAGAAAGCCCAGCGTAGCATACCAGTGAAAAAACTATAGTGTTAATAAATTAGTGTTTAGGAAGCCGAAGCTATAGAGAAAGTGATACAAAAATGAAATGCAATTAAAATAGAGAAATAGTGTTAAACACTATTTCTCTATTTTAATTGCATTTCATTTTTGTATCACTTAAATATATTGAAAGAATCAGACTGTCAAAATGCTGGAGGAATCAATCTCTAATGTTGGCATAGGGTCTAATTCAGTAAGGATTGCAATTGTGCAGCTTTGCAAATACATTCCTTAGCAATGCAAATGCAGGCACCTCCTTCCTGCATTAGCAATGCGGTCGGATATGGGATGAACATCCCGACCATTGCTCACGATGTTCATATGTGATGGCAGGCTGAGTAAGTCCGCGCTTACTCAGGCTTGCCTTTGCAGGACGACTTGCAAGGCCAAGAAAACTGCATCTCGCGTTGCAGTTTCCGGTAGCGCTGTCTGTCCCCACCTCCATCCCTACCCGCAAACTCCTCTGCCTGTCAATCAGGCAGAGGCGTTCGCATACCTGCGATGCGATCGCAGGACCTGTTCTGCACATGCGCATAAGGTGTCATGCGCGTGCGCAGTTTCAGACCTTCGGGAAACTGCAGTAAGGATTGCATAAACTGTCCAGGGCCACTGTGCAGTAGATGCATTAAAGTGCTGTAATTACGAGGAGTCCTGTAAAACATATAACATTATAATGTTCCAGCTTTTTCATGCTAAACTAAGACTGGATTGTTGAGTTTTAAATGAAATTCCTTGAGTAGCCAGCTAGCTTCTTTTTCCACCAAAAAGTTTTCAGGCCCCTAGTGAAAGGAGATGTGCTGTCTATTGTACTGGGTCGCCCCCTAGAGACTCAAATAGGAAAACTTTGTGCAATGAAAAGGCCCATACCAGGGACGTGCAGCCAGGGGAGGCAGGTCATTGATGATTACAATAATACAAAGAAGATACTTACGACACAAAGTGTCATAAGTATGTGCTTTATATTACTGTAATCATTTTTACAGTACTAAAGCATGTTTAAATTAGTTTTGTAGGCACCAAGATGATAAAGGGTCAAAAACGGGGTTGGGACCAAACAATGGGCAGTAAAAAGCCCATTTAAAAAAAGCGCTCTAAGCGGTACTAGAATGAGTGTCTCAGTGACAGGGGCGTGCCTGCAGCCCATGTGAAAGCCCGCCCCTGTCACTGAGGCAGAAATGATTGGGCACCAGGTTCAGAGCTCTCCCTGGTCCAGCCCACCACTTCACTGGGACTCCTTATTGTCCACCCCGAGAGAGGCCCCTGCTGTTCCTGCTCACCTCTCACTGCCGCTGGAAGCCGGGGGGGGGACCGCTCTCACTGCCGCCAGGATTGGCCATTCCAGGTAAGCGCAGGCATCACAATTAGGAGGGGCGCCATAGCCAGACATACAGTATGCTTAAGCCTCCGCTACCATCGGCTGCTCAGCCCCGCCGCTGTACTAGCAGTGCGGCCAAAGAGCCAGCTGATGTCATCTCCCGGTGTCTATGCTGAACGCTGCTGTGTATTGACCATGGGCTGCCCTGCGCTCTGTGTTTCAGAGCTCCGGGTAGCCCATGGTCTGTACACAACAGTGCTCAGAATGGAGAAGTGCACACTGTGAAGAGGGGGGGGGGGGATTGCTCCATGCCCAGGTGGGAAAAGGGGTTGGGCGGGGGGAGATTACCTGATATGTGGCTGTGTGCTGGAGTATAAGGGGAGGAAGGGTGGTTGGTAGTTGCTACGTGTGTGCCAGGGTATAAGGGGAGGGGAGGGGGGTGTATATTGTGTGTGTGCCAGGATATAAGGGGAGGGGGGTGTATACTGTGTGTGCGCCAGGGTATAAGGGGAGGGGGGTGTATACTGTGTGTGTGCCAAGGTATAAGGGGAGGGAGGTGTATACTGTGTGTGTGCCAGGGTATAAGAGGGGGGGGTAATTACTGCGTGTGTGTGCCAGGGTGTAAGGGGAGGGAAGGGGGTGATTACTGCCTCTGTGCCGGGGTATAAGGGGGCTGCAGCTGTAATCCCACTTCCATACTTCCAGGCAGACTCTCCGCTGCTGTCCTTAACCCCGGGCATCTCTGCTGCCCAGACTTCGCGGGCAGAGCCGGCCTTAGCTATAGGCAGGCTAGGCATTTGCCTAGGGCATTCAAGCATGTCTAGGGGCATCCAAGCATGTCCCTGCAGTATCTCATGCTGAGAGGGACAGTCCGCAAACTAACTGTTACTTTCCAAATGTATTCAATCAGTACTTGTATACACTGCTGTTTACATTTGTCAAAAAAAAATGCACACTGTGCCTTAAACTTCCTCCGACATGCTTGAATGCCCCTGACTTGTGAGACCTCAGACAGACAGCAGAAGCCCAGTAAATGCAATTCCTGGACCTGTTACATTTTTACTGACTATATAAGATTATTACTGGATGGCTTCTTATGATAACACGTGTATTTTGGAAGACTGCTTCACAGAAACCTGACATCACCTATACTGCTTGTGCACATGGGGGAGGGGGACCCTGCCATCCTGTGTGTGTCCCTTATCCCTGTGCAAACCCCAGGTGTCTGCAGGGACATAACATGGGCAGTGTTCTCCCCACACTTTATTTCCTAGTCAGTCCATACCGTAAAATTCCCCTGCCATCTAGCACCGTAACGTGGTCAGTAAGTTGCGTTGTGCTATTTCTATATGAAACATCAGTGCAGCGTGACTTTCGGACACATCAGACTGGAGGGCAGAGCATTTAGCTCCCACAGTATAAAGTAAAGGGCATGCAGTTAACGGGAGTAACAGACACCAGCAAACACACTGAATAGTGAAGAGAATGGACAGTTTCTACATGTTTGATACTGATCTTTTTGTATAACCAGCAAGTGTGGCAGTATCTGTGGCAGTATATGTGTATTATTGGCATTACTAATGTGGGGCATATGTGTAAGGTGCATTACTGTGTGGCATTATGTGTATTATGGGCATTACTAATGTGGGGCATATGTGTAAGGTTCCTTTACTGTGTGGAATTATATGTATTATGGTCATTACTGTGTGGCATTGTGCAGAGTTGAACTGGCCCACAGTGTAACCCCCCGGTGGGCCCCACTACCTGAGCGTTGCAGGTACAGATGCAGAACTAGCGGCAGAGCTAGGGGGCACCAGACAAAATTTTGCCTAGGGCATCAAATTGGCTAGGGCCGGCTCTGTTCGCGGGCATTGGCGGCAGCATTGGACTGGGAATTAGTGATGGGGGCTGTAGCTGGCGGTGACTTTAGCAGGCATTGGCAGCTGGTGTGGGTGGCAGTACAGTAGCGGGCTCTGGCATCAGCTATAGTGCTGGTAGCGGGCATGCCTCGCCAGCCACTGACCTCACCGCACGCCACTGGCCCATACACACTGGGTGATTTTGAGCTGAAAGCAGCT
The DNA here is from genome assembly GCF_028390025.1 of Pseudophryne corroboree. Classification (NCBI taxonomy): domain Eukaryota; kingdom Metazoa; phylum Chordata; class Amphibia; order Anura; family Myobatrachidae; genus Pseudophryne; species Pseudophryne corroboree. The sequence continues at coordinate 471,504,317 of NC_086445.1, forward strand.
ACTTTTGGTGTGTTGAGTTACTTTCAGCTCAAAACTGCCCAGTGTGTATGCCCCAGCGATGAGCGCTGATGCGCGCTCCCGCTTCATCGCCAGCGGACGCCGTTCATCTACTGGTATTACTAGTAGATGAATGGCGGGGTGAGCAACTTTCCATAGCGTCCTGCTATGGAAAGCTGCTCACCCCCTCTGACATCGCTGGGCAGGGGGGAAAAGCGCTCAGTGTGTATGCACTGAGCGCTTTTCAGCCCAGCGATGTCAGCGATCATCGCTATACATACACACTGGGCATGTATGCACCTTTAGATTTGGGTGGGGTGTGTTCAAACTGAAATCTAATTTGCAGTGTAAAAATAAAGCAGCCAGTATTTACCCTGCACAGAAACAAAATAACCCACCCAAATCTCTCTCTGCAAATGTTATATCTGCCCCCACTGCAGTGCACATGGTTTTGCCCAATTGCTATCAAAAATCCTGCTGCGATCAACTTGGAATTACCCCCTTGGTTTTGCCCAACTGCTAACAAATTTGCTGCTGCAATCAACTCTGAATTACCCCCATTATGGGGGTAATTCTGAGTTGATCGCAGCAGGAACTTTGGGGGTCATTCCGAGTTGTTCGCTCGTTATATTTTTCTCGCATTGGAGCGATTAGTCGCTAATGCGCATGCGCAATGTCCGCAGTGCGACTGCGCCAAGTAAATTTGCTATGCAGTTAGGTATTTTACTCACGGCATTACGAGGTTTTTTCTTCGTTCTGGTGATCGGAATGTGACTGACAGGAAGTGGGTGTTTTTGGGCGGAAACTGGCCGTTTTATGGGTGTGTGCGAAAAAACGCTACCGTTTCTGGGAAAAACGCGGGAGTGGCTGGAGAAACGGAGGAGTGTCTGGCCGAACGCTGGGAGTGTTTGTGACGTCAAACCAGGAACGAAACTGACTGAACTGATCGCAGTTGCCGAGTAAGTGTGGAGCTGCTCAGAAACTGCTAAGAAGTGTCTATTCGCAATTTTGCTAATCTTTCGTTCGCAATTTTGATAAGCTAAGATTCACTCCCAGTAGGCGGCGGCTTAGCGTGTGCAAAGCTGCTAAAAGCAGCTTGCGAGCGAACAACTCGGAATGAGGGCCTTTGTTAGCAATTGGGCAAAACCATGTGCAGTGCAGGGGAGGCAGATACAACATGTGCAGAGAGAGTTAGATTTGGGTGGGGTGTGTTCAATCTGCAATCTAAATTGCAGTGTAAAAATAAAGCAGCCAGTATTTACCCTGCACAGAAACAATATAACCCACCCAAATCTAACTCTCTCTGTACATGTTATATCTGCCCCACCTGCAGTGCACATGGGCCTTCATTCCGAGTTGTTCGCTCGTTATTTTTCATCGCATCGCAGCGATTTTCCGCAAACTGCGCATGCGCAATGTTCGCACTGCGGCTGCGCCAAGTAAATTTGCTAAGAAGTTTGGTATTTTACTCACGGCATTACAAGGTTTTTTCTTCGTTCTGTTGATCGGAGTGTGATTGACAGGAAGTGGGTGTTTCAGGGCGGAAACTGGCCGTTTTATGGGTGTGTGTGAAAAAACGCTGCCGTTTCTGGGAAAAACGCGGGAGTGGCTGGAGAAACGGGGGAGTGTCTGGGCGAACGCTGGGTGTGTTTGTGACGTCAAACCAGGAAAGAAACTGACTGAACTGATCGCAGTGGCAGAGTAAGTGTCGAGTTACTCAGAAACTGCTTAGAAATTTCTTATCGCAATTTTGAGAATCTTTCGTTCGCAATTCTGCTAAGCTAAGATTCACTCCCAGTAGGCGGCTAAGCATGTGCAATGCTGCTAAAAGCAGCTTGCGAGCGAACAACTCGGAATGAGGGCCATGGTTTTGCCCAACTGCTAAAAAATTTCCTGCTGCGATCAACTTGGAATTACCCCCAATGTGTCCTCCATTAGCACCTTGCCCAGTGGAGTTTAGAGTGTCTGTCACGTAATCACAGACCAGTATGTTTTTGGACTGTGGGAGAAAATCAGAGACTATCGATTTAAGCATGCCACACAGACAGTTCCATGATTGTAATTAAAATGGAAATGTTTTGCAAGTGTACACACAAACTGTACTATTACTCCTGTTCTGAAACAAAACAAATTTGTCAAATTACTGTTCTGTCTTTCAGCTCCCCTGCCCCTCTAAGCTTCTAAAGAGATTTGCCTACTACACTCACTGTAGGGGCTTTCTTCATCACACAACCTATTGGACCCTCTTCAGTCAGGCTTTCATTGGTGGTCATTCTGAGTTGTTCGCTCGTTACCGTTTTTCACAACGGAGCGATTAGGTGGAAAATGCACATGCGCATGGTCCGCAGCCCGCATGCGTTCAGTAATTTAACACAAAACTTTGGAAATTTGCACAAGCTCGAGCGACGTTTTTGTTCGCTCGAGTGATCGTAGTGTGATTGACAGGAAGTGGATGTTTCTGGGCGTTTTCAGGGAGTGTGCTAAAAAACGCAGGCGTGCCAGGTAAAAACGCAGGAGTGGCTGGAGAAACGGGGGAGTGGCTGGCCGAATGCAGGGCGTGTATGTGACGTCAAACCAGGAACTAAACAGACTGAGGTGATCGCAATCTAGGAGTAGGTCTGGAGCTACTCAGAAACTGCAAGGAATTATTTAGTAGCAGTTCTGCTAATCTTTCGTTCGCTATTCTGCTAAGCTAAGATACACTCCCAGAGGGCGGCGGTCTAGCGTGTGCAATGCTGCTAAAAGCAGCTAGCGAGCGAACAACTCGGAATGAGGGCCACTGTCAACACTCCACAGAGGCTGCATTGACTAAAGAGGGCAATTTCTTGATCACTGCTAAATATAAAGGCTATTATTCACTATTAATTATTCTGAACTGCTCTGCTGCATTTGATTCTTGACCACTGCCATTTAATACAAATACTGCATTCCCTAGGATTTCAGGACAATGTCCTATCCTAGTTATCAATCTAGTTATCAAATTCCACTTTCAGTGTTTGAGTCTATGGCTCCACCTCCACTTGTTTTCATGACCAAATCTGGCAAGATGTGGCCATGGCCCCTAAAAAAGCAAAAATAGTATTCCTGGTGCTGCTACCATGCAGTGTCCCCCTTGGTGGCTGACCTGAGCCCCCTTCCCCCCGGGCCCCTTCATCAAGCTCAGCAATTAGAACCCACTTTCCCCTCTCGGCACCCCTGACCAGACCAATCTACTCTATGTCAGTCCCTACATTTTACAGACTCTGATTTAATTACTGTGCTTTCATTAACAAATGAGGCCATAAATAAACTGCTTCAATAAACATTTTCATTTATTAAAAAATATATTCCAACATGACTCTTCTGTACTGTGCAAGGTCAGCATATCTCATCCACACTCATTTTCTGCTTATTCCTGGTTATAGGAGTATTTTGGGCTGCACCCACTCTATGAAATCCTCTCCCTTATACAAGACTTTTATCTAGCCTCCAAACCCTCAAGTATTCCCTGAAACGCCACCTCTTTATGCAAGATTATCAGATTCAACATTCAGCCAGATACACACTAGGTGATACGCTCCATAAGTGATACTGCCTAGTGTTTCCCTACCCTCCCAATATAGGGTCGGATGTAATAAAGACGTTTTTTAAAGACGCAATCACTTACAAGGCATGGTTTTGCCTTGTAAGTGATTGCCCCTTTAAAAAAACGGACGAGATCGGCCGGCATCCCACACCTCCGGCGATCTCGGGCATCATTTGCTAACAATATCGTTCAGTGATGTCACCCCTGGTCATAACATGCAATTTTGGCCGACATAGACAAAATTGACCTGCATGCACAGATGACACCAATATCCTTAATGACCTGCGATAGCGCATCTTGTTAATGATATAGTACACACTGGGCGATATACGATATTACAAACAATATCGCTCAAAAGGGTGAAAATTAGCCCTATCACTTAAGATATTGTCTAGTGTGTACCCAGCTTCAGTCTTTAACCTCTCTTGAGTTGTCTTCCCTATACATACTCATTAATAATTTCTCCTCACAAAAAAAGTCATAACAGATATACCTTACCAGGCTTCAGCCAGCAGCTTCTTGTGTTGTCTAAGAGACAGAGCTTCTTATGTAAGTGTCACCAGTGACACACTGGCATCTGGAGGAAAGGAGATGACTAGAAGAGAGGGAAGGGGCAATCACCACTGCCGCTGTCTCTGCCGCACTGACAGGTGCGAGTGCAGTGCTGAGGGGTGCGAGAGCTCCTAGGTAGAGTGGGGCTTGCCACCTTGGTAGTTTCGGGCCCCCTTCATCAGTAGTCCTGCCCAGGACTATAAGCATACCACCCAACATGACCCATTCCAAGAAAGGCATTTCAACGGGAGGCAGTTACGTGACCGGCGGAGAATCCCGCCACCTTACAGTCCCGAAAGTCAGCATGCCGACTAACAGGGACTATTCACGCTCGTTCCGCTCCCCCCCCCTCCCCCGACGGGCATCTGACAGCCTGGATTCCGGCATCGGCATGGTGAAGGTCACGCATACCCAACCCATTTCAACACAGGTGATGGCAATCATAAATTAAGAGGAGAGTCCAGGAACAGAGCATTTTGTCTCTCTTGGAATATAGTGGGTCATGTTGGGAGATGTTGGGAGGTATGACTGGCACCCCTAGGAAGCTGCCTAACGGTAGTGCCGGCCCTGTATGAGGGGTGCTGTGCTGGGTAAGGGGTGATGGGTGCTGTTGCTGTAATCTATTCCGGGTGAGGTGTGCTGTGCTGGGTGAGGGGTGCTGTGCTGAAAAAAGGGATGCTGGGTGAGGGGTGATGGGTGCTGTGCTCTGATCTGTGCTGGGCGAGGGTACTGTGCTGGGAGAAGGGTGGTGTACTGGTGGAGGGTGCTGGATGATGAGTGCTGTGCTCAGGCCCGGCGCTACCCGCTCAGCAAAGGGATGCAAAGCAGGTAGGCGCCAGGCAGGAGAGGCGCTCTGCCTGCTTTGCATCCCTGTGCTGTGCCTGGGCTCCCTGCTGGTGCTGCCGGCTGCTGTGCCTATCACACCTTTTGACAGGCAGCTTGAAGCCTCCCATTACCCCTTTGCCGTGTCCTCCGTATCCTGGATGAAAAGGGGGCAGGGCTACGTGCACCGAGGGGCGGAGCTACACGGGACCAGGCTGCAGAGCCTGAGGAGGAAAGAAACTGTGGCCATCCAAATGGTATGTGGAGGGAAAGTGTGTGTGTGTATCTGTGTGTATGTATTTGTGTATGTATCTATGTGTGTGTGTATCTATCTGTGTGTATGTGTGTGTTTGGGGGGGCATAGTTTGTATGAATGGCACTTCTGAGGGCATTACAGTGGTGGAAGTGGGCCGGTATTTCATGGTATGGCATACCGGCACTTCGCTACTGACCCAGATTTTTTTTTTCTTTTTAACTAATACCTGTAGCAGTATGCAGTGCAGACCACAGGCGTGTGTGGAGATGGAGGAGTGGGACACGGTGCCGCGACTCCTGTGTGAGGCTGCTGCCACGTCCACGGAGGGAGCGACGGCAGATGGGAGCTATGGGGAGCAGTGTCCACGGAGGGAATGACGGCGGCCGGGACCCGGGATCTACGGAGAGCAGATTACATACTTGTTTAACTTGTTTAACCGCTCCTCACCACTGCTGCCATACTGCCCCACCTGCTCTGCACCACTGCTCCCATACTACCCCCCCCTGCCCTGAACTACTGCTCCCATCCAGTGCTATAATGCTATACCGTGTGCAATAATGTGAATTTTGCCTAATTCTATGTGCTATAATGTGAATTTTGGCTCATTCTGTGTGCTATAATGTGTGTTATAATGTGAATTTTGGCTCATTCTGTGTTCTATAATGCTAATTCCGGCTCATTCTGTGTGCTATAATGTGAATTTCGACTCATTCTGTATACTATATTGTGAATTTCGGCTCATACCGTGTGGTATAATGTGAATTTCGGCTCATTCTGTGTGCTGTAATGTGAATTTCAGCTCTTACTGTGTGCTAAAATGTGAATTTTGGCTCATTCCATGTGCTATAATGTGAATTTTGGCTCATTCTGTGTGGTATAATGTGAATTTAGGCTCATGCTGTGTGGTATAATGTGAATTTCGACTCATACCTTGTGGTGTAATGTGAATTTCGGCTCATACTGTGTGCTATAATATGAATTTCGGCTCATACCGTGTGGTATAATGTGAAAGGGGAGCAGTACTAGATAGTATAAGGGGTCCTACTATTGTGGTGCATAATGTGTATAAGGGGTATATGGTGTGGTACACTACACTTATGGACACGACCCCTTTTGAGTGACCACGCCCCTTTTATGGAGCACACAGAATTGCAACCTTCACTTTTCCATACTCCCACTTCAAAATTTACACTTCAACCACTGGGGCATTATATGTAAACGGTGCTACTACAGGGGCTATTATGTGCATAAGCAGCGCTACTACAGGGGCTATTATGTGTATAAGCTGCACTGCTACTGGGGCTATTATGTGTATAAGTGGCGCTACTACAGGGACTATTATGTGTATAAGCGGCGCTACTACAGGGGCTATTATGTGTGTAAGCGGCACTGCTACAGGGGATATTATGTGTATAAGCGGCGCTACTAAAGGGGCTATTATGTGTATAAGCAGCGCTACTACAGGGGGTATTATCTGTATAACCAGCGCCACTACTGGGGACATTATGTGTATAAACAGCACTACTATGCGTGGGGTAATGTGAATAAGATTGTGCTTCTATGTGGCGTAATTTGAAATGGGGGTACTACTGTGTGGCCAAGCCCCTTCCTTGTGAAACCACATCCCTTTTTGCCACATGCTGTCCCTTTGTAAAATATGGGAGGGCGCAAATTTATAGTTTGCAGGGGGGACGCCGAACACCCTAGCACCGGCCCTGCCTACACATTGGCCCTCATTCCGAGTTGATCGTTAGCTGCTTTCGGTCGTAGCGCAGCGATCAGGCAGTGCGCACGTGCAAAGTTATTTCACACAAAACTATGCTATTTTACACAAGGTCTAGTGGCGCTTTTCAGTTGCACGCCTGATCGGAGAGTGATTGAAAGGAAAGGGGCGTTTCTGGGAGGTAACTGAGTGTTTTCCGGGAGTGTGCTAAAAACGCAGGCGTGTCAGGTAAAAACGCAGGCGTGCCTGGGGAAACGGGGGAGTGGTTGGCCGAACGCAGGGCGTGTTTGTGACGTCAAAGCAGGAACTAAACTGTCTGCAGTGATCGCAATCTAGGAGTAGGTCTGGAGCTACTCAGAAACGGCATGAAAATTTTTACGAGCAGTTCTGCTAATCTTTCAGTCGCACTTCTGCTAAGCTAACATGCACTCCCAGAGGGCGGCGGCTTAGCATTTTCACTGCTGCTAAAAACAGCTAGCGAGCGATCAACTCGGAATGAGGGCCATTAGGCGATATGCCGCCGAGTTTCCCGACGGCCGATGGGGTACCCGGTGGCGCGGGGGGAGTGACCAGGGGAGTGCAGTTTAATCACTCCCCGCGTCACCCGGCCCCATAGGAATGCATGCTGATATGGACGAAATTGTCCATATTGGCATGCATGTATAAGCGACCTGGCACCAACGATGAACGAGCACGGGATCGCACATTGTTCATTGTTGGTGCCTACACACTGAAAGTTCTGAACGATATCTCGTTCATTAATGAACAAGATCGTTCATATCTTTCAGTGATATCGCCCAGTGTGTAGGGCCTATAAGACAGCAAGCTCTGTCTTAGTAAACTGTATCTAACTTTAATCTTATACTGTTGTTACTAATGTGATGGCCGGACTACTTAGTTACTTCATGTGTAGTCAAATGTGAGGCTGTAGTACTTAGCATCTATCAGGGTCGGATAAACAATGCGGCTGATGGAGCTGCAGCTCCAGGCCTACTCTCAAAAATATGCCTAGAGCTTCTGCAGATCTCTGTGCAGCTGTAGATAGGAAACAAATGTTTGCTTCTACTGCAGCCTGCAGTGTCCTAGGCCTCACCTCCCCCCGGCATCAACCCCCTCCCCTGAACCGAAGCCCAACCTGCTGCTCACCTCTCCTGGTGTACAGAGTCTGACATGCTGGGATGCTGTGGCTGGTCCCTCCCCCAGCCATGGGCTGCCTTGCTGCTGCACTGAGTAGGCAGTGACGTCCAGATAGCCCCTCCCAGCTCCGGGACCAGGCCCACTCCCCTCCTGAGCTCCTGCTTCCGGCTCCCGGCTCTAGTGTGCGCTATGAAGTCTCTCTCATAGTACAGGGAACCGGACGCCGGGAGGATCACATCGATCGGATGCGGGAGCTGGGCTTGGTAAGTATGATGCTTTTTGGGGGGTTTTAAGGCACGTCTGCTGGGGGCAAGCTACATGGGGCTAACTACAAGGGGTAAACTACTGGGGGCAAACTACAGGGGCGCATTACTACTTGGGGCATAACTACAGGGGCACATTACTACTGGGGGCATAACTACAGGTGGGCTAAACTACAAGGGGGCAAACTACAGGGGGGCATAACTACAGGGGATAAACTACTGGAAGCATTCCTACTTGGGGCAAACTACATGGGGCTAAACTACTGGGGGCATTACTTCTGGGGGGCTAAACTACAGGGGGCATAACTGCAGTGGCTAAACTACTGGGGGCATTCCCACTTGGGGCAAACTACATGGGACTAAACTACTGGGGGCATTACTACTGGGGGGGGCTAAACTACTGTGGGCATAACTGCAGGGGCTAAACTACAGTGGGCATTACCGCTGGGGGCTAAACTACAATGGGCAAACTACATGAGGACTAAACTACAGGGACTAAACTACTGGGGTCATAACTGCAGTGGCATTACTACTGGGGGTTAAACTACTGGGGGCATAACTACTGGGGCTAAACTACAGGGGGATAAATGACTGGGGGCATTACTATAGGCAACATTACTACTTGGGGCAATACTACTCAGGGCCATTACCATTAAGGGCATTACTTATGGGGGCACTACTAATGAGGGCATTGTAAAGGGGCACTTCATAAGGGGCATTACTTCTGGGGACATAAGGGGCACTACTACTGGGGGCATTGCATAAGTGGCACCACTACTATGGGCTCTATATAAGGGGCACTATCAGTACAGTGGAAATTGCATAAGGAGCACTACTACTGTGGTCATTGTAAAAGGGGCGCTACTGCTGTGGGCATTGTGTATTACGGGGTGCTACTACTATGGGCATTTTGTGTATTAGAGATGCTACTACTGTGGGCATTATTACTATTGTGTGATCACGCCCCTTTCGGTTTGAAGCCACGCCCCTTTTTAGGGGCACGCGCCTGCGGCCCCTTTTTTTTGGGCGTGCACAATACTTTTATTGCATGGGCACCGGGGGGAGGGGGGGGGGGAGTTCCACCACCTCTCTAGGACCACTTTAAGCACTGGCAAACATACATAGATGGCCCATACATAGACTGAAAAAATAGAACATCCTTAGCCCGCTGTATGGTGGCCTCATGACTAGAATGCCACTGGTTTATCTACTGAACATAGAAACCAGAGTGGTAAATTTCTTTACATTTGGTATGAGCTATTACTTACTCCACAGTCCTGATGGGCTGATTCTGGAATTACCAGACTCAGAAAAGAAAATGGAATCTTAGCGCTCCAATCTAGGATTCAGCTGGAAACCCTATAGTGATCATACACCTATAATGCAGTAACAAACAGTAAAATAAAAGGGGAAAACGCGATTCCTGGTTGGGGTAGGTTCTCACAATTAAAACACACAAAGTATTTTTAAATTACGTGTCTAGTAGGCAGAGTATTTGAAATGTCCACAGTCTTTAAAATATTGCAATCCTCTTCCACCAGAAGATATTATAGCCGAAACCTCAAAGAAAGAGAAACACTTCTCATAGTGCAAAATGTTTCCCAACGGGTAATGGAAACAATGTGTACAACATATGCGTACCCTTATAGGTCCTGTAATAAACAGTAGAATCATAGAACTCCTCCCCTGTGTCCCCCTAGGTGTCTGATTCCAAGGTGGAGTAAATATTAACTAAAGGTGCCTCAAAGAAATACATTTCTTACATAGTGTAAAACCGTAAAACTTTTTAATCAATAAAACAACAAACAACGAATACCTGGGGGGGTCAAGTACCATAGGTTGCCTTATGCAAAGGCAATGCAAACAGCAGGAAGGTAGATGAAAGTCCCGGGTGTAATCCTCTCACTGAATGATGCATAGTCCCTGGATTTGGAGACACACAGCTTACAGGAACTGTTTTTGCCACCAACGCGTTTCAACTTAATAGAGCCTTCCTCAGGGTGTACTTTGGCGGTGCATTCTTGACATATTTATAGCACTGCTAATTACCTCCCACTTCCTGTCTCCCTGTGGGCGGGTCTGGCTTATTAACTTCCATTCTAACATTAAAATTCATCATCCAAACATATTTCATATTCAATACAATTCCAATACTTGTTATTTATCCAAACCTTTTTATTAACCTTAAAACGAGTGGTGCAATTGCTCAAAATAAGCACAAATTGATGAAATCGGTACTGGATTTCCCTGTGGAAAGGTGCATCTAATAATATTGCTCCCTTGGCTGGGTGTGTTCCACTGTTCTCTTTACCGGAAATGACATCTCCCGTCATACCGGACGTGACGTGCTATGTCTTTTACATGGCTAGCAGGTGTTTAAAGCCACATTTCTGCTGCGGGGTACACTGGGCTCCACAGGGAATGACATTGGGGTGTAGAATAGGATCTTGATCCGAGGCACCAACAGGCTCAAAGCTTTGACTGTTCCCAGAATGCCTAGCGCCGCCTCCTCTATAACCCTGCCTCTGTGCACAGGAGCTCAGTTTTGTAGTTGGTGCCATGCAGTAAGTAGGCACTTAACAGGGGGGCTGCTCCAGCAGCCCTGAGAGAAGCTTTTAAAGAATATTGAAGACTTCAAGGGCTGCAGCAGAGACACTGACTATGTTAGATAAAAGTCAGACATCTCCTGCTGCAGCTCCATCACCTCTCCCAGCGGCGCTGTACACTCCCGAGCCCTGGTTGCCGGGTACCTACAGCGGAGGCTCCTGTTTTCTTCCATGTTAGTCACACACATGAACGCTGTTCTCCTGGATCGCGTGGCCGCACTCAGGGAGGAGGTAAGGGGTCCCCTCGACAGGACATGCTGTAAATGGTGATCCCGCGGGGCCGGTGGGAGGTGGGCCGCGCACGCTGGCGTGGACACTGTGGTAGTACAGGGACCCCTCTAGACCACTAGGGCATGGGCACAGGTCGGTTTTCTCTCATAAAACCGTTTTATTAAGCCCCCAGTACCCGGTGGTGAAGTCCAACAGGGGGATAAGGACCTGTAGCCCCTCCCCCAGCCCCAGGGTGCCATTTAGAGTAAATGTTCCCGCCCTAGAGCTGCATATTTCTCTCTACCTCACTCCCTGTCAGCGTTTGGGCGCCATTATAGCAAGCAGAGCTGATCCTGGGACTGTTTGGGCAAATCCTCCTCTGTAAAGCCGCCTGCCTGTCAGCGCTGTGCATTTTACAGGACAGTTAAGTTTTGTACATGTCTGCTGACAGTGTTAGTTAAGAAAAAGTGCATTTAATCAGGGTTATTTAGTACAAGTTCCCTGTGATATACATCCAGTCTTTACTGTGCATTGTTATATCTATTCAGTTTATAGCTATACATAGTACTACTCTGTATTGCTAGTCCAGTGCAGTTTTATTGCTTGTCATAATTTCTGCATTGTACAAACTGTGACTCTGTGTGTGTGCATATATCTGCTGTGTGACCTCCATTTCGTGTCTCTCACTCAGATTGCTATCCCTGTATTCTATAACCTGAGGGGGCTAAGTGTGTCAGGTTTATCATAATATAGGCAGTTCACAGGATATACAGTACTCAGTGTGTATTTTTCTCTGTGATTTTTAGTCACCATATACCTCTTGAATTCCCTGTTTGTGCTGATACACTGCACAGGGGGTACTTGTCAGGTGTTGTGCTGCTGATATTGTACTGTGTTGCCCTGCATTGAGCTTTTGATTATGTTAGCTACAAAGGGCAGCAGAGCTGGGGCTGATCCCACATTGCGTGGTGTTGATGCTACAGACACATTTGAGAATAACATGGCAGCTGAGGATTCAGGTTCTGGGGGTTCCTTGCCCCCCAGTGGGACTGTAGCAACGGGGGTGCAAAATGACCCAACTTGGGCTACCTTCTCCACGCTATTGAATACACTGGTAATTAGACTAACGCCGCCTATGGGACCTCCTGTGCCGGTACAACCGCTTATGGTCCCCAAGGTTAATCCACCATGGGCAGATCAACTGTCCAATCAGTTACAGCAATTGAACCAATCACTGACTGCTCAAAAGTCTAAACCTCGCCCGCCTAAGACCAAGGGGTCCTCTAAGCGAGCAATTACTTCCTCACAATCCATTAATGTCCCAGACACCTCGTCTGATGAGGATGGCGTTTATATGAACCCCACAGATTCTGATCCTGATGCTTCTGATTGGGAAGTTTTTTCGCAGGTGGATGTTCCTGACTTGTTAGAGGCTATCAGGCTCATTCTTCAGGTTGATGATGAACTGGAACCTGACATTGCCCCTAAGAAACCGGACAGGTTTAAACGTCAGAAGGTAGTAAAACAAGTTGCTTCCAAAACTTACAAGCCTGCTGCATGACGGGGCGGGCCTCCCTCTGGGGGATCCCAGAGTGGGGGGCCGACTTCTAGGGTTTACCCAGGAATGGTTGAAGACCACTTCCGATGCCTGGGTACGGGAAGTCGTCACTCGAGGTTACGCCGTATCCTTCAAGAATCGTCCCCCTCATCGATTTTGCCTGACAGACGTCCCTTCGGATCAGGTGAAGGCAAAGACTCTTCATTCGGTGGTACAGTCCCTCCTGTACACAGGAGTGGTAGTACAGGTGCCTCTGGCTCAGAGAGGCAAGGGGTACTATTCACCGCTGTTCCTAGTCCTGAAACCAAATGGGTCTTCCCGGCCCATTCTCAATCTCAAGTCCTTGAACAAATTTGTGAAGGTCTCCAAGTTTTGTATGGAAACTCTCCGTTCTATTGTTCTGGCCTTGGAGCCTGGGGTCTATATGGTCTCACGGGACATGCAGGATGATTACCTGCATATTCCCATTGCAGTGTCGCATCAGCAGTACCTGAGGTTTGCAGTTGACAACCTCCATTACCAGTTTCGGGCATTACCTTTTGGTTTGACCACGGCTCAGCGAGTCTTCACCAAGGTCATGGTGGTAATGACGGCTGTACTCTGCCGTCAAGGGGTCAGGATTCTGCCGTACTTGGACGACTTGTTGATCCTGGGAAATTCCCCAGAGATTCTCCTACGTCATCTGGATCTGACTATCCAGTTTCTGCAAGCCCACGGGTGGCTCATCAAATGGAAGAAATCCTCCCTGGTCCCTGCTCAGAGCATGGTGCACCTGGGAGCGTTGTTGGACACTCACAACCAGCGGTTGTTCTTGTCTCAGGAGAAAGTCCTGAAGCTTCATGACAGGATTCGATGCTTCCTATCTCGTCCTCAAGTGTCGATGCATTTGGCAATGCAGGTGCTAGGTCTCATGGTGTCGGCTTTCAACATGGTGGAGTACGCTCAATTCCATTCCCACCCTCTCCAGAGGCTGATTCTTGCCAAGTGGGATGGCCTGCCTCACGGGATCAGGTCTCAAATGATCTAATTGTCTCTGGAGGTCTGTCTGTCACTGAGCTGGTGGCTTCAGGACCAACGATTGAGCAAGGGTCGTCCCTTCTGGATCTCCAACTGGGTCCTTCTGACGACGGACGCAAGTCTGAGGGGTTGGGGCACGGTGTTGGTGCAACACTCCCTTCAGGGTCGGTGGACCAAGGAGGAGTCTCTCCTCCCGATAAACATTCTGGAATTGCGGGCGGTGTTCAACTCATTGAACCTGGCCCAGTGTTTAATACAGAACAGACCTGTTCAAGTACAGACGGACAATGCCACCACTGTGGCGTACATCAATCATCAAGGTGGCACTCGAAGCCGCATGGCAATGAGGGAAGTATCACAGATTCTTCAGTGGGCAGAACGCCATCTGCCAGCCATATCGGCAGTGTTCATTCCTAAACTGAGAAGCGGACTTTCTCAGTCGTCAGGACGTACACGCCGGAGAGTGGAGCCTCCATCCAGAAGTGTTTCAACTCCTCGTGGACAGATGGGGCCTTCCAGATGTGGACCTGTTGGCGTCTCGACACAATCACAAGGTTTCGGTCTTCGAAGCAAGGACAAGGGATCCTCAAGCAGCGTTCGTGGATGCACTGTCAATTCCATGGAACTTTCGGCTGACATACGTGTTCCCTCCGGTGTCACTCCTGCCCAGAGTAATAAGGAAGTTCAAGCAAGAAGGAGGTATCCTACTTCTGATCACTCCAGTGTGGCCCAGGCGGCATTGGTTCTCACACCTTCAGGGTCTGTCGATAGAGCATCCACTTCTACTTCCGCTGCGCCCAGATCTCCTCGTTCAGGGCCCCTGTGTATATCAGGATTTAGCCCGATTGGCTTTGACGGCGTGGCTTTTGAAGCTTCCATCTTAAGGGCCAAAGGATTTTCTGAGGAGGTCATTCAAGCCATGTTGAAGGCCCGGAAACTGGCTTCTGCTCGGATTTATCATAGGGTCTGGAATTCTTACTTTGCATGGTGCGCATCTAACAATCATGATGCTTACATGTTTAGTATGGCCAAACTTTTAGCCTTTCTACAACAAGGCCTTGACTTGGGCCTTCATCTGGCCTCCATCAAGGTTTATATTTCTGCCTTGTCGTTTTTTTTCAGAGAAAAATTGCAACTTTACCTGATGTGCATACATTCACTCAGTGTGTGTTGCGGATTCAACCTCCTTATGTCCCGCCGGTGACTCCTTGGGACCTGTCGGTGGTTCTGGAGGCGTTGCAAGGGTCTCCGTTTGAGCCTCTTGAATCTGCAGACCTTAAGTGGCTTTCTCTTAAGGTATTGTTTCTGCTGGCTATTGTCTGTGCTAGACGGGTTTTGGATTTGGGTGCCTTGTCTTGTAGGTCACCATATCTGATTTTTCACCGTGATCGGGCGGTTCTTAAAACACGTCCCGGGTATTTACCTAAGGTGGTGTCTTCTTTCCCCCTTAATCAGGAGATTGTGGTTCCGCCCTTTTCCTCTCCTTATTTGTCTTCCAAAGAGCGGTCTTTGGATGTAGTATGGGCGCTCCGTATCTACGTGAAGAGAACTGCCTCCATCAGGAAGTTGGATTCTCTCTTTGTTCTGTTTGGTTTTCACAAACGTGGCTGGCCTGCTCACAAGCAGACCCTGGCTAGATGGATTAGAATGGTGATTGTATATGCTTATGTACAGGCTGGCCTTCCAGCTCCTGCTACCTTCAAGGCCCATTCTACTCGGTTGGTTGGACCTTCTTGGGCGACCCGCCGTGGTGCGTCCCTTGAACAATTGTGTAAGGCAGCTACGTGGTCCTCACGGAACACGTTCATAAGGTTCTATGCCTTTGATACTTCCGCCTCCCAGGATGCTTCCTTTGGACGCCGGGTTCTTGTGCCTGCTACAGTGCATCCCCTCCCATAAGGAACTGCTTTAGGACATCCCCAATGTCATTCCCTGTTGAGCCCAGTGTACCCCGCAGCAGAAAACAAGATTTATGGTAAGAACTTACTGTTGCTAAATCTGTTTCTGCAAGGTACACTGGGCTCCACAGGTTGCCCACCCTGACGCACTTAGCTTCTTTGGCTTGGTATGGCATTAGCCTCTGACACCCTCTCCTGTCGTGTGTGGAGTTTGTGGCTACTAACAGTTGTCACCTCTTTTACCTGCTACTGCATTGGACTGGTTAACAAAAACTGAGCTCCTGTGCACGGAGGCAGGGTTATAGAGGAGGCGGTGCTAGGCATTCTGTGAACAGTCAAAGCTTTGAGCCTGTTGGTGCCTCGGATCAAGATCCTATTCTACACCCCAATGTCATTCCCTGTGGAGCCCAGTGTACCTCGCAGAAAGAGATTTAACAACGGTAAGTTCTTACCATAAATCTCGTTTTTAAGATTGCTCCAATATGGGGGAAAATACTTTGATTGCACTACATAGTGAAACGGTGCACCCACTTATCCGGCCCCCTAAGTGGCATGCGTTCCACTATTACCGGAAGTGACATATCCTGTCTAACCGGAAGTGACATATCGCATCCCGTACGGAGGCTGGCGTGTGTTCCAAGCCTCATTTCTACAAACGGGAAGGGGAATATTTTGATCAAACTGGGGGACACTTTACTTATTGCATTCCAACTCTTGTTCCAAGCCTCATTATCAAGGCAGAACTAAGGGAGACGAGTTATCTGGGAAACTGACATCAATCCTGATACGTTAATACCTATAACTGATAAAACAAAACATTTAGGGCATTTTCGATATAACAAAAAAGTCATACCTTAAATCGGTGTATCAAGTAACAAATAAATGGTTGAATAAATAATTACAATAATATAAACATATTATCATAATTAAAACCCCTAGACATAATGTATATAATCAGAGCCTAAAATATCTAGATGCCCTGAAAAGGGGGAATTTGTCCCACGGGTCTGTGGGTCCAAATTCCTACCCTCAGGGTACCCTCTTCTAAATAATTTCAATCGAGGAATACAGGAAATTGAACTCACAGACCTTCTCTCAATAGTGATAGTGTTTTTTAAAGAAACCATTTTATTTCAAAGTCACTGTTGAGACCTGCTGGTTCTAAACAATTAGCTTCGTAAAGAGTCCATAGTTCTAAAGAAAAGTAAAGGCTATGAGGCTGCAAAATTAGATCAGATCATTAAGAATATGAAAGAGATTCCCAAGGAGAACCTCTTAGAATACAAAGGAAAAAATAATATTAAGGATAAGAAAACAAAGGTTCCTTTTATTTTCACCTTTAATAATCAATACAAAACCGTTGCATTTTTTTGTTTAAAACAGTGGCACATACTAATGATCCAGTCTTAAGAAATTTTTGTTTATAGAAAATTCACCAATCTAAAGAATAGATTAGTGAAGAGTGCCATCACAGAAAAAAGATCGAATAGAATTAAGACCAAAGGTTTCCACAGATGCGGTTTATGTATGACATGTAGATCACATAAAAATCAATCTTCAAACAAGGAGAGCTTCATTTCCACTTCTAATAATAGGGAATTCAGAATTTTAGATTTTAAAACGTGCGATACCACAAATTGCGTCTATGTAATAGAGTGCAATTGTGGTCTTCAATACATTGGACGTACAACTAGGAAATTAAAAGATAGAGGGGGGGGGGGGGGTTCTGTCCAGTGGGAAGTTCTCTTATTCTATTAGGAAATGAAAATGCAAAATTGAGGAATAAGTAGCACAATAAAGGGAAAAGTAGCAATCTTGAGGAAAAAGCAAAATTGAGCAAAGATTATGAGAAATGCAACAGGTATCTCCGTCACTTAGCGCAAAAGGTATAGGTGTATGAGGACACGCCAGTACCTCTCTGCCATTTCCCAGTCTCATTTTAATACCATTTTGTTCCCAGTATGATGGTGCTAAATAAATAAATAAATAAATAAATAAATATTATGTTGTTTTGGGTGGAGTTTTTACAAACATAAATTATAGTATTAAGGCCCGTACACACTTGACGATGCACACATCGTTAACGACCGTCGTTAACGACTTCCCTTGAACTTCCCTTGAACAGCTGAGCAAACGACATGAGCATACACACTACCAACGACCAAAGACGAAAGACCAAAGACGAAAGACCGTAGACCATAGACCATAGACCATTCATCGTTGAAGCATCCAAGCTGAACAGTTTATTAAAATAATGAGCTGGGAACAGGGCTGGTGAACAGTGGCTTGGTCGTTGGTCTTTCACACCATACACATTCAACGACGTCTCTGGTCGGTAACGACCATAGTGGAAATTGAGCATACATGCTCCACAGATAAGCGAGGGTCGTTAACGTCCCGCGGGGCCGCGCATCGGTGGTCGTCGGATGCATACACACTTGACGATATAATGAGCGACGTCGTTGATGAGGGCTGAAATGAACGACGTCGTTCATTTTATCGTCAAGTGTGTATGGGCCTTTAGTTACTGCTGCTTTTAGTTGAAGCAGCATCACCAAACCCAGACTGTACACTGAAAAGCCCTGATAGTCCCATGTGACAGTGCTCTCTGTGATGTTAATGAAGGCCCTTCTCCATCAAATTCCCATTTCTGTAAATAGGGATTAATCTGTTAATAGATTAATCTGTGTTCTGTTTTTAGGGGGTTTTACTTTTGCGATCACTGAACCAAATCTCTGGAGAGCACATAAATGCACCCCTACACACCAGATTTTTGAGGAGCTTGTGGGTTTAGCTCCTATTTCCTAACTGAAAATCCACTACGGCCCTCTTGGTGGAGGTCTACTACACCTGTACTGTTCACTATTTAGATATGAGCGTGGCAGTATTGGACCACTTACATACAGTATGTTGTTTATTAATAGGAGTCAGAAACTTGGAGAAAGGTGTCTGATAAATCTGTACACAAGGCCGGTGACAGGAGGGGTCAAAGGGGACACCTGGTCCAGAGGTGCCTTATCCAAATAGGGCAGTGAGCTGTAGGTGGTGTGGGTGCAGTTACAGAGTGACAAGAGCTTCCCAAACACAGTGACTGTGCGGTGCAAGTGTGCCCCCGCTCTTCCGAGTCCAGCTCTGTTGCAGGCAGTTATGTGACATGACAGCAGCCCCACTAGCCAGGATTCCTGTGCCTCAGGCCGGCCTCTTCTGGTGGCGTGTGACGGCCGCATGGTACCTGCTGTGCAGTATTCGGATCTGGATACTGGGGAGTGCAGTGCAGGTAAGTCACGGGGTAAGAGTGGATTGGTGAGGGGATACAGGGCTTTGGGATAGGGTGGGGGAGCACGGAATGCAGCATGGAGTCACTGGGGAGAGACAGACTGTGGGGTGTGTGGAAAGAAGGAGAGGGAGACACAGACTGTGGCATGTGTGGGGGAGAAAGGATGAGATATACATATTTATATATGTTTATAAATATTTATTAACAGTTTCTTATATAGCACAGCAATTTCTGTTGCACTTATATCTATCTATCTATCTATCTATCTAGATATATATATATATATCTATATATATATCTATAGATATATATATAAATATATAGATATATATATCTATATATATCTATAGATATATAGATATAGATATATATGTATATATATGATGTGAGGGCAGGCAGCTGGTTCAGGTGGTATTCTCCCCAAGGCAAGGTGTTCACGCTTCCGCTGGTCTTATCTGCAAAGAAAATGGTTTTGAGTCATATTAAACACGCTGCATCATTTATTTTCTTCCTAAGCAAAAGTAATACTTTTTCTCTGGATATTATTTTTCTCCACGTGTAGCAATATATAGATGGACATGTAACACATTGCTTCCCCTTGCAGTTGTATTTGATGTGTTACTTACATGTCAGTTTAAAGTTTGCCACATTTGTTCAATAGACTAATGAATATCTATGTAACATATATATATTACATGGAGATAAAATACATATATAAACCTCCACTAATTCTTGTTTGTATATATCGGAGATACCTGCTGCGATCCCTCCATGGTACATCTGGGGCATCCTTAATATTTGTGGGTGCTCTCTGATCATGGCTGTTATCAGGGGATATCCCACGAATATTGAATGCTAAATCTGTCCCTTAGTAACTTTTGGGGGAATTTCAGCCAGTTTACATAGAGTTGTAAATAACAAATTGGAGATACATTGGATTTAATGGACAAAATTCTATAAATTAGAGGTGGATTACAGACTGCTGTTCTTCTATACACAATATCCCTATATACTATAGAGACTAGCTACTAATAAGATTAACCCCCACCTTATTATATACCTGTTCAGCATGTCTAAGCAATCGGGTAACAATAGAAGGAGATAGGACATTGCTGAGTGCTTGAGCTCAGGCCCAGCATTGGACCTTGCCCTCAGAGATCATCAAACTGCTCCCTCTATACAGTACATATAGGTTACACGTACTGTATACTGATAAAGAATAAACCCTGCATTATACTTGCCCATACCTCCCAACATACCTGTCCCAAGAACCAGGACCCTGTGCGCAAAAGGTGTGCGCATCTGATAAAGGGGCAGAGCCTAGTGAGGAAAGGGGGTGGAGCCTCCGCAGCACCCCTATTTATATTACTGTGAGGGCGTGCCTAGTACTCACAGATGGAGGGCAATTGGAAAGTATGTACCGTCCTTACATTCAGCTCCCAATATCCTGTGTATGCATTTTATTCTTTCACTAGGGAAGCACTTTATAGAAGTTTCCTACAGTATAAAGTATACTTATTGTATGTTAGTGTAAGACACCACCATTGTTAAGGTGCATACACACGGTGAGATTCGGGCTAACCCCAATTCTCACTATGCGACAGGGGCTTGGTTGTCATCGCAAGCACATAATGACTATGTGCGATTTGGGCTAATTGTCAATTTTGACTATCTTTTCTATGAGATAGTCAAAATTGACTTGCCTGCACAGTCTATCTAGGCTTGCAATGCCAATCGGTCGGGACTGCGCATTGGCATCGTATCGTGAAAGTCACCTTGTGATCTGCACTAACTTTTCTTACGATTTTGACTATATCTCACCGTGTGTACATACCATAGGAAGTTGTCCCTGGAAGATGCCTGTCTCCTTATTACTGAGCTAATAATAAACAGGGAACAGTATTATTACCTGCTGCGGAAGCTGGTGCCTTGGGGGCCCGCGCCTCTTATAATCGCCTTCTTTTGGCACCTGATAAGTACAATGTAAATGTTATTCTATATTTATCCAGTACACATAGGGGATGATGCAGAGCTGAAGTCTGTGCACGGAGCATATGTTACATGTTATCTCACTGTGCATGTTCCATGACAAAACGTACACAGCTATGGACAATGCAGAGTCATACCCTCTCAGACACATCGCCACATGTATAGAGTTGGCGGCATTAGGCATTCTCCTGTAGGCTCATAGAGGGAGTTACAATGCATTGCCGGCTATACAGAGCTGTGCGCACACCTAAGTACACCTGTTGTTTGACGGATATTTTGTATTGGGTATAGGACTGACTCATATGCAGACTGATAATGAAGCTGGCCATAGTACCAAGCATATGGATAGGGGCAGGGCGATCACAAAGATGTGTATAACTCTGCATATGGGATATTATTGGTATCAGTGGCCCAGTCTACGGTCAGTATACTGCTGTGATGCAGGTAGGCAACTATGAGCCAAAGGAAACTGTTGGCATGCACCTTGCCACCGGCAGAGCCACCCAAAATATCCTAAGGATCCAGCTGACAATGCATGCGTGACCTGAGCTCACACATGCTACAACCACAGGACAGTCAGTGCTGAGGCATCAGAGGAATCAGACTGAATACCTATCTGCAATCTGCCACTCACATACTGTAGGAGGGAGCTGAGCTCTGAGGACCAACACCATCCCCATCAGGCCCATTATAATGAATGGGCCTATTACAAAAGACGTACAGAAACTGGAGTTTCCGCACATGTAACAGACCCATTACTGATAATGAATAGACAAAGATTCCAATCATCACAAAGATGTATCTGTAGCAGCTTATTGCAGAAAATGTTTTCTTTTTCTGAAATCAAGCATTTTATACCATCCTCTAAGGCTCCTGATGTTCCCCTGACTGGTCTGACTACATCTCTTACCTCACTTGTTACTCAATGATTTATGTCACATGTAGTAATCCCACTATCTGACCCATTATAGTTCTGATCTGTCAAGCAAAAGCTTATTTGTAAAAACATGAAAATAATACTTACAGGGACAGCTTGTCTTATCCCTGGCAAGGCGAGGTCCGGCGTCCCGCTTCCTCTTCCCTCCTGTCATTGCAGAATGGATATTGCATAATTTAAGTTAGAGATATTTCATTTTAGTACAGATACATAATCATATAATAGTATAGTAATTTTTGTATGAACATGTAAATATTTATAAGGTTTCACTATCGGTTCATTGTTGTAGACTATGGGGGTACCCAATTAGCCACGATAATGCGGTTTTGCGATATTTTATTGCATTTGTGATAACATGGTATCCAATTAGCTGTAAAAAGTTATAGGCTAAAAGTCTCTATAGGGTTTATCACAAATTTCTCTTCACCATCTCTGAGCAGGGGATAAGTAGTGCAAAATCCCTATTTTAAGGTAAAATGTCAGGATTTGGTTTAGAACTCCTGGGACACCCCCATGAATGACTAATTAGGCACTTAGATATTTTCAATTATTTTTAATTGGCCAATAATGACATCATTTTTGGGGTCAAAAATGCAAAGTTATGGAAATTGGGGTACAAGGTATGGGACAGGTATATTAGGGTGCTTTATGAGTGTCACAAGTGTTTTTAGACTTGCAGGTGGGAGTCCTCTACAATGACCCCCTGGTAGCACCATTGACAGAATTATTCAACCAGTCATTAGCTACAGGAGTAATTCCAGGGGACTGGAAAAGAGCAAACGTAGTCCCACTGCACAAAAGTGGAAGCAAGGAAGAGGCAAACAACTACAGACCAGTGAGTCTTACATCAGTAGTAGGGAAATTGATGGAAACACTCTTAAAAGAAAGAGTTGTAGATTATCTCAAATCCGGCAATTTACTGGATCCCAAACAGCATGGATTCACTGGGGGGAGATCATGTCAAACAAATCTTATTGACTTTTTTGATTGTGTGACTAAAGTGATGGATAAAGGTGGAGCCATGGATATAGCTTATCTAGACTTTAGTAAGGCTTTTGACACAGTTCCACATCGCAGACTGCTAAATAAACTTGAA
The DNA here is from genome assembly GCF_028390025.1 of Pseudophryne corroboree. Taxonomy (NCBI): domain Eukaryota; kingdom Metazoa; phylum Chordata; class Amphibia; order Anura; family Myobatrachidae; genus Pseudophryne; species Pseudophryne corroboree. The sequence continues at coordinate 471,527,220 of NC_086445.1, forward strand.
AGTTTGGGATTGGATATTAGGATTATTGAATGGATAAGATCTTGGTTGAAGGATAGAAAACAGAGAGTTGTGGTAAATGGAGTGCATTCACAGGAGGGAAATGTTACCAGTGGAGTACCCCAGGGATCTGTACTTGGACCAGTGCTTTTTAATATCTTTATTGGTGACATTGCAAATGGCATTAAAGGGAAAGTATGCCTTTTTGCAGATGACACAAAGGTATGCAACAGGGTAGACACACCAGGTGGGGTAAAACAAATGATTGAGGATCTAGGTAGACTAGAGGAATGGTCAAGAGTCTGGCAATTACAGTTTAATGCCAAAAAATGCAAAATCATGCACTTGGGTCTCAAAAATCCTAAAGCTAAATACAGTATTAATGGCACTATACTGGAAACTACTGAGGAGGAAAGGGATCTAGGAGTCACTATTTCAGATGACTTAAAGGCAGGTAAGCAATGTAACAAGGCAATGAGGAAGGCTAGTCAGATGCTTGGCTGCATTGGGAGAGGAATCAGCAGCAGAAAGAAAGAAGTAATAATGCCACTGTATAGGTCATTGGTACGGCCTCATCTAGAATACTGTATTCAGTTCTAGAGGCCATATCTTCAAAAGGATATTAATACATTAGAAACTGTACAAAGGAGGGCAACTAAAATGGTGCATGGCCTACATCACAAAACATACCCAGAAAGACTAAGAAATCTCAATATGTATAGTTTGGAGCAGAGAAGGGAAAGGGGGGACATGATAGAAACTTTCAAATATATCAAGGATTTTAACAAAGTCCAGGAGGGAAACATTCTCCAAATGAAGAGAAGCAATAGGACACGAGGACATGCACTGAGACTGGAGGGGGGGAGGTTCAGGGGAAATTTGCGGAAAAATTATTTCACAGAAAGGGTAGTGGACAAGTGGAATAGCCTCCCATCAGAGGTGGTAGAGGCTAAGACAGTAGAGCAATTTAAACATGCATGGGATAGACATAAGGATATCCTTACAAAGAAATAAGGATCAAATAAGGTTAGAGATAAAAATAATGTAAAAAAAAAAAAAAGGGGCAGACTAGATGGGCCAAGTGGTTCTTATCTGCCGACAAATTCTATGTTTCTATGTTTCTATGACCCAAAAATATACTTAATACCCATTTTTTATGTACCCCAGATTTAATGAGAGCACTTATTTTGCTGAGTCCCCATTTTACACATTACGGCAGGCAAGTGTCCCCATTTTACACATTACGGCAGGTAAGAGTCCCCATTTTACACATTACGGCAGGCAAGAGTCCCTATTTTACATATTACGGCAGGCAAGAGTCACCATTTTACACATTACAGCAGGCAAGAGTCCCTATTTTACAGATTACGGCAGGCACAGAGGCTCTAGGCTGCATGCTCAAGTTTCCCCAGGCAGGCTCCAGTCTCCCCAGGCTCGCCCCCCAGGCAGGCTCCAGTCTGCCCAGGCAGGCTCCCCAGGCTCGCCCCCCAGGAAGACTCCAGTCTCCCCAGGCAGGCTCCAGGCTCGCCCCCCGGCATATTCTCTGTGGGCTATTAGGCCTACGGATAAAAACATACTTACCGCAGCATCCACGAGTCCCGCGACCTTTGTCTCTCCTCTCCTCGTGGCAGTGGCTCCGCCTCTCATTATGTGATGTGACGTCATGACTTCACACCGCGCACAAAGCAGAGCGGTGCTGGCGCATCCCAAGCCTCCTGTGAAGGAGGCAGCTCTGGGACCAGTGACAAGTGCGGGTGCGGGAGCCAGAGCCACATCAAATGAAGGGGAGAGCCGCATGCGGCTCGAGAACCGCGGGTTGGCCACCCCTGGAATAGCATGTCTTCCACACGCTGTATATGTATAAAATATAGCAGCACACGTGCGGCTCCACAAGATGGCGCTGCCGTCACAGAACACTCTTCCACATACATGAGCCGTAGTCAGACAGCGCTTCTCCCCGAGTGCAGCTTCCGGGACCGGGAGCAGAGAGGGCGGGAGGTGTATGTGAGGAGGCAGCGCTGCAGTTATGTGATGATGATTAGGACAATGAGCTGCCCGATGGTCCTGTTGCTGTGTGTGCTGCGGGTGTCACAGGCGGGTGAGTGATGGGGTAGACATCTGCTGCTGTACAGTGCTCACAGTTATAGCTGCAGACCCACAGCCAACCATGTCACCATGTTTTGTCCCATTAAAAGGCTAGATGCGGAGTCAGACAGACTTTCAACAGTTTTATATTGCTTCATTATCCTCATTCGGGATCCCAGCCAGGGCCGAAACTAGGATTTTCGACACCCGGGGCAAGGCAGTAATTTGGCGCCCCCCAAAAAAACAAAAAACCCCCACACAAAACAGAAAAACAAATCCTATCAGATTAAAATGATCAGATAATCAAAAGTTTTGAAAAAAGGGTATACTACTGGACAATGGGGGTAATTCCAAGTTGATCGCAGCAGAAACTTTATTAGCAGTTGGGAAAAATCATGTGCACTGCAGGGGGGGCAGATATAACATGTGCAGAGAGAGTTAGATTTGGGTGGGGCGTGTTCAATCTGCAATCTAAATTGCAGTGTAAAAATAAAGCAGCCATATTTACCCTGCACAGAAACAAAATAACCCACCCAAATCTAACTCTCTCTGCACATGTTAAATCTGCCCCCCCTGCAGTGCACATGGTTTTGCCCAACTGCTAAAAAATTTCCTGCTGCGATCAACTTGGAATTACCCCCAATATCCCCTATGTGCCTCAAATGCCCTATGCCTCACATGCCCTGCCAGCATGTTCAACTACATGCTCCTCTGTGTGTCCGCTTACATTGCACTATATCATAACACTTCATCAACGCACCACATTCCCTTATCCACTTCACTAAATCACTATGTATACTACATCCCCTACACGCTGAACTACATCACTACACTACATGCCCCTATGCACTACACTACATACCCTATATGCCACATTACATCACTACGCTACATCCCCTTAAATGCTACACCACGTAAGTGCATTACATGCCCCTATATACTGCAATACATTACTACACTACATACCCTATATGGTACACTACATCCCTGCACTACACCGCCCTATAAGCTACACCAAATCCCTCCATCTGGGATGCAAAGCTGAGGTTGATACTGCTAACTGGGTGCACAGTGCGCTTCTATAGCTTGTACGGTGCACCACACACTAGTCGCAGTACTGCATGGCAAAGAAGAGACAGTAGCCAACATAGGAGAGATCCCAGGTACTGGAGCTCACCCGCACAGCGTTGGGAGCCAGCTGCGGGCAAACAGGTGGGTCAGATACATTGCCCTGGCAGCTGTCTCACTGGAGCAGCACAGCACTGCCAGTAAAAAAAACAAAAAAAAAACCCCTGCTCCTCTGTAACTCCTTGGCGCCCACTCAAATCCTCCACCCGGGGCACATGCCCCCTTAGCCCCCCCATAGTTACGGCCCTGATCCCAGCGATAGTTATCAATCTGTCCGGCAGAATCCTAACTTGATTTCCTTACAATATCTCATCAAGCATGTAACTTTCACCAGTGTTTCTTGAATAACAGCATAAAATGGCACCACAGGTAGAGATAGGGAATTGAATGCAAGAGGTTTCCATATGCGGGTCACCTAATTATGTTTAGTAAATTGTCTGTTTTCACACAAACCCAGGTTACAGAAGTGTCCTCATACACTGGGCATCTTTCCGCCTTAAGGTGCGAGACGCCCATTGCGACTGAGATGTTCCGAGAGGAGTAGCATGCCATAGTTTTCTTTAAACTTTACGTCTTAGTTGCAGACACAGTGAAAAGCTGCTCACATGTACTAGAGATGCTACTGCGACTTTAACCGCACAGTAATTAGTTTTTGCACACGTGCAAGGTCGAAGATTAACCTGGCTGCTCACATTGTAGCTCTTTTCACACTGATTCAGACTCCGTCACACAGCCCACTGGTCAGTGGGGGTCATTCCGAGTTGATCGCTCGCTGACGTTTTTCGCAGCGCAGCGATTAGTTGAAAAAAATGGCAAATCTGCGCATGAGTATGCACCACAATGTGCACGCATGACGTACGGGTACAACGAGCATTGTGGTTTTGCACAGGTTCTAGCGACGCTTTCAGTCGCACTGGCGGTCACAAGAAGATTGACAGGAAGTGGGAGTTTCTGGGTGTCAACTGACCGTTTTCTGGGAGTGTTTGGAAAAATGCAGGCGTGGCTGGGCATTTGCTGGGCGGGTATCTGACGTCATTACTGTGTCACTCGTTGCAGCAATCATCGCATAGGATAAGTAACTACAGGGCTGGTCTTGTTTTGCACAAAATGTGTTTGCAGGCGCACTGCTGCACAGGCGTTTGCACTCCTGCAAAGTGAAAATACACTCCCCCGTGGGTGGTGACTATGCGTTTACACGGCTGCTAAAATCTGCTAGCGAGCAATCAACTCGGAATGAGGGCCAGTGTATACTAGCAATGCAATGGGGTCATTCCATGAAAACGGTCTTTTTATGTAACGTTTGTTACCAGTTTTCATGACAAGCTTTGCATCAAAATGAAAGCATATCATGTACCACACAAACAACATTTACTTTACACAAAATATTCAAAACACATGCTCAAAAAATATATTTCACATGAAACATATTTCAAAATGTAACATTTGTTACCATGGAATGATCCAATGCTATCACTTCAAGTTTTGTTTACTCACATTCCGAGCAAAAACGATGCTTAGTTTTGGCCAAGTAGCAGGGGACCTGAGCCAGAGTAAGAAGGACATCTAGGGGCCGATTCACTTGTTTTGGGAGTCTAAAAATCCAGTCTAAACAGGACTGTTTAGACGCCCAAACAGTTGTCACAATTCAGTTGATGTTTGGGCGCCATGCACATTGCGCCCAAAAAAGGGTTTATCCGCGTACAACGGCAAAACGCGTCTAAAGTCCTATTTTGGGCATCCAAACTCCCGTGCAGACGCCCAAAGCGCCAACTTAGGGCTAATTCAGTAAGGATCGCTGATGCAATCCTTACTGCCTTTCCCAGATCTTTGAGTCCTGCGCACACACTGTGCAGAGACTTTCACGGGGAGTGGTGGCCAGTGTTGGGAAAAATGGGGCACCTCACCCCCAATTGCCAGAAGTGGCAAAGCCAAGGACTGTGTCGCGAGATGCAGTTTTCTAGGCATTGCAAGCCACCCTGCTAAAGCAAACTCAGCCTGCTGTTGCAGATGGACTGTTCATCTGAGGAGATGCAATCGGATCGCAAATGCAGGGAGGAGGTGGTATACACCTCCTCCTGCACTTGCATTGCTGAGGACTGCAGAGCCTGCATTTGCAATCCTAAGTGAATTAAGCCCTTAGCACACATTTTCTCTCGCACCTCAGGAGGCCGTCTAAACGGAACAACAATTAAATTGCTCTATTTCTGCAGTGGGTTACACTGGTGTTCCACAGGGAATTACATTGGGGTGTAGAGTAGGATCTTGATCCGAGGCACCAGCAGGCTAAAAGCTTTGACTGTTCCCAAGATGCTCAGCGCCGCCTCCTCTATAACCCCGCCTCCATGCACAGGAGCTCAGTTTGTAAGTTGGTGCCTGCAGTGCAGGCAGCTATCAGGCAGGGCTGCTCCAGCAGCTGTAAGAAGAGCTATTTTAAAGAAGATAGAAGACTTCAAGGGCTGCAGCAGAGGAACTCTAAGTGCTAGATATCATTCTGATATCTCCTACTGCAGCTCCATCACCTCCCCCAGCGGCGCTGTATACTCCCGCGTATACTTGCTGCGGTGCCTTCTTAAGCCCTTAGTGAGCTATTTCTTGAAGAATCAGATAAGGGGCACTCACCGGTCTTGAATACTTTTCGGGGATACGTTTCGGGGACGGACTACCGTCGCCAGTTATGCTGTCCCTGACGATGGGGTCCATCTCCAAAACATAGGATCTCAATAAAGGATGTATTTATTTATGAAAAAAGACTGGTGAGTACCGCTTATCTGATTCTTCTATATATATAGTGCCCTGAGGAAGCCTATATAGAGTGAAATGCACATAGGTGGCTTAGCGATGTGTCCCCAGACTACTATTTATATTGAACACATTATACTCTTGAACCCATGATCAGTGCAAAAATATAGAAGTTGATGTGATTTATACTTGCATGAGATAACAGCTTTTATGGTTCATCTGTGATCGTGCTCTGTTTGCCGTGACGGCTGTCATGCTGCCTGCACATTAAAGTCATGGGCGGATTAACAATGGGGCGGATGGAGCTGCAGCTCCAGGCCCCCCATTGAAAATTGACCCACAGGAGTGACAGCAGTGACAGGAAAAATCTCTTTCCTGTCACAGACTGCCAGCGGCCATTCTCTCTCCCGTGCATCTCCTCCTCTGGCTCCAGCACTCACCTGAGATCTGTGCAGGCAGTGTGTTAGCCGCCCCTACCTTCCAGTCTCTCCTTCACTCAGGGCCCTGAGCCTTTCACTCACGGGCCCAAGCTCCGCCCCCAGGCTGTACGGGGAGCTGTTGCTGATGCAGGAAGCCTGGTGTGGTGTGTGTGTCTACTGTATGTGTGTGTGTGTGTGTGTGTGTGTGTGTGTGTGTGTGTACTGTGTGTGTATACTGTATGTGTGGTGTGTAAACTGTGTGTGTATACAGTATGTGTGTGTGTGTGTGTGTGTGTGTGTGTGTGTACTGTACAGTATGTGTAAACTGTATGTGTGTACTGTATGTGTGTGTACTGTGTATGTATACAGTATGTGTGTGTACTGAATGTGTGCTGAATGTGTGTATACTATATGTGTGTGTACCGTGTGTATATATATGTGTGTGTGTGTGTGTGTGTGTGTGTGTGTGTGTGTGTGTATGTATGTGTGTGTGTGTGTCTGTACTTTGTGGGGGTGTACTGTGTGTGTATAGTGTGTACTGTGTGTTTTTATATGTGGTGGTGGTGGGTGTGTGTACTTTATGTGTGTGTAGTGTGCACTTGTTAGTGTACTGTATGTGGTGGTGTGTGTGTGTGTGTGTGTGTGTGTGTGTGTGTGTGTGTGTGTGTAACTATATATATATACATATATATATATACACTGCTCAAAAAAATCTGAATGAATGAAATATTCTTATTAAATGCTTTGTTCTTTACAAAGTTGAATGTGCTGACAACAAAATCACACAAAAATTATCAATGGAAATCAAATTTATTAACCCATGGAGGTCTGGATTTGGAGTCACACTCAAAATTAAAGTGGAAAAACACACTACATGCTGATCCAAATTTAGTGTCCTTAAAACAAGTCAAAATGAGGCTCAGTAGTGTGTGTGGCCTCCACGTGCCTGTATGACCTCCCTACAATGCCTGGGCATGCTCCTGATGAGGTGGCGGATGGTCTCCTGAGGGATCTCCTCCCAGACCTGGACTAAAGCATCTGCCAACTCCTGGACAGTCTGTGGTGCAATGGTGGATGGTGCGTTGGTGGATGAAGCAAGACATGATGTCCCAGATGTGCTCAATTGGATTCAGGTCTGGGAAACGGGCAGGCCAGTCCATAGCATCAATGCCTTCGTCTTGCAGGAACTGCTGACACACTCCAGCCACATGAGGTCTAGCATTGTCTTGCATTAGGAGGAACCCAGGGCCAACCGCACCAGCATATGGTCTCACAAGGGGTCTGAGGATCTCATCTCGGTACCTACTGGCAGTCAGGCTACCTCTGGCGAGCACATGGTGGGCTGTGCGGCCCCCCAAAGAAATGCCACCCCACACCATTACTGACCCACTGCCAAACCGGTCATGCTGGAGGATGTTGCAGGCAGCAGAACGTTCTCCTTGGCGTCTACAGACTCTGTCACGTCTGTCACATGTGCTCAGTGAGAACCTGCTTTCATCTGTGAAGAGCAGAGGGCGCCAGTGGCGAATTTGCCAATCTTGGTGTTCTCTGGCAAATGCCAAACATCCTGCACGGTGTTGGGCTGTAAGCACAACCCCCACCTGTGGACGTCGGGCCCTCCTACCACCCTCATGGAGTCTGTTTCTGATGGTTTGAGTAGACACAAATTTGTGGCTTGCTGGAGGTCATTTTGCAGGGCTCTGGCAGTGCTCCTCCTGTTCCTCCTTGCATGCTGTCCTGCTGCTGGGTTGTTGCCCTCCTACGGCCTCCTCCACGTCTCCTGATGTACTGGCCTGTCTCCTGGTAGTGCCTCCATGCTTTGGACACTACGCTGACAGACGCAGCAAACCTTCTTGCCACAGCTCGCATTGATGTGCCATCCTAGATGAGCTGCATTACCTGAGCCACGTGTGTGGATTGTAGACTCCGTCTCATGCTACCACTAGAGTGAAAGCACCGCCAGCTTTCAAAAGTGACCAAAACATCAGCCAGAAAGCATAGGAGCTGAGAAGTGGTCTGTGGTCACCACCTGCAGAACAACTCCTTTATTGGGGGTGTCTTGCTAATTGCCTATAATTTCCACCTGTTGTCTATTCCATTTGCACAACAGCATGTGAAATTGATTGTCAATCAGTGTTGCTTCCTAAGTGGACAGTTTGATTTCACAGAAGTGTGATTGACTTGGAGTTACATTGTGTTGTTTAAGTGTTCCCTTTATTTCTCTTACGTCCTAGAGGATGCTGGGGACTCCAAAAGGACCATGGGGTATAGATGGGATCCGCAGGAGCTTGGGCACACTAAAAAGACTTTGACTGGGTGTTAACTGGCTCCTCCCTCTATGCCCCTCCTCCAGAAGCCGGGTGAGTATGAGAAGATCCGAAGACATCAGACGGCAGAAGACTTCAGTAATGAGGTACAGCGCAGCGGTAGCGCTGCGCTCCATGCTCCCACACACTTCACCAACGGCACTTGCGGGTGCAGGGTGCTGGGGGGGGGTGCCCTGGCCAGCATGTTACTGGGGTCATTGTGAGCTGGCAGACAGGCATATTCGGTGCCCGGGCACCGTTTTTTTCATACCCCCGCCAGCATTAGAGATTTGAATTTTTGCGGGACTGAAGCGCGCCGGGAAGGGGCGGGGCTTAGCCGCACAGCTCACCAGCGCCATTTTCTCTCATTCACAGCCGCTGCATGAGACACTGGGCCGGGACCTCCAGGCTCCATTCAAGTAAAAGGGAGCAAAACGGGGGGGGGGGGGGGGGGGGGACACACAGATAAATTGGTGCTTGTTTATAACTAAGGGCAGCACTATCATCATATATTATATTGGTGTGATATATGGGCGCTGGGGTGTGAGCTGGCATACTCCCTCTGTGTTTTCTCTCTCCGGGCTTCCCTGTGGGTCTGTCCCCTGGTTTGGGCAGTGTGTGTGTGGGTGTGTCGGTACTACGTGTCGGCATGTCTGAGGCTGAGTGTTCCTCCCCGAAGGAGGTTACGGGGGGCGCAGAAAAGCGGCTGGAAATGGTTCTGTCGGCACAGCCGACACCTGATTTGGTTACTATGTTGAGTACACTTAATGCAAATGTGGCCTCATTGTCTAAGAGGCTGGATAAATCTGAGTCTCAGACACAAGTATGGAGGAAATCCATGGAGGATGCTTTGACTCAGGTGCAGACCCCTTAGGGTCACAAAAGCGTTCGTTTACCCAGATGGTAGATACGGATACCGACACGGATTCTGATTCCGATGTCGATTTCAATGAGGCTAGTTAAGAGTATTCAGTACATGATTGTGGCTATTAAAGATGTTTTCCGTATCTCTGAGGAACCTGCGGTGCAGGAAACAAGGATTTGTTTATTTAAAGGGAAAAGACCTGAGGTGAAGTTTCCCCCCTCTCATGAAATGAATGCTCTTTGTGAAAAGGCTTGGGAGTCACCAGACAAGAGATGGCAGATTCCCAAGAGAATTTTCATGGCGTATCCTTTCCCCTCTCCTTTCCCCTCTGATGACAAGGAAAAATGGAAGTCGTCTCCGAATGTCGACAAGGCTCTATCCCGTTTGTCTAAGAAGGTGGCGCTTTCATCCCCTGACACGGCAGCTCTCAAGGATCCGGCGGATCGCAAGCTGGAAACGTCTCTGAAGGCCATTTTCGTTAATACGGGTGCATTGCTCAGACCTGCTGTGGCGTCGGTATGGGTGAGTAGTGCTATTTCTAAATGGGCTGATAATTTAGCTTCTGATATGGATACCCTTGATAAAGATAATATTCTTTTGACTCTTGGTTATATCAAGGACGCTGCAGATTACCTGAAGGATGCGGCGAGGGATGTTGGTCTCTTGGGATCAAGAGCCAATGCCATGGCGGTCTCGGCCAGGAGGGCGCTGTGGATCCATCAATGGAATGCTGATGCCGACTCCAAGAAAAATATGGAAGCTCTTCCCTTCAAAGGTAGTGTCTTGTTTGGTGACGGCCTGGCTGACCTGGTGTCTACCGCGACTGCTGGTAAGTCATCTTTTCTTCCTTATGTTCCCACACAGCAGAAAAAGGCACTTCATCAGCAGATGCAGTCCTTTCGACCCAATAAATACAAGCGAGGAAAGGGCTCGTCCTTCCTCGCTTCAAAGGGTAAAGGAAGGGGAAGGAAGTCGCCTGCAGTGTCAGGCGCCCAGGACCAAAAGTCTTCCCCCGCCTCTACCAAGTTCACCGCATGACGCTGGGGCTCCCCTGCGGGAGTCCGGGCCGGTGGGGGGCCGTCTACGGATCTTCAGTCAGGTCTGGGTTCAATCAGGCCTGGATACTTGGGTCCTAGACATAGTGTCTCATGGATACAAGCTGGAGTTTCAGGAGATTCCCCCTCACTGCTTTTTCATGTCGGCCTTGCCAGTGTCTCTACCGGAAAGAGAGGTGGTAAATGCTGCGATACAAAAGTTGTGTCAACAGTGGGTCATTGTTCCCGTTCCCCCGTCCCAACAGGGGGAGGGGTTCTATTCGAGCATCTTTGTCGTACCGAAGCCGGACGGTTCGGTCAGACCGATTCTGAACCTAAAATCCCTCAATCCATACTTGAAAGTTTTCAAGTTCAAGATGGAATCTCTTCGAGCAGTGATCTCCAGCCTAGAAGCGGAGGATTTTATGGCATCAGTCGACATAAAGGATGCCTACTTACACGTCCCGATATATCCTCCGCATCCGGCCTTCCTGAGATTTGCGGTGCAGGATTGTCATTACCAGTTTCAGACGTTGCGGTTTGGGCTTTCCACGGCCCCGAGGGTTTTCACCAAGGTCATGGCAGAAATGATGGTTCTCCTTTGCAAGCAAGGGGTTACAATTATCCCGTACTTGGACGATCTCCTGATAAAGGCGAGGTCCAAGGAACAGTTGTTAAGAAATGTGGATCTGTCTCTGTCGGTTCTGCGACAACACGGTTGGGTTCTAAATTTGCCAAAGTCTCAGTTGATCCCGGCCACTCGGCTGCCCTTTCTGGGCATGATTCTAGACACGGAGTTACAGAGAGTGTTTCTTCCGGAAGACAAAGCTCTGGAAATACAGACAATGGTCAGGGAGCTTCTGAGACCGACAGGTGTGTTGATTCATCAATGTACTCGGGTTCTGGGGAAGATGGTTGCGGCTTACGAAGCCATTCCGTTTGGCAGGTTTCATGCCCGGGTGTTTCAGTGGGATCTGCTGAACAAATGGCCTGGGTCTCATCTGCACATGCACCGGAAAATAAGTCTATCTTCCAGGGCCAGGATTTCTCTCCTGTGGTGGCTACAAGGCTCTCACCTTCTAGAGGGACGCCGATTCGGAATCCAGGACTGGGTCCTGCTGACAACAGATGCAAGTCTCCGAGGCTGGGGCGCAGTCACGCAAGGAAGAAATTTCCAGGGAAAATGGTCAAACCAGGAATCTTGTCTCCACATAAATGTTCTCGAGTTAAGAGCCATTTACAACGGCCTGCTACAAGCAAAGGGTCTTCTTCAGGGTCGTCCTGTTCTGATCCAGTCAGACAACATGACAGCGGTGGCGTACGTAAACCGCCAAGGCGGAACAAGGAGCAGGGCGGCTATGGCGGAGGCTACAAGAATCCTTCGCTGGGCGGAACAGCACGTGAGCGCTCTGTCAGCAGTCTTCCTCCCGGGCGTGGACAACTGGGAAGCAGACTTCCTCAGCAGACACAATCTCCATCCGGGAGAGTGGGCTCTTCACCAAGAGGTATTTGCAGAAGTGACGGGGCGTTGGAGAATTCCTCTGATAGACATGATGGCATCTCGCCTCAACAAGAAGCTTCCGAGGTATTGTTCCAAGTCAAGAGACCCCCAAGCCAGTGCAGTGGACGCCCTGGTAACTCCGTGGGTGTTTCAGTCGGTATATGTGTTCCCTCCGCTTCCTCTCATTCCTAAGGTGCTGGGGATCATACGACGAACAAGAGTTCAGGCGATACTCGTCGTTCCAGACTGGCCACGCAGGGCCTGGTATCCGGACCTTCGGGAATTGCTTGTGGAAGATCCTTGGCCGCTTCCTCTAAGAGAGGACTTGTTACTGCAGGGGCCCTGCGTGTTTCTGGACTTACCGCGGCTGCGTTTGACGGCGTGGAAGTTGAGCGCCAAATCTTAGCTCAAAAAGGTATTCCTGGGGAGGTCATCCCCACTCTCCTTAAGGCTAGGAAGGATTTTACGGCGAAACGTTATCACCGTATTTGGAGAAAGTATGTTTTGTGGTGTGAAACCAAAGCTGCTCCTGCGGAGGAATTTCACTTGGGTCGGTTTCTCCATTTTTTGCAGGCAGGCGTGGATGCAGGCCTGAAATTGGGTTCCATCAAAGTGCAGATTTCGGCTTTATCTATTTTCTTTCAAAAGGAATTGGCCGTCCTTCCAGAGGTTCAGACTTTCGTGAAGGGAGTGCTGCATATCCATCCTCCATTTGTGCCGCCTGTGGCGCCGTGGGATCTTGAAGTGGTCTTGCAGTTTCTTATGTCTCACTGGTTTGAACCTTTGCGTAAGGTTGAGTTAAAGTTTCTCACTTGGAAGGTGGTCATGCTTTTGGCTCTGGCGTCGGCCAGGCGAGTGTCAGAGTTGGCGGCCTTATCTCACAAGAGTCCATATTTGATCTTCCATTCGGATAGAGCAGAATTGAGGACTCGTCAACAATTTCTGCCAATGGTGGTTTCTTCGTTTCACATTAACCAACCTATTGTGGTGCCTGTGGCTACAGATGCTGTGGCAGTTCCAAAGTCTCTTGATGTTGTAAGAGCTTTAAAAATTTACGTAGCCAGAATGGCTCTTACCAGGAAAACAGAGGCTTTGTTTGTCCTGTATGCTTCCAACAAGATTGGAAATCCTGCTGCCAAGCAGACTATTGCACGCTGGATTTGTAATACAATTCAGCAAACTCATTCTTCGGCTGGGCTACCGTTGTCGAAGTCAGTAAAGGCCCATTCTACCAGAAAAGTGGGCTCGTCTTGGGCGGCTGCCTGAGGGGTCTCAGCACTTCAGCTTTGCCGAGCAGCTACGTGGTCGGGTTCAAACACTTTTGCTAAGTTTTACAAGTTTGATACCCTGGCTGATGAGGACCTCATGTTTGCTCAATCGGTGCTGCAGAGTCGTCCGCACTCTCCCGCCCGTTCAGGAGCTTTGGTATAGACCCCATGGTCCTTTTGGAGTCCCCAGCATCCTCTAGGACGTAAGAGAAAATAGGATTTTAGTACCTACCGGTAAATCCTTTTCTCCTAGTCCGTAGAGGATGCTGGGCGCCCGTCCCAGTGCGGACTGTTACTTGCAGTGTATTATTACTGGTTTAATTTGTTTACACGCGGGTTGTGTATTAGTTATGTTCAGCTTGTTGCTGTTATTAATTCATACTGTTATCTGGTTTCCTGATACTCCGGTTGTACGGTATGTTTGTGGTGTTGGCTGGTAGGTTTCTCGCCCTTAGTTTAAACAAAAATCCTTTCCTCGAAAACTCCGTCTCTCCTGGGCACAGTTCCTATAACTGAGGTCTGGAGGAGGGGCATAGAGGGAGGAGCCAGTTCACACCCAGTCAAAGTCTTTTTAGTGTGCCCAAGCTCCTACGGATCCCGTCTATACCCCATGGTCCTTTTGGAGTCCCCAGCATCCTCTACGGACTAGGAGAAAAGGATTTACCGGTAGGTACTAAAATCCTATTTTTTTTGAGCAGTGTATATATACACACACACAAACACCGTTCCCCCGTTGCTAGGGGAAACAAACAGCGGCACGCCAGAGGTTTGATGAAAAAAGCCACCAGTGCACGGTGAGTTGAGCGCCGCGTCTCCGTCCGCTGGCTATGACATGATCACCTCTGCACCGTCTGTTGCCTAGCGACAGGGTACAGCCGGGGACGCCGCGGTCTGACTAATCTCCCATAGAGTGCTTGAAACCCAGAAAGTGTGTATTTACTTTTTATACCACAGTGGGAGTCTCAACACTGGCCTAATACACACTTTCTGGGTTTCAAGCACTCTATGGGAGACGAAGTAGTCAGACCGCGGCGTCCCCGGCTGTACCCCGTCACTAGGCAACAGACGGCGTGGAGGTGATCACGTCATAGCCGGTGGACGAAGACGCGGCGCTCAACTCACCGTCTACTGGTGGCGGGAATTCCTGCCTACTTAAGGTAAGCTTCTCAATATAGTCTTGTTGTATGTCACCTTGAAGAAGGGGCGTGTGAGCCCTGAAACGTCGGTGGTGCATTTTTTGCAAATGATTTAAATACAATTTTGACTTTTTTCATTAAGCCTCTGGAGTGCCGCTGTTTGTTTCCCCTATTAACGGGGGAACAGTTTTTGTGTATACCATTCATACTTAGGGCACCGGAGCACACATATATATATATATATATATATATATAGTCCATGTGAATGAACTAGCACTCTTTGCTGAAATCCTTATACGCAGGGTGCCATCAGTGAGCAGTTAATGTGTAATGTGTCTAATAAACTGCGGCACTCCAGGTAGATGCAGAAAATCTTTAGTGAAAAAGTAGCATTACATCTGAGTCATGTGGCTTACGTTTCGGTGCCACTCAAGCACCTTTCTCAAAGCAGACGAAAGATGTCTGCTCTGGAGTGGTGCTACCACTTCCCTCCTCACGATGTATAAGAACCAGGCGGCACTCAGTGGACTTGGTGAAAAAATACTGCTTTAGTCTGACAAAAATGCAATTAGGGCATAGCTTGCCGACGTTTCAGCGCTGCGCAGGGCACTTTTTTCAAGGCTCTATGCTATAGAACAAACAGCATAGAGCCTTGAAAAAAGTACCCTGCATGGATCCCGCATGCTCCCTTCCGGCGTGGAGTGTTGTCTTGACAACATGCGCACTGGGGGGAGGGACGTCATCGGCCGGGAACTCAGGAAGCGGTCCCGGAAGTCTCCTGGAGCAGATGCCGCAGGGAGGATGCCTTTTTACTGGCGGGCTTCTCACCTTTATAGGTAGGCACCTTTTTCTTAATTTTGTTCACATCACGCCCATTTACGCAGACCACTCCCCCACACCACTGGTCATGCCCCCACATCATTAGTCACACCCCCAGCAGCAGCGCATAATAGGCCCTTTTGAAATTTCAGCTCCAGGCCCATTTGGACCTTAATCTGGCACTGGCCGTGACATGACCCTGCTCCGGGTGTCATGTCTCCACGCTACGCCTCTGCCTGAGAGTAAACCAGTGTCCTGCATCCAGCCCATTTCCACAGTGATTATGGTTAGCAGTGAACTGTGTTTATCCGTGCTCAAACTATTGCTTTTCAGTGGAACAGATTGTGATATTGAGCACTACATCCCAAACAGCGTCCACCTCCTCTCCAGGATCTCTTATAGGGGAGGATTGAAATGTATGTAAGTAGATATCAAGTAGACAAAGGGCACTTGCTGATTTGATGCTCAATATACAGTACACTTTGCTGTTTAATCTTCAACTTGGAGAGCGATGCTTTATCACCCAACATACTTCAACTCATCTCTGGCACCCTAATTTATTCTACTGTTAGTGGATTTCAGATTTTGCATTCAGACAATAAAACTTACTATGTGAAAGCAGCTGAAACATACAGTGGGCCAATGTAGAGCTGAAGTTGTATTTGCCTGTATGCAGAGTAGTATGCATCTCTTTGGCCGGACCACCTCTCTCCATATGTCATCATTATCAGCGTGCACTTGCACCACCTTTATCACAGGTGAAAAAGATCCTCCAAAAGCATACGTAATTACACATTCACAATTCCAACAACACGTCCTGGACATACTCTTAGTAAACTTTCCTAAATGCATGCACCCTGTCACCACCCAGTTACGGTCCTTCAGCCACAAATGTAGAGGAGGTGGCGTTGCGAGTGACTTTGACTCACCTGTAGCATAAAATACTCTGCTCCTGCGTACGCAAACTTGCTGAGCAGTCTTCTTCACATAAATTAGCTATGCTAGGGGCAGATGTAGCATGTGCAGAGAGATTTAGATTAGGGTTCAAACTGAAATCTAAATTGCAGTGGAAAAATAAAACGGTCTAACATTTGTGAGCTGCATGGAAAAGAAGACAGTATTTACCCTGCACAGAAAAAATATAAATAAATATGCTCCCCTTACATGGCAACATGGTTTGTTCCAGACATAAAGTTACTTAATTTGTTTGCTTTACTTACAAACATGAATCAGTACCATAGTCTGTCTTGGAACTACGGAGATGGTGGAGTTTTGCATACTACAGTAGTTGCTGGGTACAGGGGCATAGCCAGAAATGTGTGGGCCCCATAGCAACATTTTGAAGGGCCCCTGTCCCAGTGCTTCTAGAGAGACACCTCCCTGCTGCAGTTGTTCATTTTAACAACTGGCCTAATAGTGGTCTACTTAATTTTCTGAACTTCAGTAGTGCCTTATTTAATGTTATACCCCATATTAGTGCCCTAGTTCATTTTCTGAATCATAGTAGTGCCCTAGTTCACATTATGTCACATTGTAGGGTTACCAGTGCACATTGGCCCTCATTCCGAGTTGTTCGCTCGCTAGCTGCTTTTAGCGGCATTGCACACGCTAAGCCGCCGCCCTCTGGGAGTGTATCTTAGCTTAGCAGAATTGCGAACGAAAGATTAGCAGAATTGCGAATAGAAATTTCTTAGCAGTTTCTGAGTAGCTCCAGACTTACTCAGCCATTGCGATCAGTTCAGTCTGTTTCGTTCCTGGTTTGACATCACAAACACACCCAGCGTTCGCCCAGACACTCCCCCGTTTCCTCAGACACTCCCGTGTTTTTCCCAGAAACGCCAGCGTTTTTTTGCCCACTCCCAGAAAAGGACCAGTTTTCGCCCAGAAACACCCACTTCCTGTCAATCACAGTACGATCACCAGAACGATGAAAAATCCTCGTTATGCCGTGAGTAAAATACCTAACTTTTGTGTAAAATAACTAAGCGCATGTGCTCTGCGATCCTTGCGCATGCGCAGTAAGCGACTAATCGCAATATAGCGAAAATCGGCAACGAGCGAACAACTCGGAATGACCCCCATTATGCCATACAATACCCCAATTCACATTTTTTTTTTGTACAATCGGTTTTTATTAAAGATTTTCAAAGACATGAACAGAAAAGCAGAACACATACACATTCAAATATAGAAACACTGATACAGATAAAGTTTGTAGGCACAAATCTGGAAGTACAAATGCATAATGTAAGAATAACAGCCAGCAGAGAATAAAGAACCCTCAAAGGCGGCAGCAGCCAAATGGGCTGGCAGGTAGAACACAACCTCTAAGGAACAGTGGATACTAAAATGCAATATCGGAGGGAAATCGCGTTGTGCTTGCTAGAGGGCTGCAATGTAAAAATCAACAAAAAAAAAAGTGTTCTTCAACAAAGAAATATAAAAACTAAAAGAGAACTAGAGTAGGGTAGCCGTTAGGCATTAAGAAAGGAAACATGGGAAAGTGGGAAGGAAGAAGCAGAGGGAGGGGGACAAGAGAAAGTAAGAGGTACCACTTATTGAGATATATAAACAGTGCTACAGGGAAATTAACTACTATCCAAGGGAGTGGCTAAGTAGGCCTGAGAGGCCTTGTATTCTAACCAAGGGAGCCAAGTAGAGTTAAATTCACCAGACTTGCCTATTGATGAGAGGAACAAATCTTCCATTCCCATAAAGTAGTCCAGTCTAGCGAACCATGCACGACGGGTCGGGGGGAGGTGGGTCCTCCACATGGTCGGGATCACAGCACGTGCTGCGTTACCTAAGTGACGCAATAATGAGTGTTTGTATTGGGACACTGGAATATTGGAGTGGTTAATAAGCCAAAATGCAGGGTCAGAGGGGATCTGATTCTTAAGAATGGCCTGGGAAATTATCAAAACCTCCCGCCAAAATGGTTGGATCATAGAGCAAGTCCACCAAATATGTAAGAGGGAGCCAGTTGTGGAAGAGCAACGCCAGCAGTGAGCTGGCAAGGAGGGGTACATGGCACGAAGGAGGGAGGGGTGTCTATACCATCTTGTCACAACTTTGTATTGAGTTTCCCGGATTTGAACACAAACAGAGCTCAAGTGAGTTTTTAAGAATTTTTTTCCCCAGTCTGTAGGCGATAGAGAGATGCCCAAGTCTCTGTCCCAGGCCACTACAAAGTGCGGGGTATCGACAGTTTGGGAATGGCAGACAATTTTATATAGCGTGGAAACAGTGTGGGTCGGGTCAAGGGTAGCAATGCAAAGCTACTCAAAGAGGGTCAACTCCCTGGCAGCGCTGCGAAATCTAGCGTCAGTTGTCAAGAAATGCCTTATTTGTAGGAACTTCCAAAAGTCCTGTTGGCGGATGTCCCACTTTGCTCTCAAGTCTTCAAATTGTTTAACTCCAGTCGCCGACACCATCTGGCCGACCCTGAACAATTCTGTAATAGCCCACCATGAAAAGTGGGCGTGGTTAAGTCCCGGAGCAAAATCAGGGTTGGCCAGAAAAGATGTCAAGGGGCCGAATTTAGATGAAATGTAGGGAAGGCCTCGTAGTGTTTTCCAGGCGGCCAGCATGGGGGTAATAGTGGGATGGGGGAGGAGTAACCTAGGGAAGGAGGGAAGCCAAGGGAATATTTCCGGGAATTGCTGCACGTACAGGCCCTCCAGTACCACCCATTGTTTGAGCTCGCGACTTCTCGTACAATCTGTAATTCTACATAGAAGAACGGCATGGTAATAATGTTTTATATCAGGAAGTTTGAGGCCGCCATTCTCGATTGATTTAGTCAGTTGGGAGCGTTTCAATCTAGGTCTCCTCCGTTGCCAGATAAACTGCTGGATCAATCGCGAGATAGATCGGAACCAGGACTCTGGGATGCGTATAGGGAGGGCCTGCATTACATTACAATAGTTTGGGAAGAGTGTTCATCTTAACTATATTTATCCTCCCAAACCAGGACAGATATTTCATATTCCATCTAGAATAGTAATTCCGAATCATATGCAAAAGGGGCAAGTAATTTAATAGGAACAATTGGGACTCGCTGGCCGACAGCTTAACACCGAGGTATGTTATGTGAGAGGATTGCCATGAGAAGGGGAAAGAGCGTTTAAGGTTCACTACAGACTCTGCAGGGGTGGAAATATTAAGAGCGCTAGATTTAGAGTAATTAATTTTAAAGTTGGAAAGTTGAATATAGAGGTTGAGTTCTTTCATTAGGTGTGGCAAGGAGTCGGTGGGGTGGGATACTATGGCTAAAAGGTCGTCGGCAAACAGTGCTAATTTGTACTCTCCGTCTCCCACGGTAAAACCCTTGATGTCATGATTAGCTCGTATAGCCCTAGCCAGCGCTTCAATACAGAGCACAAAGATCAGCGGAGAAAAAGGACAGCCTTGCCTAGTGCCATTACTTATGGTGAATGGATCAGATAGGGTGCCATTTACGCGAACCTTTGCAGTCGGAGAGTCATAGAGGGTAAGTATCCAAGTAAGTGCGTTGGGACCTAGGCCTATGTGCTCCAAAATTGATTTCATAAATTTCCAACTGACCCTATCAAATGCCTTTTCGGCATCAGTAGAGAGTAGAATAGTGGGAGTAGAACTATGGGAAGCTAAGTGGATAAGATTGAGAATTTTGGTTGTATTGTCTTTAGCCTCTCGGCCCATGACAAACCCAATTTGGTCATTGTGAACTAAGAGAGGGATCAGCATCTTTAATCTATTGGCCAGAATTTTCGCGTAGATCTTAAGATCCACATTCAGGAGGGAAATGGGCCTATAGCTGGAGCAAACCGAAGGGTCTTTGCCCTGTTTCGGTATCACCGAAACATGGGCCTCCAGAGAGTCACAGGAAAAATGAGAGCCAGAGGAAATTGAGTTAAATGCTCTAAGGAGTAAGGGAATCAATCTATCTTTAAACACCTTGTAGTATGCAATAGTGAAACCGTCAGGGCCAGGGCTTTTCCCCGACGGCATAGAGGAGATAGCCTGATCTAGTTCTTGGGCAGTGAAAGGGGCTTCCAGTAAGCTAAGTGACGAGGGTGGGAGAACAGGATAATCTATGGACCGCAGATAGTCCCTTATTTTTTAGAGTGAAAGGTGGGAGTCTACATCGGAGGGGGCGCTCTCTAGGTTGTAAAGCAAGGCGTAAAACCGTGCAAAGCAAGCGCCAATCTCAGGCGCTTTAAATTTGGGGATTCCATTGGCATCTTTCACAGAGCTAATAAACGAAGCCGAGTGTTGAGCACGTATAGCCTGAGCTAGGACTCGGCCAGGTTTATTGCCCCACTGATAGTATTTCCTTTTAAATTTACGGATAGAGAGAATTATATTGTCAGACAGGAGTTTATTCTGCTGTGTGTGGGCTTCAATCAATTCTACGAGGGTCCTATCCGACAATGATGCCTTGTGAGAGGTCTCGAGGGATTGAATCCTAAGTAGAAGACCTGAGATCAGAGATTGCCTCTGTTTCTTTTTAAAGGTGCCTAGCTGGATCAGCTTGCCTCGGAGTACACACTTATGTGTTTCCCACACAGTGAGGTGGGAGACATCGCCGGTGACATTCGTGGCAATATAATCATCTATAGCCTTAGCTAAGGAAACTTTACAGAGTGTGTCATAGAGAAGAGACTCATTGAGTCTCCAGGTCCACTGCCTATGGGGATCGTGAGGGAGATCCAAAGTCAATGACACCGGAGCGTGGTCTGACCAGGTGATAGAGCCAATAGTGGCATCCATGAGATGCGGGAGGTGTCTATGGCTAAGGAACAAGTAATCAATATGGGAATAAACCCGGTGGGGGTGTGAGTAAAAGGAGTAGTCACGTCCCGAGGGGTTGAGGGTCCTCCAGGAGTCGGCTAGTTGTTGTGTATGAAGCAAGCGTTTGACTTTGCGATATTTAGATGCAACAAATCTAAAGGTTTGGGATGATGTGTCAGCATGGGGGTCTAATGTCCAATTGAAGTCCCCACATAAAATAGTAATACCGTGGGATAGAGAATCTAATCTCGGGAGATGGGAATTGAAAAAAGATAATTGGGCCTGGTTTGGAGCATACATTACTGCAAAAGTGAACGAATGCTCAAAGAGTTTACAGGTCAAGAGAAGGAGCCCTACCCGGCACCACCCTATGTGCAGATACGTCAGAAATGCGTAAGTCCTTGGAGAAAATGATAGCCACTCCCTTGGATTTGCTACCTGGGGTGTTGCTGTAGTATGCTGTAGGGAAGTAGCAGCTAGTAAGAGAGGGATTACGATTTCCAACTTTAAAATGGGTCTCCTGTATTAACGCAACATCAGCCCTTTCCGACTTCAGTAGACGCAAAAGGCTAGATCTCTTTTCCGGTGTGTTGAGACCGCGCGCATTAAGGGACAATACTTTAATCTTCCCCGGGGAGCTCATGGTGAAGTGAAATAGAGCGAATTTCCATAAACCTGAAAGTGGAGGGAGAGAAAGGGGGGAGAAAGAAGAGCAGACATGGAAAAAGAGACAAAGAGAAAGGAAATACAACAACAATGTAAGAACATCAGAAAAAGGCCCGCAGGAGAGAGACTGAACCAAATTACTTTCAGTCTCCCTACCGGCATTGAGCCAAAGGCGTGTTCAATGGGGGAACGGGAGCGAACCTCATCAGGAACCATGGTGAAAAATATGCCCGAAACTGACACAAAAAGGGAGGAAGAAGTCCCGTAATATGCAGCAGGGGCAGCAGAATAATCCACAACATCCACCACCATCCGGCCAGGCCAAGCCTAAAAAATAAAATAAAAAAATAAAAATAAAAGTTAGCTAGTTAGTAACAACATCCATCAACAATCAGGGATTCATCAAACAGCATATGCAAAAACTCTTGTCGAAGTAGAAATACCCTTCAACACAGAAGGAACAGTATGAGTTCTTTGATAACAGCAAAGACAACAACACCAAGCAAAAGAGTCTTCATATAAAAGCAGACTTGGAGGGGGTGGCGGTCGACTGGATTCTCTTCTTGGTGCCTCAAACCTCATGCCATGGTTGTAGGCTAGGGGCCCTTTTAGGGAGAGTGATATCAGGGAGAGGGAGCTCCCAATCTGGAATGTCTATCGGAGGAAGACCTAATGAAGAGCAGAACGAGCCGAGGTCTGCATGGGAGGACAGATTGAACCATTTTCCAGAGGAACAGGCCTAGAGGTTAAAAGGGAAACCCCATCGGTACCGCAGCTGGCGCTTCCGCAGTTCGTCTGTCAGGGGTTTCAAGGATTTCCGTTGTTGGAGCGTATGCCAGGAAAGATCTTGATAGAGGCTAATTTTGGAGCCATTGAACTCAATTTTATCCAGTTGACGGTATTTGGACATAATTTCCTCTTTCTGGGAGAAATAATGTAGCCGGCAAATGACGTCTCGGGGCCTGTCGGTAGTAAGGCCTCTTGGTCTGAGGGCTCTGTGGGCTCTGTCAAAAGTGATAATGTTGTCTGAATCTTTATTCAGGAGTTCGTTAAATATCTTGGTCAGGGCATCCACTAACCCAGACTGCGGAACGTCCTCCGGGAGACCGCGGATGCGGATATTGTTCCGTCTGCCTCTGTTGTCTATGTCCGTAATTCTAGACTGTGAGGCACAAAGTTCCTTGGATTGAGCAAGGATGGAGTCGCTCAACAAGGACATAGAGGAGACATTAGCCTCTTGGTCTTCCTCCAAATTCACCAAGCGAACAGACAGGTGTGAGATTTAGCTTTTAATGGAGGCAAGCTCATTCCTAATGGTGTCTTAAAGATCTTGCTTAGTAGGGAGGGACCTCATGAAGGTCGGGATTTCTCGGAGGTCACGGCCGCCCGCCATTACAGGATCTGCCATGTCGTCAACCGGATTCGATATCGAGGAAGCAGAAGGAGACGTCGGGGGACGGGGTGAGGAACGGCTCTCCATCTGTGGGGATGTCGTTGGATGAAGGAAAGGTCTCAGGTCTGCTTGAGATCTCGTGATTTTCTGAGATCGAGGGGTGTTGTTGCTCCGTCTAGAGGATTTCGAGGTGCGCCCCATACTCCGTGGGGTCAGCAAGGATGGTGTTTGCAATAAGCTCAAGATGTGTCAGAATCAATAAGATACACAGAACAGCATGGCTCCCTAGGAGCGGTCACTCCCCGCGGCCTGTTCTCAGGTGGCCATCAGGTGGCTTCAAGCAGCATAATGGAGGACGGGAGCACAAAGCGTTGCATCACTGCGTGGAGCAGCAATGCTGGCAGCTCGTGGCAAAGCTACGGGGAGCACCGGAGGGTGGGGGGCGTCAATTAGTGGAGAGGTGCAACGAGGGAGGCAGAGGCCCTGTATAGGGGGGGGGGGGAGGGATCCGGAGCAGGCACCCCGAGTTGGAGTCACTGGGCAGGGAGGAGATTTATGTAGCACTCCCAAGAGGCCTCCCGGCCTATCACAAGGCGAGCCGCAAGGACTGCAGCGAATCCCGCCTGTGCATTCACAGGTGAGGCCGTTACAGTGCCCGATATAAGCAGGGTCGAGTGCAACCGTGGGCCACGGCTGATAGGCCTCTATAAGGGCGGTTCTCATCCCAAGGGGCCAGGAGGGGCTGTGCAGGGTGCGTTGGGGATAATGGGGCGTCAGGAGGAGAGTCCCAGAACACGGGGCCGCAGCCCAAAATCACGGCCGCACGTGAACTGAGAGCCGCCGGGTGCCCCGCGGCACGTTTGCAGCAGGCAATGTATCTCTCTGGCAGGAGGTCGTAAGGGGGGAGAGGAGGGGAGAACGGCTCATGTAAGCTGGGGTGGTGGGTGAAGCTCACCTGACCACCGAGGGGAGCCACCGTCTGATCACCGCTGCATCCTCCTCCGTCACCCGCGATTAAAGATGGCCACCGCCCGGGCTACGGGGCTCCCAGCCCGGCTCCAGCCAGGTCTCTCGTCCTTCCCTCCGCTCGTACAGCGCCCACGACGTAGACGCACCAAGTCCGTGGCAGGGGCAAGGTGCGGGCACGCCAGTCAGAGCGTACCGCATGGCGGGGGGGGGGACGTCCACAAATTGAGGCACCGGCTTGTGGGCAGCGAGTAGGCCACTGTCCGCAGGAGCCAGTAGACCGGCTCCCAGACTCCGCAGCAACAACTCGCCACCAGATGCAGTGACCACCCTCTCAGAACTGGGCACAGGACACAAAAACAGGTGAGAAGGGTCTAGTTATAACGGAGGAATCTCCCTTCAGCTTGGGAGCTCATATAGGGTGCTGCCAGTTAGACCAGCCTCCAGGCCATGCCCCCAATTCACATTATGACATACTGTACAGTGTCTCCTTCTGCCACATAACAGTAGGCTAATGGGATATTTCCTGTGCACCACACACAGCGCAAAAATGGTAGATGGTGAAGGGCTGCCCCAAGACTAATTACCCCTGTATAGATGCCTCTCCCCAGACACCACAGATACAAATGAAAGAAAAGTATAGGAGTAAAATATCACAAGGCGCCACAAATTCAGTATACAATACTACATTAGTCCAGAGGGCGCATCGGAAGTGACGCTATGTTATGAGCGGTCGCCATGACTACAGGAGACCAAGGAAGTCAGGATGTTCTGATATCCCGCCGGAAAGGGACATTGTGATTGGCTATCAGTTTATTTAAATAGGACATTGTGCTGACATGTTTATTATGCCTTGAAAAAGACTCCAGGAAGGAGTTGAAACGCGTTGGATATTTACTATTCACACCAGCCTTATTCAGCAGATCCGGCCTAATAAGAACGAGGTTCTTGTTCCCAGTTTCCTGATCCGGGTGGTTGCAGGTGATTTAAGAGCTTGTTTGAGAACTCTTTTTGGGGTTCTCAGACCATCTGGTAATTATTCTGTGGATCTACTGTGGCTGCCATTGTTTTAATTGCAACTTGTTTTTTTAATTTGTTTACATCTTGCATGATGTTTTAATACATTTTATGCTGCCTGCACATGATGGTATTTCCCCTCTAATTTTGCATATTTATGGATAAACCCGACCAATGAATGAGGTGGAAAGCCTGGATATATGAAGTTGAATTCAGCTATAAAAGGGACGTATGTTTCTAATGTAGTATTGTATACTGAATTTGTGGCGCCTTGTGATATTTTACTCCTATCCTATTCTTTCATTTGCCACATAACAGTGCCCAAGTTCATATTATGTAACATAATACCTACCATTTCATTTTATACCACATTACAATGAGCAGGTCCAGGGGCATATCTAGATATATTGCAGGCCCCAAGGCAAAATTTTATAAGGGCCCATATGCATCACCCAATGGTAAAAAATTTATATAACACATTTGGTGGGCCCCTCTCAGCTCTGGGCCCCATAGCAAATGCACTCCCTGCACCTATGGTAGCTACACCCTTGGCTGGATACATCTACAGAATTAACTATTCTAGGCAGAGTGAAAATACAGTTTGTTTGTTTATTTACGTTTAAAGTGAACCCTGGTCCAGCAGTACATGGAAACATAAATAGTCAGACTATCTTTATTAAAATAATGCAATTTACTCTGTGTATCGTCAATGTAGCAAGTGTGACAACAGGGTTATAATACTGAGAAATGACAACACTTCCTTCTTTTATGTTCCGGAACATCATGTATAACTTGCTATCAGCATACATTCAAACATTCACATAGGAGAGAACTAACGTGAAGATTTCATTATGTTATATTGTTGGATAATAACATAATTAAGATGGCAAAATGAGATAGTAAAGAAAATGAATGGCATCTAATAAGATCGTTCATGGGTGTAAAACGTTAGTGAGTACTTCATTTCAAATAAGCTATTGCAAAAGGGAGAACGCAAGGCTGGGAGATATTTAATTTTCCTTATTTCATTTAACCCATCTATAATACAATGGTAGAGTAAGTTAAACAAAAATGAGTCAGAATTTTGAAGACCTTTACAGAAGGACAACGAAGCAATTTCTTCCTGTCTAGTCTGGATTCTATGTTTAAAAACATAGGCTGATTCCTACACCTTATTAACATGCTGAGGAAGTGATGAATTAGAATAGGAAATTACACAAATTGTTTAGGACGTGCAATAAAAACTATATGTTTAATGTCATGGAAGCGGGAATATGTTTAAATAAAAATGCAGTAAATTGATAAAATAGCCTTTTATAGTCATTATTTGTGTAAGATCATGGGATAGTACACTGCCTTCTGCACATCTCTGGAATAGCTTGACAGCATTGGGAATATATTTCAAGTTTCAACTTGAGCCATGACCATAAAATTTACTGAATCAGTTGTGAAAGCTTAACTTTTTGCTAACTGGCAACTTATATTTCTCTTAAGTGCCTTTGTAAAATCTAAAACAATGCAGAAACAGCTTGTTTCCACATAGTTTAAGCATATTTTAGTATCCTTGATATCTACCAACGTCTGCACTGATATACAGTATCTTGTGCAGGATAATAATAATAATAATAATAATTTTATTTATATAGCGCTCTTTCTCCAATAGGACTCAAGGCGCTTAACAGATACATAACATAATATAGTACAGAAAATAATGAAGTACATTTTCATAAAATACAGAAGCATGAAGATACTAAAAGGGACATTATGGAAATGCTTGAGTGAACAGGAAAGTCTTGAGTCTACTTTTGAAGGATTCTATAGTTGGGGCCTCTCGCACTGTGCAGGGAAGTGAGTTCCATAGAGTCGGAGCTGCATGACTATAAGCTCGACCCCCAGATGAATTACGGTAGATTCTAGGTACTTCTAAAAGTCCTTCATCTACAGATCGCAGTAATCGAGTGGGGCAGTATGGGGTCAGAAGCTGTTTCAGGTACCTTGGGCCTTGGTCATGTAATGCTTTGAAACTCAGTAAGCCAATCTTGAAGATGATTCGCCATTGTACAGGCAGCCAGTGAAGGGAGTAGAGGATGGGTGTTGTGTGGCTAGAACGGGGCTGGTTGGTTAATAGCCCGGCAGCTGTGTTTTGCACCAGCTGTAAGCGCTGCAATTCTTTTGCTGGTAGACCAAGGTAGAGGGCATTACAGTAGTCTAAACGAGATGATACAAATGCATGTATAACTTTTGGCATATCATCTGAGGGAATTAAGTGCTTGATTCTGGCTATGTTCCTTAGGTGAAAGAATGAGGATTTGATTGTGGCTGATATCTGATGTTTAAGTGTCAAGCCACCATCCAGGACAACGCCAAGATTCCGCACACGATCACTGGTCTGTAATTCTGAATCCCCGAGTGTAAGTCCAGTTGGTTGGCTATGCTGCAGTCTTGTCCTTTGATGTTGCGGTCGTATCATAAGGACCTCTGTTTTATCCGGGTTCAGTCGCAGCCAACTGGCGCTCATCCACTCCTGTAGTTCAGCTAGACAGCCATTTAGGGTTGCTATTGGGTTTTCAGTGCCCGGAGCAAAGGACAAGTACAGTTGTGTATCATCTGCATAGCAGTGGTAGACCAGGCCATGGCGCCTGATTATTTCACCCAATGGGAGCATGTATACTGCAAAAAGCATGGGGGATAGTATAGAACCTTGTGGGACACCACATGGCAATGGCACTGGTGGTGATGAGTATAATCCAGATGATACTCTCTGTGACCTGCCTGTGAGAAATTATTTGAACCATCTTAGGACTGTGCCATCCAGACCACAGAAATGTATCAGTCGCTCAATCAGAAGCCCATGGTCCACGGTATCAAATGCTGCCGAGAGATCCAGAAGGATTAATATTGAACAGTCACCTCTGTCTTTTGCCATCAGAAGATCATTTAACACACACACCAGGGCTGTTTTAGTGCTATGTCTTCTCCTGAATCCTGATTGAAATGGATCATAAATATCATGGGTTGTCAGGCGGGTTTCCAGTTGATTTGCAACGACTTTCTCAATAACCTTTCCTAAGAAAGGAAGGTTTGATACCGGTCTGTAGTTGGTCATGCAGACGGGATCTAAATTAGGTTTTTTAAGAAGCGGTCTAACAATTGCTTCCTTTAGGGGTCCAGGAAAAATGCCTGTCTGCAAAGAGCATTGAACAATTTTTGTAAAGACAGGACCAATTATATCCATACAACCTATTAGAAGCTTGGTTGAGGCTGGGTCCAGATCACAGGTGGTGGGACGCAAAATCCGAGCAATTTCAGCAGTGTCCTTTACATCCACTGGATCAAAGCTGGTCCATGAAGGCAGGTAGCTTATATTGGCAGGCTTTGTAGTTTGGCACTCCTTTGATGGCACTGTGGAGATTCCAGCCCGGATGGTGGATATTTTATCTGCAAAGAAGTTTGCAAACTCGTTGCATCTTGCCTGGGAGAGGGTCTCATCAGTCTGCAGGCATGCTGGCTTGCAAAGCATCTCCATTGTGCGGAAAAGTTGAGCTGGCCTATTGTTTGCTGCTGTGATCTCATTTGACAGGAACAGGATAGTCGGGACAGGATAGAACTGTTCCCATTATTTTCAATGTGGACTATAGTCTGGCCTAATTTGCAAATCTTCTGACCTCTCCCCATATGCCTCCATGCTCCTCCCAACTTTTCTGTTGCTAGCCCATGCATATTATTTTTCTGTGCCTCACTGCCACCGATTATAAATAGGCCACTTTCTGTTCTTACATATTGATGCTTTTTCTGTTTCTGTGTTATAGATAAATCAAGGAAATTGTGCATGCTCTAAGTGCCTATTTATTACCGTGCGTGCTTTAAGTTCCTATTTATAATTGTACATGCTCTAAATGCTTACTTTTCTCTGACGTCCTAGTGGATGCTGGGAACTCCGTAAGGACCATGGGGAATAGCGGGCTCCGAAGGAGGCTGGGCACTCTAGAAAGATCTTAGACTACCTGGTGTGCACTGGCTCCTCCCACTATGACCCTCCTCCAAGCCTCAGTTAGATTTCGTGCCCGGCCGAGGTTGGATGCACACTAGGGGCTCTCCTGAGCTCTTAGAAAGTTATAGTCTTAGAATTTGTTATTTTCAGTGAGACCTGCTGGCAACAGGCTCACTGCAGCGAGGGACTAAGGGGAGAAGAAGCGAACTCGCCTGCTTGCAGCCGGATTGGGCTTCTTAGGCTACTGGACACCATTAGCTCCAGAGGGATCGACCGCAGGCCCAGCCTTGATGTTCGGTCCCGGAGCCGCGCCGCCGTCCCCCTTACAGAGCCAGAAGCAAGAAGATGGTCCGGAAAATCGGCGGCATGAAGACATCCTGTCTTCACCAAGGTAGCGCACAGCACTGCAGCTGTGCGCCATTGCTCCTCATACACACTTCACACTCCGGTCACTGAGGGTGCAGGGCGCTGGGGGGGGCGCCCTGAGGCAGCAATAAAAACACCTTGGCTGGCTAAAATACCTCAATATATAGCCCCTGGGGCTATATATGAGGTAAATACCCCTGCCAGAATCACATAAAAAGCGGGAGAATACGCCGTGAAAAAGGGGCGGAGCCTATCTCCTCAGCACACTGGCGCCATTTTTCCCTCACAGCTTGGCTGGAAGGAAGCTCCCTGGCTCTTCCCTGCAATTCTACAGTACAGTAAGAGGGAAAAGAGAGGGGGGGCATTAAAATTGGCACTGTATACAGTATATTATATTGAAAAGCAGCTATTAGGGACATAACTCAGTTAGTCCCTGTATATATATATATAGCGCTCTGGTGTGTGCTGGCATACTCTTACTCTGTCCCCCCAAAGGGCTTTTGTGGGTCCTGTCCTCTGTTTGAGCATTCCCTGTGTGTGTGGAGTGTGTCGGTACGGCTGTGTCGACATGTTTGAGGAGGATAATGATGTGGAGGAGGAGCAGATGCCTTTAGCAGGGATGTCACCCCCTGGGGGTCAGACACCTGAGTGGATGGTATTATGGCAGGAAATGAGTGCACGTATAGACTCCTTACATAAAAAATTTGACGACATGCCGACTGTGGGACAGCCGAGTCTTCAGCTCGTGCCTGTCCAGGTGTCTCAAAAGTCATCAGGGGCTCTGAAACGCCCGCTGTCTCAGGTGGCACAAGTAGATGTCGACACGGATACTGACACCAGTGTCGACGACGATGAGTCAAATTTAATGCCCGTTAAGTCCATTCACTGCATGATTGAGGCAATGAAAGAGGTGTTAAATATTTCTGATTTTCATCCAGGTACCACAAAAAAGGGTATTATGTTTGGGGAGAAAAAACTACCTGTAGTTTTTCCCCCGTCAGATGAATTAAATGAAGTGTGTGAAGAAGCGTGGGCTTCCCCTGATAAGAAATTGGTAATTCCTAAGAAGCTACTAATGGCGTTCCCTTTCCCGCCAGAGGATAGGTTACGTTGGGAAACACCCCCGAGGGTGGATAAAGCGCTCACACGTTTGTCTAAAAAGGTGGCACTACCGTCCCAGGATACGGCCGCCCTTAAGGAACCTGCTGATAGAAAGCAGGAGGCGATCCTGAAGTCTGTATATACACACTCAGGCATTATACTCAGACCAGCTATTGCGTCAGCATGGATGTGCAGTGCTGCCGCTGCGTGGTCAGATAAACTGTCAGAAAATATTGACACGTTAGACAGAGACACGATCCTGTTAACAATTGACCATATCAAAGACTCAGTCTTATACATGAGAGATGCACAGAGGGAAATCTGCCGGCTGGCATCTAAAGTAAGTGCATTATCCATCTCTGCTAGGAGATGCTTATGGACTCGCCAGTGGACTGGAGATGCAGATTCCAAAAGGCAGAGGCAGGGGAAAAAGGCTGCAGCAAACAGCAGGTTCCCAGGAACAAAAGTCCTCCCCCGCTTCCTCTTCCAAGTCCGCCGCATGACGGTGGGGCTTCACAGGCGGAGCCAGGTACGGTGGGGGCCCGCCTCAGGAATTTCAGCAATCAGTGGGCTTGCTCACAGGTGGATTCCTGGATCCTTCAAATAGTATCTCAGGGATACAGGCTGGAATTCGAGGCGACTCCACCCCGCCGTTTCCTAAAATCCGCCTTGCCGATTGCTCCCTCAGACAGGGAGGCGGTGCTAACAGCGATTCACAAGCTGTATTCCCAGCAAGTGATAATCAAGGTACCCCTACTTCAACAAGGCCGGGGTTACTATTCCACACTTTTTGTGGTGCCGAAACCGGACGGTTCGGTGAGACCCATTTTAAATTTGAAATCCTTGAACACATACATAAAAAAATTCAAGTTCAAGATGGAATCGCTCAGGGCGGTTATTGCAAGCCTGGACGAGGGCGATTACATGGTATCCCTGGACATCAAGGATGCTTACCTGCATGTCCCCATTTACCATCCTCACCAGGAGTACCTCAGATTTGTGGTACAGGATTGCCATTACCAATTCCAGACGCTGCCGTTTGGACTCTCCACGGCACCGAGGGTATTTACCAAGGTTATGGCGGAAATGATGATACTCCTTCGAAAAAAGGGAGTTTTAATTATCCCATACTGGAACGATCTCCTAATAAAGGCACGATCCAAGGAACAGTTGTTAGTGGGAGTAGCACTATCTCAGGAAGTGCTGAGCCAGCACGGTTGGATTCTGAATATCCCAAAGTCACAGCTGGTCCCCACGACACGTCTAATGTTCCTGGGAATGATTCTGGACACGGCCCAGAAAAAAGTGTTTCTCCCGGAGGAGAAAGCCAGGGAGTTGTCTTCTCTAGTCAGAGACCTCCTAAAACCAAAACAGGTATCGGTGCATCACTGCACGCGGGTCCTGGGAAAGATGGTAGCTTCTTACGAAGCAATTCCATTCGGCAGGTTCCATGCCAGAATTTTTCAGTGGGACCTGTTGGACAAGTGGTCCGGATCGCATCTTCAGATGCATCGTTTAATAACCCTGTCTTCACGAACCAGGGTGTCTCTTCTGTGGTGGCTGCACAGTGCTCATCTTCTGGAGGGCCGCAGATTCGGCATACAGGACTGGGTCCTGGTGACCACGGATGCCAGCCTACGAGGCTGGGGGGCAGTCACAAAGGGAAGAAATTTCCAAGGACTATGGTCAAGTCAGGAGACTGCCCTTCACATAAATATTCTGGAACTAAGGGCCATTTACAATGCCCTAAGTCAAGCAAAATCCCTGCTCCTACACCAGCCGGTGCTGATCCAGTCAGACAACATCACGGCAGTCGCCCATGTGAATCGACAGGGCGGCACAAGAAGCAGGACGGCGATGGCAGAAGCCACAAAAATTCTCCGATGGGCGGAGAATCATGTACTAGCACTGTCAGCAGTGTTCATCCCGGGAGTGGACAACTGGGAAGCAGACTTTCTCAGCAGGCACGACCTCCACCCGGGAGAGTGGGGACTTCATCCAGAAGTTTTCCAAATGATTGTAAATCAATGGGGTCGTCCACAGGTGGACATGATGGCGTCCCGCCTAAACAAAAAACTAGAGAAGTATTGCGCCAGGTCAAGAGACCCTCAGGCGATAGCTGTGGACGCTCTAGTGACACCGTGGGTGTACCGGTCAGTTTATGTGTTCCCTCCTCTACCTCTCATACCAAAGGTATTGAGAATAATAAGAAAGCGAGGAGTAAGCACAATTCTCGTGGTTCCGGATTGACCGAGAAGAGCGTGGTACCCGGAACTTCAAGAGATGATCTCAGAGGACCCGTGGTCTCTGCCGCTCAGACAGGACCTGTTGCAGCAGGGCCCCTGTCTGTTCCAAGACTTACCGCGGCTGCGTTGACGGCATGGCGGTTGAACGCCGGATCCTGAAGGAAAAGGGCATTCCGGAGGAAGTCATTCCTACGCTTATTAAAGCCAGGAAAGATGTTACAGCAAAGCATTATCACCGCATATGGCGGAAATATGTTGCATGGTGTGAGGCCAAAAAGGCCCCAACAGAGGAATTTCAACTAGGTCGATTTCTGCATTTCCTGCAAGCAGGAGTGAATATGGGCCTAAAACTGGGCTCCATTAAGGTACAGATCTCGGCTCTGTCAATTTTCTTTCAAAAAGAACTAGCTTCAGTACCTGAAGTTCAGACATTTGTGAAAGGAGTGCTGCATATTCAGCCCCCATTTGTGCCTCCTGTGGCACCTTGGGATCTCAACGTGATGTTGAGTTTCTTAAAATCACATTGGTTTGAGCCACTAAAAACCGTGGATCTGAAATATCTCACGTGGAAAGTGGTCATGTTATTGGCCTTGGCTTCAGCCAGGCGAGTGTCAGAGTTGGCGGCTTTATCATGTAAAAGCCCTTGTCTGATTTTCCATATGGATAGGGCAGAATTGAGGACTCGTCCCCAGTTTCTCCCTAAGGTGGTGTCAGCGTTTCACCTGAACCAGCCTATTGTGGTGCCTGCGGCTACTAAGGATTTGGAGGACTCCAAGTTGCTAGACGTTGTCAGGGCCCTGAAAATATATGTTCCAGGACGGCTGGAGTCAGAAAATCTGACTCGCTGTTTATCCTGTATGCACCCAACAAGCTGGGTGCTCCTGCTTCTAAGCAGACTATTGCTCGTTGGATTTGTAGTACAATTCAGCTTGCACATTCTGTGGCAGGCCTGCCACAGCCAAAATCTGTAAAAGCCTATTCCACACGGAAGGTGGGCTCTTCTTGGGCGGCTGCCCGAGGGGTCTCGGCTCTACAACTTTGCCGAGCAGCTACTTGGTCAGGGGCAAATACGTTTGCTAAATTCTACAAATTTGATACCCTGGCTGAGGAGGACCTGGAGTTCTCTCATTCGGTGCTGCAGAGTCATCCGCACTCTCCCGCCCGTTTGGGAGCTTTGTTATAATCCCCATGGTCCTTACGGAGTTCCCAGCATCCACTAGGACGTCAGAGAAAATAAGAATTTACTTACCGATAATTCTATTTCTCGTAGTCCGTAGTGGATGCTGGGCGCCCATCCCAAGTGCGGATTGTCTGCAATACTTGTACATAGTTATTGTTAACTAAATCGGGTTATTGTTGAGCCATCTGTTGAGAGGCTCTATTGTTTCATACTGTTAACTGTGTTTCATATCACGAGTTGTACGGTGTGATTGGTGTGGCTGGTATGAGTCTTACCCGGGATTCAAAATCCTTCCTTATTGTGTACGCTCGTCCGGGCACAGTACCTAACTGAGGCTTGGAGGAGGGTCATAGTGGGAGGAGCCAGTGCACACCAGGTAGTCTAAGATCTTTCTAGAGTGCCCAGCCTCCTTCGGAGCCCGCTATTCCCCATGGTCCTTACGGAGTTCCCAGCATCCACTACGGACTACGAGAAATAGAATTACCGGTGAGTAAATTCTTATTATTTCTAATTGTGTGTGCTCTGCGCTCTTATTTATTTATAGCTGTGCATGCTTTATCTTTCCTATTTATTTGTAATTGAGCATGCTATAAGTTCCCTACTACTACTACTACTACTACTACTACTACCACCACTACTACTACCACTACCACCACCACCACTACTACTACTACCACCACCACCACCACTACTACTACTACCACTACTACTACTACTACTACTACTACTACTACTACTACTACTACCACCACTATTATTACTACTACCACTACCACCACCACTACTACTACTACTACCACCACCACCACCACTACCACTATTATTACTACTATCACTACTACTACCACTACCACCACCACTACTACTACCACTACTACTTTAAAAAAATTAAATAAATGAAAGGGGCATTTTCATCTCCTGCTGCTGGCATTCCAGGTTAATCCTAGGTCTTATCGACATTATGGGTGTCGTTGACAAGACCACTACATACCATTAATGAAATGCTAAAGTAAACTTGTAATATTGGAGTTCGGTTTTGAAAAGTTTCAAGTGGAGGTCTCTTGGCTTTTGAGAGGCTGTGAGTTCCAGAGAGTCATGCCGCAAAACTAAAGGCTCAACCCACAACTGAAGTATGGTTCTAGTGTTGAAACTATGTAGAATCATTCATCTGCTGTTCAAAGTAAATGACTGGAAATAGAAGGAATCTGAAAATGCTTCAAGTACCTTTGGACTCAGTAATCCATTCTTAGAATAGATTGGAAGCCAATGAAGTCATGGCCCTTAACTATGGGTTGACCAGGATGGCAGTCGCCAGGAGCACTTGTCGAGAGGTGGCACCATCTGGCTCAGCTTACTAACACCTAGGGGCCCAGTCTGATATTTAGATGACCCATTCTAAACAGTTTTTAGAATTTACTACATTGATATTCATTTACTCTGTTCACTGTTGTACCGATTCTTAAGCTTCACAGGGAGGGAACAGAGCATCACCTGTATAGTGCTGGGCTGCAGCCTCTCTATTTTAGTTGGCAGGTATGGTGGCTGTACTCAGACAGGACAACAAGGGGAAGTTGGCCTCTGTCAAACATGATGGAAGTAACTTTATCAGAGCTAGAACTGGACAGTGGACACCTAGAACTATGCTCTGTCACTACAGGGAGGATGAGCTTCCTTACTGACCTTTTTGCACTGGTATTGTTAGTATACATAAAGTTCATAAAATTCTACCTATCCCTTGCAGAACATTGTTCAGGGGGAGTATAAACTGGCATAATATCATCTGTTTTCCTAGGTGGAGGGGGCATGACCAGGTCATGGAGGGCTGTTACTAGTGCTTTAGAAGAACCCATCTCCCTCCAAAGTAATACTGTACATAGGACTGCTTGGTGCAGCACTGCTTTCATGTTGCTTTGAGCTGGTGGACTTCACAATGTCAGCTCCCTCTCTACACTCTAACCAAGGTCATGGTCTCCTTGCATTATCTATCATTTTCCCATGTTTGCATTGATAGTATCTTACAAGGCCCTTCAGTCCACCACCCTCTCCTCCTATCCTGCTATATCTCTCCTTCCTGCCCAAAACCCCTACCCTCCTGACACTGTTGCTACACAGTCACATCTTCCACAGTTTCTCCGAAGAACCACTAAGTCTATTGTCCCACCTCCCTTTAAGGTATCTTACCCCTTCCTCTACATTTTACATTTTTAAGGGCAGGATCTTTAATAATATGTGCTATACAGTACAGAAGGTCAAGTTAAAAGCACAATTATTATATGGATGATGGGAGGGTCCAGTTCTTCACTTTTGCCTGAGTGAAGAGAGTAGAGAATGGGGGTTATATAGCAGGAACATGGCTGGTTAGGTGACAGCCTAGCTGCTGCAATTTGTGCCAGCCACAAATTGTTTACTTTCTGTTTTATCAGGACTTAATCACAGCCAAGTAGCACTCATCCATTTCTGGAGTTCACCTAGACAAGCATTTAAAATTGGTATTGGGTTCTCAGTACCTGGAGCAAAGAACAAGTCCAGTGATGTATCATCTGCATACCAGTAGTACACCAGAAATTATTTTAATCAGCTAAGGGCTGTGCAATCCAGAACACAGATATACGTATTTCATGTGCGTAATAAGAATCCCATGGTCCATGATATTACATTTTGAACACACCAGGGCTGATTTACTGCTACACTATATTGTCTCCTGAATTCTGACTGGAATGGGTCTTAAATATTAAGGTTGACAAATGTGTTCCTAATTGAGTTGCAACCATAAGGAAGATTTGACCAGTCTGTGGTCATACAGTCAAGATCTAAAATAAGTTTTAGAGGTCAAAAACATTACTTCCTTTAGTGGTTCAGGCTGAATGCCTGTCTGAAAAGAGCATTATACTGTAAAATTTGGGCAAATACTGGGCCAGTTATATTAATATACCCTATTAAAAGCTTGGCTTGGGCAGGGTCCTAATCACAGGTGGTGGCATGCAACCTATTTTCAGTAATGTTTTCTAGATCCAGGAGGTCAAAGCTGGGCCAAAATCACAAACTTGGATCCTTATATGACTGCATGATTGAGATTCCAGCCCATATGGATGAAGATTGCAAACGTATTGATTATTGAATGGGAGTGGGTTGTATCAGATTAGAGAGATACTAGTTTGCAAAGCATCTTCACTTTACAATAAAACTGAACTGACCTGTTGATTGCTGCCATAATGTCATGTGACATTGATTTTGACTTATTACAGTTGATTTTAAAGCAGTATTATTCTGAATGGTTTATTAGTTTCAGCTCATCCTCTACCAGGTGAGTCTTTCAAGTCTGCTACCCCTCTTCTTCAGCTCCCCAACACTATTGTCAAACCAAGAAGCTTGGTTTTATAGTATGTGGTCTTGTAGGTGAACTGGAGCAAATAGTACCCATATCAAGACCAATAACAAGATTTGTACATTTCTTGTACAAATATCTACCCATTTTCAGGGGGTGCTAAATGAGAAGGGCTGTAAAATACAGTATAAACTCTAGGCAGCAATATACAGTATCTCAAATGTATGATTATTCCCACTGGAAATAGTGCATTTAAGCATATTGCAATTCCACATCCCCTGCAGGTCTACTGTATCTTGATCATTGGATCACAGAGTTTCTAAGATAGGGTCAGCATCTTCATTAAGTAGGTCTCTCAGGGGGTAATTAAATTATCCTGGATAGCTGTCACTATCAGGGATTTTGTCTCAGCTACCCAGAGGAAGGATAAACAAAATCCCTGATAAGTGGCATGTTTTTCAGGCGCAATCACTAAAACACCCTGATCCAGGAACTTACTGTATCCCGGATCCTGTGTGTTTTCATGTGAAAACAAGCGTGAATAAAACATGGTACTTGAATTGGCCACCAAAAAATTGCAGTAAACAGGATTTTACCTCAATTTTTACAGCAAAAACGGATTGTGGGTAATTGAATTCTCCCCTAAATCTGATGATTCCATAAAGGTAATGTGATTCCGCTCACATCACCTTCATAGCTCTCCTATCCAATTTTGGCCCTCATTCCGAGTTGTTCGCTCGCTAGCTGCTTTTAGCAGCATTGCACACGCTAAGCCGCCGCCTACTGGGAGTGAATCTTAGCTTTGCAGATTTGCGAACGAAAGATTCGCATAATTGCGAATAGAAATTTCTTTGCAGTTTCTGAGTAGCTCGGGACTTACTCTGCCACTGCGATCAGTTCAGTCAGTTTCAATCCTGGTTTGACGTCACAAACACACCCAGCGTTCGCCCAGACACTCCCCCGTTTCTCCAGCCACTCACGCGTTTTTCCCAGAAACGGCAGCGTTTTTCCGCACACACCCATAAAACGGCCAGTTTCCGCCCAGATACACCCACTTCCTGTCAATCACACTCCGATCACCAGAACGATTAAAAATCCTCGTTATGCCGTGAGTAAAATACCTAACTTTTGTGTAAAATAACTAAGCGCATGCGCTCTGCGAACCTTGCGCATGCGCAGTAAGCGACTAATCGCAATATAGCGAAACTCTGCAACGAGCGAACAACTCGGAATGAGGGCCTATATCCTCACAGTATAGTCCACACATCCCCTACATATTTTCTTTCTTCACTCTCCTTTCCCCTGAACTTGGTTCATCACTGCTGTGATGTGATATCATGCAGCCCACCAAGAACCTTTACAATCTGGTGAACAACTATGCAATAGATAGCACCTATCCTTGTGTACACATGCCTATTTCCCCATAGATTGTAAACTTGCGAGCAGGGCCCTCCTCCCTCTATGACTGTTTGTTTTTACCCAGTTTTTTTGTCACTAATTGTGTCCAGTTGTAAAGCGCAACGGTATTTGCTGTGCTATATAAGAAACTGTTAAAGTTAGCAATTGCAGCAGGATCTAAGGTGGTCATTCCGAGTTGATCGCTCGTTATTTTTTTTCGCAACGGAGCGATTAGTCGCTAATGCGCATGTGCAATGTCCGCAGTGCGACTGCGCCAAGTAAATTTTGCTATGCAGTTAGGTAATTTACTCACGGCATTACGAGGTTTTTTCTTCGTTCTGGTGATCGCAATGTGATTGACAGGAAGTGGGTGTTTCTGGGCTGAAACTGGCCGTTTTATGGGAGTGTGTGAAAAAACGCTACCGTTTCTGGGAAAAACGCGGGAGTGGCTGGAGAAACGGGGGAGTGTCTGGGCGAACGTTGGGTGTGTCTGTGACGTCAAACCAGGAACGAAACTGACTGAACTGATCGCAGTGGCAGAGTAAGTCCCGAGCTACTCAGAAACTGCAAAGAAATTTCTATTCGCAATTATGCGAATCTTTCGTTCGCAAATCTGCAAAGCTAAGATTCACTCCCAGTAGGCGGCGGCTTAGCGTGTGCAAAGCTGCTAAAAGCAGCTTGCAAGCGAACAACTTGGAATGAGGGCCTAAGTTCCTATTTATTGATAATTGGGGATGTAGTTGGGATCCCAGTGTTCGTTATCTTGGCAGTCAATGCCAGCGCTGGAATTCCGGCACCTGTCAGAACCTTGATGCCGGCATCCCGACAACCAGGATCCCGAAGGTAAGTATCCCGGAGAGGTTAGGGTTAGGCTGTGAGGGGAGGGTTAGGGTTAGGCTGCGGGAGGGAAGGTTATGTTTAGGCTGCGGGAAGGTCGGGTTAGGCTGCGGGGAGGAGTGGTTAGCGTTAGGCTGTGGGAGGGAAGGTTAGGTTTAGCTTGCAGGGAGTGAAGGTTAGGGGGATGGCGAGGATTAGTGTTCCTTAATCTAAGCTCCCCTGTCAGGATTTCAGCTAGTCGGGATACCAGGGTCGGGACTCTGACCGCCAGCATCTTGACTGCTGGTATACCATACCCAACCCTAAATTTATGTATGCACTATAATTGTGTATGGTCTTTCTCTGTAAGTTTCTATGTATTTAGAATTGTGCATGAACTGAATCCCTATTATTTTATAATTGTGCATGTGTTCTTATTTGTAACTGTGAATGCTCTAAGTTCATATTGATGTATAATTGTGCATGCTCTAAGTTCCTATTTATTAAAAATTCTGCATGCTCTATTTCTCATACGTCCTAGAGGATGCTGGGGTCCACTTCATGACCATGGGGTATAGACGGTTCCACAGGAGCCATGGGCACTTTAAGACTTTTCAAGGGTGTGAACAGGATCCTCCCTCTATGCCCCTCCTCCAGACCTCAGTTTTAGAGATGTGCCCAGGCAGACTGGATGCACTCTAGGGGAGCTCTACTGAGCTTCTCTGAAAATACTTATGTTAGTTTTTTTGTTTTCAGGGAGAACTGCTGGCAACAGTCTCCCTGCTTCGTGGGACTGAGGGGCCAGAAGTAGGAACCAACTTCCTGAAGAGTTTCATGGCTCTGCTTCTGGCTGACAGGACACCATTAGCTCCTGAAGGGTACTGAACGCTAGCTGTGTCTAGATGCTCACTCCCACAGCACGCCATCACCCCCCTCACAGAGCCAGAAGTCAGAAGACAGGTGAGTAGAAGAAGACATATCTTCTATCAAGAAAAATGATGGCTGAGGTACAACGCGGCTGGCGGAAGCGCAGCGCTCCATTGCTGCCCACACACACAGGCACTGCAGGGGGGGGGGGCGCCCTGGGCAGCAAAAACGCCTCTATAAACTGGCAAAAAGGGGGCATAAGATGCCCAGGCACAGCCCTACCCCCGCCAGTATAAATATTATGAAAAGTTAAGTTTCTGGGGTAAAAGGGGCGGAGCTTCTTCCTCAGGCAGCCAGCACACTGCTCAGTGCCATTTTCTCTCTCCTCAGGCTGCAGAGACATCGCTGGTCCTTCTTCACTTCTGACTACAAGTATCAGGGTGCAAAACGGGGGGGGGGGGGGGGGCATAAGCGAATTTGGTGCTTTACAAGTGTGTTTTACTGTGTAAAAAGCGCTGCATTTCAGTGGGCATTCTGTGTTCACAGGCATTAGATACTGGCGCTGGGGTTGTGAACTGGCTGCTCCTAAACTGTGTCCCTCTGACAGATTTTACTGTGGGTCTGTCCCCTATAAGTCCCAGTGTGTCTGTGTGTGTGTTGTACACGTGTGTAAGACATGTCAGAGGCAAGAAGATCCTCCCCGGAGGAAACCATTTTAGGGACACAGAAGTGTAATGTGGTGGCGCTGCCGGCACACCAAGAGCCTGCATGGGTGAAAGAAATACGTGATAGTATGCATCATATCAATAGGAGATTAGATAAGTCTGAATCTCATGCTGAGTGCTGGAGAATCTGTGGAGGATGTGATTTTTCAGGGCTCTGTTCTTCCATCCGCAGGCGACCCCTCTGGGTCACATAAGAGACTATTTGTGAATATTGTGAATACTGATACCGACACGGACACTGATTCTTGTGTCGACGATAGTGACTCCAGAGAAATAGATCATAAATTGGCAAAAAATATACAATATATGATTGTGGCTATAAGGGAAGTTCTGGAAGTCACGGAAGCCACTCCTGTACCTCAGGAGTTGGCTTATTTCTATAAAGAAAAGAAATCTAAGGTCACTTTCCCTCCTTCCCACGAGCTTAATACACTCTTTGAAGGTATGTGGGAGAATCCCGAAAAGAAATTTAGTATTCCCAAAAGAATTCAGATAGCTTATACTTTCCCGGTGGAGGACAGGAAAAAATGGGAGTCACCCCCTGTGTTAGACAGTGCACTGTTCAGGTTAACAAAGAAGGTAATTCTCCCTGCACCTGGCATGGCTTCACTAAAAGAGCCGGCAGACCGAAAGATGGAAACTACATTGAAATCCATTTATGTTGCCAATGGTACGCTGCTCAGGCCCACAATTGCTTGCGCGTGAGTGAGTCACGCTATTGAAAAATGGTCAGAAAGCATGTCATCAGAAATTGACACGATTGATAAAGATGAGATACTCCTTAAGTTAGGGAATATCAAAGACACTGCCGCATACATGCTAGAAGTGATGAAAGATATTGGACTCTTGAGTTCACAAGCCGCTACCATGGCAGTATCGGCGTTGTGGATTCGCCAGTGGAACGCGGATGCAGATTCCAAAAGAAATATGGAGGCTCTCCCATATAAAGGTGAGGCCTTATTTGGCGATGGACTGGATGCATTAGTCTCAGCTGCTACCGCAGGTAAGTCGACATTTTTGCCCTCTGCGCCTGCACCGGCAAAAAAGACATATCACCCGCACGTGCAGTCCTTTCGGCCCAATAAATACAAAAAAGCGAGAGGTTCCCCCTTCTTTGCGGGTAGGGGAAGGGGAAAGGGAAAGATGTCCACAGCAGCTTCAGGTTCCCAGGAGCAGAAGTCTACCTCTACTTCTGCCAAATCTTCAGCATGACACTGGGGCTCCTTTGCGGGAGGCCGCTCGGGTGGGGGCACGTCTCAAACTGTTCAGCCAAGGTTGGATTCTGTCTGGCCTGGATCCCTGGGTGTTGCAAATAGTGTCCCAGGGATACAAGCTGGAGTTTCAAGACGTTCCCCCATGCCGATTTTTCAAATCGACCTTGCCAGCTTCTCTTCCAGAAAGGGAAGCAGTAACAGCGGCAATCCAAAAATTATGTCAGGATCAGGTCATAGTCCTGGTACCTTTGTCACAACAAGGGGAGGGGTTTTATTCAAGCCTTTTTGTAGTTCCAAAGCCGGACGGCTCGGTCAGACCGATCCTAAACCTGAAAAATCTGAATCTCTACTTGAAATGATTCAAGTTCAAAATGGAATTACTGAGGGCAGTGATTTCCAGTCTGGAGGAGGGGGACTACATGGTGTCTGTAGACATAAAAGATGCTTACCTGCATGTTCCCATTCATCCTCCTCACCAGGCTTATCTGGGATTCACGGTTCAGGATTGCCATTACCAATTCCAGACGTTACCTTTCAGTCTCTCTACGGCGCCGAGGGTATTCACCAAGGTGATGGCGGAGATGATGGTTCTCCTGCATCAAAAAGAAGTCAATATAATTCCTTATCTAGATGACCTCCTGATAAAGGCGAGATCCAGGGAGCAGTTGTTACAAAACATCACACTCTCCCTGTCAATACTCCAACAACACGGTTGGATCA
This sequence comes from Pseudophryne corroboree, assembly GCF_028390025.1. Classification (NCBI taxonomy): domain Eukaryota; kingdom Metazoa; phylum Chordata; class Amphibia; order Anura; family Myobatrachidae; genus Pseudophryne; species Pseudophryne corroboree. Next base: position 471,570,283 of record NC_086445.1, read on the forward strand.
TAAATTATCCAAAGTCACAGTTGGATCCGACGACAAGATTGTCTTTTCTCGGGATGATTCTGGACACAGAAGTTCAGAGAGTATTTCTTCCGGTTGAAAAGGCTCTGGAAATCCAGAAAATGGTAAAACAGATACCATCGAGTGTGTCGATCCATCAGTGCATTCGGTTGTTGGGGAAGATGGTGGCGGCCTACGAGGCCATACAGTTTGGCAGGTTCCATGCCAGGGTATTCCAGTGGGACCTGTTGGACAAGTGGTCGGGATCCCACCTACACATGCACCGGAAGATAATCCTGTCGTCAAAATCCAGGATTTCGCTCCTGTGGTGGCTACACAGTTCTCACCTACTAGAGGGACGCAGGTTCGGGATTCAGGACTGGGTCCTGGTAACCACGGATGCAAGTCTCCGAGGCTGGGGAGCTGTCACACAGGGGGAAAGCTTCCAAGGAAAATAGTCAAGTCAGGAAGCCTGCCTTCACCTAAACGTGCTGGAATTGAGAGCCATTTACAACGGCCTTCAACAAGCGGTACATCTTCTTCAAGATCATTCCGTGCAGATCCAGTCGGACAATGTAACAGCAGTCGCGTACATAAACAGGCAGGGCGGAACGAAAAGCAGAGCGGCAATGGCAGAGGTGACGAAGATCCTCCTCTGGGCATAAAGACATGTAAAGGCTCTGTCTGCAATTTTCATTCCGGGAGTAGACAACTGGGAAGCAGACTTCCTCAGCAGACACGATCTCCATCCAGGAGAGTGGGGCTTCCACCAAGAAGTCTTCGCAGAGGTGACAAGTCTTTGGGGAGTTCCTCAAGTAGACATGATGGCATCTCGTCTCAACAAGAAGCTTCAGAAATATTGTTCCAGGTCGAGAGACCCTCAAGCAATAACAGTGGATGCGCTAGTGGCCCAGTGGGTGTTCCGGTCGGTGTATGTCTTCCCTCCACTTCCACTGATTCCAAAAGTTCTCAAAATAATAAGAAGAACAAGAGTTTGAGCAATCTTCATTGCCCCAGACTGGCCAAGGAGGGCTTGGTATCCAGATCTTCAGGAGTTGCTCATAGAAGATCCTCGGCCTCTTACTCCTCGAGAGGACCTACTACAGCAGGGGCCATGTGTGTATCAAGACTTACCGCGGCTACGTTTGACGGCATGGCTGTTGAGCGCTAGATCCCAGCCCGTAAGGGTATTCCCAAGGAAGTCATCCCCACCCTTATTCAGGCCAGGAAAGGAGTAACGTCGAAACATTACCACTGTATTTGGAGAAAATATGTGTCTTGGTGAGAATCCAAGAAGGCTCCTACGGAAGAGTTTCAGTTGGGACGTATTCTCCATTTTCTGCAGGCTGGTGTGGAGGCGGGCCTCCGATTGGGGTCAATCAAGGTCCAGATTTCGGCCTTTTCAGTGTTCTTCCAAAAACAACTGGCCTCTCTTCCAGAGGTTCAGACCTTCGTGAAAGGGGTTCTGCACATCCAGCCTCTATTTGTGCCTCCAGTGGCACCATGGGACCTTAATGTGGTGTTGCAGTTTCTTAAATCAGATTGGTTTGAGCCTCTACAAGAGATAGAGTTGAAGTTTCTCACTTGGAAAGTGGTAATGCTTTTGGCATTGGCATCCGCACGACGGGTGTCTGAGTTGCGGGCCTTGTCAAGAGCCCTTACCTGATCTTCCATGAAGATAGGGCAGAGTTGAGAACTCGTCAACATTTTCTTCCAAAGGTGGTTTCATCTTTCCACATAAACCAACCTATTGTGGTGCCAGTAGTTACTGACATGTTCACTGAGTCAAAGTCTCTAGATGTGGTTAGAGCTTTGAAGATTTATGTCGCTAGAACAGCTCGAATACGGAAAAAAGAGTCTTTGTTTGTCCTGTATGCTCCCAACAAGATTGGGTGTCCTGCTTCCATGCAGACTATTGCGCGTTGGATCAGAAGTACGATTCAGCACGCTCATACTACGGCTGGATTGCCATTACCGACGTCGGTGAAGGCCCATTCCAATAGGAAGGTGGGCTAATCCTGGGCGGCTCCCCGGGGGGTCTCGGCATTGCAACTTTGCCGAGCAGCTACTTGGTCGGGGTCAAACACATTTGCAAAATTCTACAAGTTTGACACCTTGGCCGATGAAGACCTCAAGTTCGGTCAATCGGTGCTGCAGGGTCATCCGCACTCTCCCGCCCGTACTGGAGCTTTGGTATAAACACCATGGTCATGAAGTGGACCCCGGCATCCTCTAGGACGTATGAGAAAACAGGATTTTGATATCTACCGGTAAATCCTTTTCTCCTAGTCCGTAGAGGATGCTGGGCGCCCTTCCCAGTGCGTACTTTACCTGCAGTTTTGTTTATTAGAGTTACACATGTTGTGTTTTATTAGTTTCAGCATGTTTGCTGTAATTGGTTCATGCCTGTTGGCGTGTGTTATGTTGAATGCCATGTTGTGCGGCATGGTTGAGGTGTGAGCTGGTATGTATCTCACCATTAGTATTAAAGTAAAACCTTTCCTCGAAATGTCCGTCTCCCTGGGCACAGTTCCTATAACTGAGGTCTGGAGGAGGGGCATAGAGGGAGGAGCCAGTTCACACCCTTAAAAAGTCTTAAAGTGCCCATGGCTCCTATGGAACCGTCTATACCCCATGGTCATGAAGTGGACCCCAGCATCCTCTACAGACTAGGAGAAAAGGATTTACCGGTAGGTATCAAAATCCTGTTTTCCTCAGTGTTGGCACAGGAATATACAGACCACCCCATCTCCATAGGACACAATTGATATACTGAGGTGTGTTCTAGCAGCAATTTGATGTTCATCAACATCATCATCAACATCATTATTATTATGATTGCTATTATTATTTTATTTGCAAGGTGCCAGAAGGGTTCGATAGTGCTGTACAAGGGGAAACATGGACACCAAGATGCATAAGTACAGACTAATACTAACAGTATGTAAATTAATATAAATACTGTATATAATTACTAGAGATGTGTGCAGATACCCATGGTTTGGTTTTGCACTCTCATGTATTTTGGTTTTGGATCTGGATTTTTTTTTCATAAAAAATTCTAAATCAGCTAAAAGGGAAGACCTGTAGAGGGAGAAGGGAAGGGGGCTAAAGACAGAACCTTGGGGGGGCCATGATGAACTGGTACAGTAAGTGGAGGGTACATGGAGGTGGTATAGATACAGAGAAGCAATGGTGTAACAAGTAGGAGGTGAGTCATGAAACCCATTAAAAGGTTTTAAGGAGGAAGGGTGGTCAATAAACTTACATATAATAAACACTCATGTGTATTAGCCTATGAGTGGGTAATACTGCACTGTAATTGCTAAATGGAAAGGTACTGGAAATATGCAACATTTTAAATATGTAATATGTACAGGAAAGTTTATTAACTGGTCCAAACCAGCGATTTGGTATGTGGGATGCACTTTCATAGGAATACTTGAGAAAAACCCAGTCCTTACCTATCTGTTGGAGATGGCTCTTGGGTGAAAACAATGTCCTCTGCAATTTGCCAGTGTGGTTATTGTACCACAAATGTACAGTGGTTTGATTTTAACAGATCATAGTGCACATTTTGAACATATTATCAGTAAGGGCAGTATTGTAATTCCCGAAGGCAACAGAAGAGTTAGACCCTGGGTGCCAGGTGCAACCTCAGAGGCACTTGGTGGGAAAAAGGAACCTTCAGAATATTGGGGCCTCCAGTCTAAGGCTTCAATTATTTGTAGTCTGGACTGCATGATGTCTGCAGTGTTAGAAAGGCCATCTACACCGTGTGCCCCCCCTCCTGTATTATGAGCTGATAAGTAACAGGAAGAGTCCATACATAAGCATATGGACAAAACAATAAAAGAATGACTTAAGGGCCCTACACATTGGCCGAGGTGCCCGACGGCCGATACGGCCGACAGGTGACCCGACGATGGTGGTGATGTGGGGGGGGGGGTGACGGGGGGGGGGGGGGGGAGTGAAGTTTCTTCACTGCCTGACATCACCCAGCCCTATAGCCCTGCATGCTAATATGGACGAGATTGCTTCATGTATAAACGAGCCGGCACCAATGATGGACAAGCGCGGGGCCGCACATCGTTCATCGCACACTGAGCGATATGAACGATATCTCGTTCATTAATGAACAAGATTGTTCATATTGCGCAGTGTAATTGGCAAGTGTGTAAGGCCCTTTACAGTACAAGACAATGCAAGCTGAGTACATGGTTAATAAACATTGCTACATCAACAGTCACAACAGGGTGGCAGAAACCAAGGATTAGGTGTCATTGTAGGTAGTATGGAGTAGATAAATAATATAAGTACAGTAAGTGAAGGCAAAGCACATGAGGGAAGAGGGGCCTGCTCTTGAGAGCTTACATTCACAGATGGGGTAGACAGTGAGCATGAAACATAGGGTTAGGATGAGAGATGGCTGGATTTGATGAAGAAGTGGGTCTTGAATGTCTATTGGAAGTTTTGTAGAGAGGTGGAGAGTCTGATAGGCAGAGGCTGAGAATTCCAGAGGTTGGGGGTAGCATGGACAAAATCTTGGAGGTGGGAGGAAGTAATCAGTTGTCAGGAGAGGCAGCATTCATTTCAGTAGCAAAGAGGCTGGGAGGGATTACGAAGGGAGATGAGACTAGAGACGTACATGGGAGAGGAGTGGGTGAGGTCTTTGTAAGTAGGTGTGAGAAGTTTGAATTGGATTCCGAAGAGGAAGGGGAACCAATGTAAGACTTGTAGGAGAGGGGAGACAGACGTGGTATGTTTGAAGAGGAAGATGAGCTGAGCATGCGCTTGTGAGTAGGAGAGAAAAAAAAAACCCTAAATCAACCAAGGAGTAATAAAGTGTGAAAAAAATGTGTTCCTAACTTTATTACTCCTTGGTTGTTGTTTTTTTCTCTCCAACTCACAAGTGCTTATACTGACTATTATCTGTATTGATTATATAAGCCGCTTCACATAACAGCGCAAAAATGTTACACACTATAAGAGATGTGTCGTAGTTGGAGAGAGTGTTAGTATCAAAGGTAGGTTTTTTGAGATTGGAGAAGACAAGTGCATGCTTTAATGCTGAGCAGACAATGCCTGATGAGAGGGAGAGATTGACGAAGTGTGCAAGATAGGAACAGTGGAGGAGGAGGAAGGTAGATGCTAGATCCAAGTAGGCTAAAGGACCTCTGATGTCATGAAGAGGAGCAAGGCTGGATAGATAGCACTTTAGTAACCCGGTGACAAGCGAACATGCCATGTTCTGACCTTGCTTCCCCCCTCCTCTTGTTGCGAGTCATGTGGTGGTGACGAAGTCTTTTAGCCAACTTGTATTTAGCCATATCCAAGGGGAAAGTGTCAAGGGAGAAAAATGAAGTCAGCATTGGTAAGATGTTTGGAGAGGGGTAGGCTTGGAAAGGAGGGGGCGGGATGCTCAGGGTCTGGCAGGATATAATGTCCTGACATATAGAGTCAATTTTAGATGTGAAGTACAGATGTAGCCAGGCTCATCTTTCACACAATGCATTCGCACGTGTGCACACATCGTGGGAGTGACTAGGTGTGCCCGGGTTCGAACAGCGATTATGCAATGTAATGTTTATGGGCCGCCGGTGCGATTATAAGCATGTGCCCGTACAGGCACACTAGCCACGGCAAACTAATTGCAGGTCCGATTAGCCACAGCAAATCGAGCAAACTATCACTCGCGGTTCGTGAACATTTTTGTAGGTATTTTGCTATAAAGTTCCACTACTGACAGAGGTAGTTGTGACTCATCTGAACTGTTTTGCATAGAATGGACATTGATGGAAAGGTTATACAGTAACAGTCTGTCACTTCTTAGTATTGAGAAACTACTGTTTTTAACTGTTTAATAGTGTATTTTCTTTTGACATTAATTGTTAATCAGTGGTATATGTATCAATCTCTTCCATTTCTCTGCAATAAAACACATTTAGAATTGTCACTTTTCACAGTGATACAGGAGGTTGTAGCACCTTTATGTATCAACGTTGCACCCACCAGAGAGGGCCTGCAAAATCTTCCTCTCCAGCAATGCAGTTTCTTCCCCTCAGCATCAGCTGGTGGGAAAGGCCGTCCCTCTAATGTTAGATATTGGGAATGCATGAGCTGATAAGGCCATGTACAGTATGCAGTGGCGTAAGTTTGTCCCAGTTGCCCGGAGGCAAGGAAAATATTGGTGCCCCCTATATATATATATATATATATATATATGTTTGCAAGGACTCTGGAGTACCACTGGCTGTATTTCACGTTTGTGTTTGACACATGAGGTCCATTTTTGGCAGGATCTTGCTGTTTTCACCTTCCTTTTGAAAGTTAGAAACATAGGAAATAGCTGAATTCTGATCAATCGAATATATGAGACTGGCTTGAAGCTTCGGCAGTCTCCTTTTTGATGTTTTGAAGTTATTATTTGAAAAATCCTGAGTGTCCACTCTGATCACATTTTGATAAATGTTAATACCAAAAGTGTCATCTCGGGAATTTTCTAAACCCAAAACTCGGCAGTGATGAGGGGATTCGTAATCTATTTCACGACAGAGTTTACAATATGAATGAATATACCATCGTCCAAACACGGCTGTTTAGGTATTGAACACGGTGGGGAACAGCCACAAAGAATTTAGTGAGACAGACAGGCCTAATCTCAAGAATCTATCCGGTACTTACTTCGTATATACGTATCTATCACTCCAATTTATTCAAAATACTACACCATATGGCGCTTGTTCTTCTCCCCTGCCTTCACAGAATTTCATGACTGAACATACCCAAGTCATATTTTGAAGAACTGAGCAGCCACCAAAGAAGTTTGGGAGGTGTTTTCTGACGGAGCATCCACAATTGACTGAATCCAAACAGTAGAACCTTTTTGACGACCCTTTGCTTTAAAGGAATATTTGGACGTGAGACTAAGCGCACTGACCTTAAAAAAACTCTCTCTCTCTCTCTATATATATATATATATATATATGTATATATACATATACCTATACACACACACACACACACACACACACACACACACACACACACACACACACACACACACACACACACATTTGCTCCTGCATAGCAAGCCTGCAGATTCTAACTATGGCCCTCATTCCGAGTTGATCGCTCGCTACGGATTTTCGCAGCTCAGCGATTATGGAAGAATGGGGCTAATAATCTGCGCATGTGTATGCACCGCAATGCGCACGCGCGTCGTACGGGTACAATGAGCATCGTGGTTTTGCACAGGTTCTAACGATGCTTTCAGTCGCACTGGCGGATGCAAGGAGATTGACAGGAAGTGTGAGTTTCTGGGTGGCAACTGACCGTTTTCAGGGAGTGTTTGGAAAAATGCAGACGTGGCTGGGCATTTGGTGGGCGGGTATCTGACGTCATTACCGTGTCACTCTTCGCAGCAATCATCGCACAGGATAAATAATTACAGGGCTGGTCTAGTTCTGCACAAAATGTGTATACAGCCGTTCTGCTGCACAGGCGTTCGCATTCCTGCTATGCTAGAAAACACTCCCCCGTGGGCGGCGACTATGCGTTTGCACTGCTGCTAAAAGTAGCTAGCGAGCGATCAACTCGGAATGAGGGCCTATATGAAGCTACTACAAAACCGTTGCAACTAGGTAGATCTATGTAGGGGTCCAGCCACACACTACATAGATCTGCTCAGTCACTCACAATGCTGATTATTTCTCTGACAATTAATTTGCAAGTGTCATATCCAGGATTAGAACCCACAACCTATTACACTGGAAGCATGCACCTTACTGATGGAGATATCTGCTCTTGCATAGGAAGTATGAGAATTCTAACTATATGAAGTTACTTGTAACTGTCAGAGAAATAACTTCGTATAGTTAGAATTCTCATGCTTCCTTTATAGGAGCAAATAGCTTCATCAGTAAGGTGTCTGCTTCCAGTTTATCTATAATAAAGAGGGTATGATTTGTAAGGTGTAGTGTCTAGTGGGGAAGTCGGCCACGGAAGAGATACCGGCTGCTGTCAGTTAACTTAATTGATTAATGTCACTGAACACATGGAACAAGAGGAGAGGTGCCCCCCTTCAAAGCAGGAGCCCGGCGGCAGCTGACTCTGTTGCCTCCCAGAGTTCTGCCTCTGACAGTATGCCCTACAACCACATTCCCTGCTTGTCCATACTGCATTTGTGTGATCCTTTAAGGTAGCACATGTCCATTATGCTATGTTTTTCCCTACTGCACATGTACAAGACAAAAACACTGTACATGCATAGTAAATCTCAAAAGTCTGGATATTAACAGCCCCTGTAAATAAGTATATTGCTAGCTTAAGATGGGATTATGTTTCTAACACATGAATGCCTTTATTGCTCCCATAGCCTGTTATGGGGGTCGTGTTGTTACAGAGAGAGAAAAGAGCTACCACTGGAAAAATCTGCTACCTGTATTTCTCCATAGTACAGTATTCCGCCTTCATAAATGTGTAGGAGCAGTGATAACCCCTTTTTCTGCTGAAAACAACTGAAAAGCGGTTAGCACTGCTCAGCAAATGGACCCATATATTTTTAGCTTAGGTGTAAGAATTGTACAGTTGAAATTTGTAGCAATTACACAAATTTGATGACCATACTTTGAGCCATCAAATGTTTTTTTTGAGTGTTAGACTAGTCATTCCAATTCCAGTTGAATTTATTACCATTAAGGTATATCTCAGGCTAAATTATATAGGGAATGGATTTTTTGACTTGCCCTGAAATCAGTACTTGTAATCTCTAATGTTGGATTCTACAGATATCTAGCCCTGTATGCTTACAAGCCACAAAAGAATGATGAGCTGGAACTACGGAAAGGTGAAATGTACAGAGTCACTGAAAAATGCCAAGACGGTTGGTTTAAAGGCACATCACTCCGGACCGGGGCTTCAGGAGTTTTTCCAGGCAATTATGTTACTCCTGTTTCTAGGTGAGTAGTTTTATAGTAGTTCCACCTACAATTACCTGATTATGCTTTTGAAGATAAAATAAAATGTAGTTCCTCAGAATGTCCAGAGCTGTGTTGCAGTGTATTTATAACTACTTTTAAATGAGATGTTTTCCAAAACCAGTTGAAATCAGTGGTGTTATACATAGGCATATACTTAGCATATGTTGGATAACTCAGTGTACAACACAGAAAACAGCTCATCTGAACATTTAAGTTGTATTGACACCTATAGCACATAACTGCTCCTGTAGGGACATGTGTTCTTTGCGTTGCCACTCACAATGGGTATGTACATTTCATTTATGTGGAAAATTTGCATTAAACCAGAGCAATAAGTGTAACACTTCTTTTCATTATATATCTTGCTGTAGACAGGTATACTGAGTTTGCAATGTTAGTACATAACTATCTTCTCTATGGGATAAAGTTTATAATGATTTCCTCTATTGGATAAAGCCTTAGCCACCTGGCACCTACAGTACTTTAGCACTCTGCATGCATTGCTCCCAATTACTGCATGTTCTTAGTCTCTCAGGAAGTACTTTGGGAACACAAGCTCTGATTGCAATACGGTCAACACAATTTCCTTAGTTTGCCCCATCATTATATTCTCTACTAGGAGAACATGGAAAATATGTATGGAAATCAGGAGTTTTGGATGCATCAGAGCTTTAGTTGGCAGTTACATGCCACATGGCAACCAAACATCAATCTATGTGCACATTAAAATCTCAGCTATGTCTGCTACTGCTGTCGGGACACCTTGGTGATGGTGGGAATGGCAACACCTCATGGATACCAACATCTCTGGTTTTCCCTCACAGAAGTGCACTGGAAAATTGGTGGTATTTTAGAACTGTTTTCTACTGCAGTGAGGGGAGCCGGACATCACAGAGATCTGAATTGGCCGCTACAGGTCCACTGAACTGCTCTCATTTGCTGACTAACCTATAGCCAGTCATGTTACTGTACAATATCACCAAGATTATATGATAGCCCATAATAAAGGTAAAATGCAATTTTGCCTTAACTTGTTTTCAGCATTGTCTTTATTTTTACTATATATTTTACAATTTTTTTTGCCATTTTTTTTTCATCAGTGTAGTACCTACCATTCAATACCCTTTGGAGTTCATGAGTAAAAAGTGGACTTAAAGTAATTTGACAATAAAACATTACACTCATTACAAAACATGAGACTTGCAACTTTTTTTTATGGAATAAAATAAGAGACAATTTTTGCTTCCTAAATTAAGATACCTTAATAGATTATGGTGTAAATATATTATTTTACCAATTTGTTTTTAAAATAAAATTTGTTTTTAAATAAACATCACCCCCCGCCCTACTCTGCTCAATAGTAACTTCTATAAGAAATGAAATGAAAGTACTGAGACAACAAGCACTGGGAATACAGGAGAAATATTCTTCTCAATAACCTTTGAGTCCACGATGCCTCTAGTCCCAGTGGTGCGCAGTTCTTTGGCTTGTTTTATAGCGCACAATCCTGTGTTTCTTATATTATTATTATCAAGAGAACACTGGAAGAAATTCAGTATGAGTCTGCAGGCCTATCACTGTGTAACAGGCTTCTTTAATAATAATAATAATAATAATAATAATTGTATTTATATAGCCCTCTTTCTCCAATAGGACTCAATTAATAATTCTAAGTTATGTAATATTACAAGTATCCAATAACTATACTGTATAAGCCTTGAGATCACTTTAACTAAATTTGCACATTTACATGGGTGACCAGACTGGACCAGATCACTGTGAGCCCTCTACGTTTGACCCATGTAAGCACAAACTGGCACATTATGATCTATAGTCAGCAGGATTTTCAAGCAGTTAGAAATTTGCTCTATTCACTATCAATGGACTGTTGGGGATTGCTCACGCACAGCAGTTGACTGGATTGACTGTCCAAATTGCTGTTTGACTGGGCAGTTTAAAAGTGAGGCACATTTATGAATGAGAAAAAGAAGATCCAAAAATAGTGAACAGACATATAATATGCTGACAAAATGACACAAGAATGCAATACAAAAATAAAAATATACAAGTGATAAAATAGATCTACAAAAGTATTACTAAAATCGATCTTTTTCACCAAAGAAGAAAATGGTCACATAAACGTGTCATCAAATATTAAAGAGAACACTATACAAGAGATAGTTGATCAATCATAATGTAGTATTAAACAAATGGCACAGGATTTATTTTCATGTATAGATACCTTTACAAAATCCTGACTGCTTGTTTTCATTTTGAAAATAGCAATCCAGATGCCTACCTGCCACCCCATTGAATGAAATCTGATACATATCAATGTAGCCATGCTCATCTTGCTGAGATGCGGCATGCTGCGTGGTGCGCCGGTCCATTAGGAATTAATGGAGTGATCGCTGGCTGCTAAAAGTCACAGCCGTGTTGCAGCATGCCACATTGAAGCAAAATGAACAATTTTTTGGTCTACAAATATAAAATCGTGTTAATTCTTAGGCCTTGTAAGTAGGTCTTTCATTCTGAAGTTTTGTCCAAGCAATTCTTTCACTTCAGCAATGTGATATTCTTGGCCTGCCAACAGTAAGTCATCCACATACACGGCAATGATAAAAGGATTCTTTTGTGTATGCTTGTGGAAGAGCCATTGATCTATCTTTGAGTGCTCAAAACCCATCTCTTACAATACAGCATCTAACTTGATACACCAGCACCTGCCACTCTGCTTCAGGTCGAAGCAAACTTCCTTTCTTTATACTGTACATCTTTTCATTACTGGCAGGCCGGTTTGCCCATTACACTTACTATGCAGGCACATAGAGTGCCAGCCAACAAAGGCGCCTTTGAATACCTCCTTAGCCTGCAGTGAGTAAGCACACCCACAGACACAGTAACTGTGGCGGCCAGGCATACCGCAGTTCCTACCTGGGCAATGACATTACTCCAGTGGTGGGATTTTCCCCCTCAGCGGGCTGCTATTTGGCTGTTTCAATGGAAGCGGGCATGCAGGGCTGTCATCAATGGGTGGCCGGGCTGGTCACATCAGTGCTGGAGTGGAGATAGGACCCAAGGACTGCTCCTCTATTTTGACCGAAATCCGACCAGGAAACCCACAACTGCCCCTCCACTCTACCTGGTGCGCTACAGTCGCCTGGTGACATGCAGACACATAGCCACCCTTTTCCCCTTGGCTGTCGGCACCCACCAAGTAGTAAGTGAGATGGGGGTGCCGATTACCATCTGTAATGGAGTCAGTCCGCCCCTGATTATAGTGCTCTTGTGGCTCCATATATATCTCCTCTGTCAGCAGGTATAATCAACATCTAACTGGTACAGTAGCATGTTATGCAGGACTCATGTACTGATAACCAATCGTAATATACTGTATTTGTCACCTGAGAATCGGTTTCACTGTAATCAGCTCTCCTGTCATCTTGGTGTAGCCTTTTTGCAATGAACCAAGATTTAGAAAGTGTAATGCATCCATCTGCCTTCATCATTCTGCAGAACACACCTTTACTTTTGACCATCTTACGATGACTTGGTCTCTGAACTATAGTCCATGATCATTATACAATTTAATTTACTTGTTTATCACTGATTTCCATTCGCACCACTCAGCTCTTGACTGTGGTTTTTGAATATCTTGAGTTTCATTGAACACAATATTTGCAAAGTTCTCATTGTATCTTTTTGATTTCCAATATTTGACTTCTCAGAAGTTCTTTTCTTTGGTTGGATGTCCACTTTGGTAGCTTCCGGTTCAGATAGGTCTCCAGCTGCCGGCATATCCAGTGATACATACTTGTTTTGCAGTTGGGATTCTGCCTTTTCTTTAATTCACAGTGTTTCTTTAACTATGACAAATTTTGACTTGACAAGCTTTCGAGTACATAGATTCCATAGTCTGTACCCTTTACTTTAAAAGCAAAAACTAAGCATGATACACTTCATGGACTTTGAATCCAGCTTGCATTTTCTGTATTTTGGTAAGTGTACATAGGCTGTATTTCAAATGTTTTCAAATGCTTTACTTGGTTTTCTTCCTGACCACACTTCAATAGGTGTTTTGTCTTTTAAGGCAACTGTGGGAGAACATATTTTTTGGTAAACTACTGTGGACACTGCTTCGGCTCAAAATTGCTTGTTTAGGCCTACATGCTTTAGTACACATCTTGCATTCTGCACTAGTGTGTGGTTTGCTCGATCACTTACAACATTTTATTCTGGGGTGTACGCAATGCTCAACTGATGCTCAATCCCATATTTGTTTAGGAAAATTCTACACATTTGTTTAGATATTCACCTCCATTATCAGATCTTAAGGTCTTTGACCTGTTTCATTTTCTATAAGTCTCTTGTAGTCATTTTCTTCACTACTTCAGACTTTTCTTTAATGAAGTATATGTATGTCATTCTTGTGAAGTCATTGATGAATGTTTTGAAGTTACGGTAACCACGTATTGATTGACCTCCAACACACATATCTACTGTATATGTACTAACTCTAGTAGCACTTTAGCTCTACTTGCTGACTTTGGAAATAGCTGATAGCTTTGTTTTCCTATTATGCAGCTTTCACATATGGGGTTCTCTGTATTAGTCACAGATATTCCTGTAACTATTCTGTTTAATAACTTTAGGACATTGTCATATCCAAGGTGACCAAATGTTCAGTGCAAGCGTTCCATAGGCTGCGACTCATCATCGCTTAACACTGTTGTGTGCATCAAGTACCTATTGCTATTATCCTCCCTTTTCTGTCCTGTCTAATGCACCTTCTTTTTGCGAAGTGAACCATGACCTCTTTGCTCAAGGACACTGATGTCTCTAAGATGTTTTCCCATGTCTGGTACGTAAAGCACATCTTGGATTTCTGTGACTATAGCTTTAGTCCCTATTTCAAATGGGTAGTGATTGTTTCAGCTTTCGTATCTGTAATATGGTGAACCACTCTTCATTGCAGTTGAAATGCCAGGTAGCACCTGAGTCGATATACCAACAATCTTTTTTGTGGCTTTCTGTGGCACTAATTTCTGACTCATTTTTGTCATTGCACTTCTTATTCTGCATAGCATTTACATTCTTCCGCTTACATTCAAACACTTTGTGACCTGTATTTATACATATATAACAATTGAATTAGAATTTTCTGAACTACTCACGTTTAGTATGTAATGCAGTAATCTCAGTGTTCGATTCAACTGACATGTTCTTGGAACTGTAACAGCTTTGCTCTGACTGTGGATGTGGTAAATGTGGCTGTATTTGCTTCCAATGCCACTATTAGAAACTCAAACTCAACATTTATTTGCAGCATCGCAGTGGAGATCTCTTCATCATCTACTCAGACTCCCACAGACATCAGTTGCTGAGAGATGGGCATAATTCTTTCAATGTAGTCACTCATACTGCTGAATTCAGATAGCTTGGTATTATACAACTAGGTGCTTCATCGCGCCCTACGGGCGCTCTTCACACCGTCGCAAGGGGCTACGCCCCCTTAACCCTTGCATGCCTTTCTGGGGTTTAATATTTGTATTATATGGAGTATTACCTGCATTCCTTTGTTAGTGGTTAAATATTGCACAATGAAAGGGCGTGCGATGGTGAAGGAGGTGCAGCCCCTTGCGACGGCGTGAACAGCACCTGCAGGGCACGATGTACAGAATGTAGCGGGTGCGGGGGGGACTGCGGATGGTGTCTGTAGATGCTGCGGGTGGAGGGGAGGCAGAAGTGGGGGTGGGGCCCGGATGGGGAAGGTTCGGGAGGTGCTGCGCGTGGGGGAGGGGCAGAGGAGTGGGGGATGCAGATGGGGGAGGGGTTCGGAGGCACTGCAGGTGGGGGAGGGGCAGGGGTGCCACGGGTGGGAGAGGGGCAGGTGTGGGGATGTTGTGGATGGGTGAAGGGTTCCGGAGGTGCTGTGGGATGGGTGTGCCGGGGGTTGGGTAGGGGACCGCAGGCACCATGGGTAGGGTAGGGGCAGGTACGGGTGTTGCGGCGGATGGGAAAGGAGGTCCGGAGGTGCTGCAGGTGGTGGAGGGGCAGGTGCGGGGGTGCCATTGGTGGGGGAGGGGTGGGGGAGGGGGGGACCGCTGATGGATGAGGGTGTCTGCAGATGCTGCGGGTGGAGGGGGGCAGGTGTGGGGGGAGACATATAAGGGGGGTGAATGGTGGAAGGGGCCTGGAGGTGCTGTGGGTGGTGAAGGGGTGGAGGAGTGGGAGCCACGGGTGGTGTAGGGCAGGCCTGGCCAACCTGTGGCTCTCCAGATGTTGTGAAACTACACATCCCAGCATGCCCTGCCACAGTTTTAGCATTCCCTAATAGCAAAACTGTGGCAAAGCATGATGGGACTTGTAGTTTTACAACAGCTGGAGAGCCACAGGTTGGCCAGGCCTGGTGTAGGGGGTCTGGAGGCACAGCATGTGGGGGAGGGGTGGAGTGCCGCATGTGGTGGAGGGGAAGGTGCGGAGGTGTAGTGCATTGGGGAGAGGTCTGGAGGCGCTGCGGGTACTGTACATGCCATAAAAGGTAGTTGGAGGGTATGCAGTAACAGGGCCAGGACAGGGGTGACAGGGTCAGTACAGGGTTGACGGGGCCAGGACAGGGGTGACGGTGCCAGGACAGGGGTGACGGGGCCAGGACAGGGGTGACAGGGCCAGGACAGAAATGATAGGGACAGGATAGGGGTGACAGGGCCAGGGTAGGGGCGGCAGGACAAGGACAGGGGTGACGGGGCCAGTATAGGGTTGACAGGGCAAGCACAGGGGTGACAGGGCCAGGATAGGGGTAACAGGGCCAGCATAAGGGTGACAGGGCCAGGATAAGGGTGAAAGGGCCAGGATAAGGGTGAAAGGGCCAGAATAAGGGTGGCAGGGCAAGGCCAGGGGTGACAGGGACATGACAGAACACAGGGCACGGGAGAGATTGGTATTAGGGACAAAACAGTGGTGACAGACAGATGTGTCTTACCGGAGTCACTGCTGCTGGCTGCTGCTGTTCCATTCCAACCTGTTGGGATCTGCTGCTGCTGGAGACTTGGCATGGCTGACTCTCTCAGGCTGGAGTCCTGCTTTCTCTGCCAGTCCGCATCCCTCCCCCCCTCCTCAGTCACACACTGCAGACCTCGCGCAGCTGCCGGGCACTGTGGTAAGGTGAGACTGGAAATGACTGGTTAGCCCCCAGGAGATGCTGTGGCTGGAGGGAGGAGGGGGTCATAGCATGCACATGGCGCGGACCTCACGGCTTCCGGGCACTGTGGTAAGGGGAGACTGGGAGTGACTGGTTAGCTCCCAGGAGACGCTGCGGCTGGAGGGAGGAGTGGGTCAGAGCCTGCAAGCAGCTCGGAATTCTGCAGCGCTACCCGCCAGCTAAAGTGTGTGAATGAGCTGGGCGCACTCCACTGCGGGTGGCAGCGCTGCAGCTAGCGGTGGGGTTGCCGGGGCTGGAGATAACAGAGGCGGTATGGAACCTGCACAGCGGCAGGTGCCCCACTAAACTGCAGCTAAGAAGCGTGGAGTGTGTCAGAAAGTGACGCTCCTCCGCACCAGAGAGACCCTGCTGAGTATGCCGATGTGGGGGGTCAAGCACACAGTGAGCCGGTGCCCGTCTGTCTGTATGACATACCCCTCACACACCCCCATACCTCCCAAATGTCCCGATTTTCGCGGGACAGTCCCATTTTTTTGGGTCTGTCCCGCTGTCCCACCCGCGGGTCGCAGTGTCCGGCGGTGGGGGGGGGGGGCAGTTGGAAAGCTCATGTACTCGCTGTTCTGCTTAGCAGAGCAGCGGTGAATAGTGGAGACAGAGGGAGAGGGGGCATCAGGGGGTACGGATTACGGGGGGGGTTCCAGCAGCAGAGCCGGATTAAGGGGGGGGTGGCCAGGGGATACGTACCGTTGGCCCCACAGTTTTAGGGGGCCCCCCGGCTGGAGTAGCTCTGTCCCAGCTCAGAAGCTCCCCCCGTCCTGCCAGCAACAGCGGCAGCATTGTGCTACAGTCAGCACACGCTGCTGCATATTGGCAGGTCTGTGGTGTTGCAGGGAGGCAGCAGTCTCCCTGCTTTCTTCTCCCTGTGCGGGTGTGTAGGGGGAGCGACCACCTCCTCTGGATTTAGCCCTAGCTGAGGGGCCAAAATCCCATAAAAAAATAAAAATAAAAATCGGAATTTGCATAAGGGGGCGTGGCCGTGAGGGCCGCGATTAGGCCACGCCCCCAACCCACAGCAGGCACAGCAATGAGATAGGGCTCCCCTGTCTCAAGTGCCCTGTGCCCCCCGGACTCATAATCAACCCTGGGGGCATGCCAGCAGCTCACAGAGCGCTGGGCAAGCCCCCTCACTGACGAAAATGGGGGCCCTCCCGTGAAGCCACGCCCCCTTTTCGCCGAGTGTGTTTCCCTCCTTCTGCCTGGAGAAAGCTCCTGCAGAAAGCTGGGAGGTATGCACCCCTGCCTGTGACATGCCCAATGCCCATGCTATCTGCTTCTGCTCCTAGTCTCCTGTAGATTTGGCCAGATCTCTGTGACTCATTTGAATAACTCCGCCCACTGTTGTGACTCCGCCCAGCGTTAGCAAATGAATCACAAGGTCACAGAATAGGGCTATTATATAGGAGATACATGCCTCAAATTAAATCCTGTCTTTAGGCGCCCTCTTCATATGCTGCCTGCAGTGCTGTCCACTTTTGCTGACACTTTCCCCATTTATGATAGAGTACACGTGATCACAACACTCAAACCAATTGTACCCATGGCTCTCGCTACATCATCTGGGTTTGGACTGTCACCAGGATCAACTGTGCCTTTCCACAACCTTTCATGCTTTAGTTGCATTTCCATTGCGAACCATGTTATCTAATTCACTGCACCTATTAGTTTGATAAACTCCAATATGGGTGTAGCTCCTGTGTGCATATTTCACACTGACATGATTAAGCAGCGTATGTGCTATGCTACGCTCTGTGCTGACACATACGCAGGAAACACTCTGTGCTGTCTTCACTCTGCGTCTAATGGCATCTGTGTGCTGCTGGACATTTTATATGGTTGGGGCTTGTGTGACTGATGCTTAAGTGTCTGGGCACATAATCTGTTGGAATATATGTTTACTATTGGTAATGGTATGGCAGAGAAATGGTACACATCAGTGGATGCCCTGAAGTCATGTGTGAAACAGCCTCTTAGCATGGAGCGGAGTTTAAGTGGAGCATACAAATGACTAGCCGGTGACTGTAGGTTGATAACAGTGCAGAATGCAGTTGGTATCAATGCTTGTACAGTAGCTTCGTGGATCAAGCAGTAGTGTTCCACTGTGGCACTCTAGCACAAAGAGAAGATGGTAATATGCATGCACAGAAGTACAGACATCAGTCATCTTGGTTAGGGATTGAAGCCTCCCTAATGGAGCCATCATTGAAAGTGCACAGAACAACTCGCCTAGCTTCAAATTATTTTATATGCCACATGTGATTTTTTAGTCACTTTACATACCAATGATCTATTGCATCCACATAAAGCTCTAGTTTTAATGCTTTGCATGAAGTTCAGGCAATAACATAGCAATCAGTAGTTCTACAAGGAACTCTTTGGCGATTTTGGCATAAAGTACTAATTGAAAGCAAGAAGAAATTCACTTTGATTTTTGCACTTTGAAATTCACTTTGAATCACGTTAAGTCATTAATTTTGAACTTTAATCACAGAAACACGATAACTTGTGTAGTCCTAGCCTTCGGTGATTCAATTTGTTTATGAAGTTGAAGATGCAGTGTTATTATTAAACCTTTGATTTTATGGAGATGCTTGGACAGCTATAATTGTATTATTATTAATATTATTATTATTATTATTATTATTATTATTATTATTATATTACAATTTTTACTTCTGTTTGATTTTTTTTAATAATACCGTTATTTTTAAGAAAATGTTTTGTTGATAAAGCTACTGTCGAAAAATCTACTTTCATGTTGTTTTTCAAGATCATGTCTTCCTAGATATTCTAACTATCCCCAGAGTAACATACATGTTTTTTTTTATTATTATTATTATTATTATTGAATATGCGTGAATATAAACATAGTGTTCAAAATAGAAAATAAAGAAATGGGGTTTCATAACTAGAGCAGGGGGGAAGAAGTCAATTTACAGCACAGGACATCACTATACAGTATAAAAGTATGAAGGCAAATCACAGCAGGCCAGAAGTGGTTGATAAAATGTACTCATAGGAAGCAGAGGACTGAAATTGTTCAAATATCAGGTTCAGCAGCAGGAGACTCATTCAAGTTCAACAAGTGGAGGGGCAGCTTGCTCCCTAATTGGAGGGGACCATAGAGTATGGGGGACCTCTTGAGTCTCTATCTCACAGTGAAAGTGGGTTTCAGTTTTGTATGTGTGTGTGTGTGTGCGCTCGTCCGTGCTGTTATTTTCGCTCTCATGGAATAAGTAGTACCATTTAAAAATAGAAAGATACATAAATAAATAAAAATAATAATAATAATAAATATATATATATATATATATATATATATATATACTAGTGATGAGCGAGGTTCGGTTTTACTCGGTTTTACTCGGTTCTCAAAACGGCATCTTATTGGCTATCCAAAACACGTGACATCCGTGAGCCAATAAGATGCCGTTTTGAGAACCGAGTAAAACCGAGTAAAACCGAATCCGCTCATCACTAATATATACACACAGAACTGGCCAAAATTGTGGAAAATTTTTAGGTTTTAGGGTTTAAGTGCATATAACCACTGGCGTATTTATAATGGGTGCAGTGCGTGCGGTTCACACGGGCCCCTGGGGGTCCAGGGGGGCCCACACTGCACACCCTGCACCCATTAATAGAAATACCCTCCGGAGTCCTGTGGTGCAGCAGCAGCGCTTGTGCAGTAGGTAAATCACTGGGAAAATGGCCTAGGGACCCTAGTGCCCAGAGTCTACACAGTGCTGCTGGCAAGAAAGGAGGGTGCCCAGCCGGAGCCTGCACAAGGACCTCCTCCTCTCTAGAAACACCCCTGCCTATAACTGCATTATTTTTAAAGAAAATTATATCAATGTATATATCACTGGAAAGATAATTGTATACACAATATAATGCAATTCAACGCAATCAATTATCTTTATTGCTTAAAAAGTTATAGCCAAATAAAGGTTAGGAGACTGTTATGTAAAGAGTGGATTTCTTTAACTCAAACTGATCAATAGGAGTGTTTGTTTTGAGAGCCAATCAGGTGTTGCGATGCCACAAAATGGATCCAATAAGGTGTTAGCGTGAGTAAGCTCACATTTGTTGCTACTATAATTGACGGCGAAACAAATTATTTAGTTCTTTGATTATCACTAAGTTGGTCACTGTTTTTTATGAGTTTTTCACTTTCATTTCCAGCAGTAAGCTGTGTAACTTAGGGGGTCATTCCGACCTGATCGTAGCTGTGCAAAATTTAGCACAGCTACGATCACTTACACTGACATGCTAGGGGACGCCCAGCACAGGGCTAGTCTTCCCCGCACATCAGGCCGGCCTTCTTCAGCACAAGTACAAAAGCATTGCACAGCGGTGATGCTTTTGTACTTGAAGAGTAACTCCCGGCCAGCGCAGCTCTTGCGGCTGGCCGGGAGTTACTCATCACTGCCCGTGTCGCAGCGGCTGCGTGTGGCATCACGCAGCCGCTGCGGCCCGCACTGTCCGGCTACGCCTGTGTTGGCTGGGCCGCGCCCACAAAACGGCAGCCAAACACTGCCGTGCGGCCACCTCCCGCCCAGCGACCACATCTGACTGTCAATCAGGCAGAGGCGATCGCTAGGCAACGACAGCCATCAGCTGTCAGCCATGCACCTGCACACTGCGTCGCCGGCACATGCGCAGTTCTGACCTGATCGATGTGCTGCGATGAACTACAGTGAGAGATCAGGTCAGAATGACCCCCTTATTTAGGATGACAAGCAAAGTAAAGAGAGCTGACTGGTCACCTAGAAAGAGATACAAAATTACTTTATGTGAAGAAAGTAACACCTACAACGAAATTATAAGTAAAGTAGATGGCAACATAACTAAAGGAGGAGAGAAGAAAACTGTTGACTAAGTATCAACAGACTCAGTCCATTCAGAACCAAACTGATAAAGGTAAGAAAAGATCCACAACAGCATGCTGTGATAGAAGAATGAAAAAACTGTGCTTAAGAGGCAGAAAAAAAGTCATCTGAGGCAATTCAAAATGATTTACGTGAATGTGGTGTAAACATTAGTGCCAGGACTGTTCGAAGCAGGCTTCAATATTCATTTTAAACGCCAGAATTCCAAGGAAAAAGTCACTTTTCTGTCAAAGATAGAAAGATTAGAATGGGCTAAAAAGCATATTAATTAATCAGGAGAACAATGGAACAGTGTCATCTGGAGTGATGAAACCAGAATATCCATATGTAATATGTCCGCAGAAGAATTGGAGATTTGCTACTTGAGTGCACAACACCTAGGGGAATATCCAATTAGTCCCGGTAATTTACCAGGGCTAATTGTCCCGCCAGCGGCTATCCTATTACCCCCGATAAGCCAGCACGGCCGGTGGCTTATCGGGGGTTACCGGATTCTGTACCGGGTGCCGGCTGCTGACAGCTCCCAGAGCAGAACTGCTCCTCCGGCTACCCCCGGTCACATGGGTACTCCC
Organism: Pseudophryne corroboree; assembly: GCF_028390025.1. Taxonomy (NCBI): domain Eukaryota; kingdom Metazoa; phylum Chordata; class Amphibia; order Anura; family Myobatrachidae; genus Pseudophryne; species Pseudophryne corroboree. The sequence continues at coordinate 471,591,944 of NC_086445.1, forward strand.
CTATTATGTGACTGCTGGTGATTGGGGCGGGGAGAGGGGGGATGCGGTCACAGTGCCCCAGCTTCTCCGCCAGGGGTCACCGCACCAAGTGGCAGCTTCCGGACCATGGCACTATGCCTGCAGTCTTAGCCTGCTGGGCATGGGACACTGCAGGTTGTCCCGGTCGTTAGGGATTTTGTCAGGCAAAACCAAATCCCCAGAAACAGCCCCGTTTCCGTGCGAAAACGGGGCTGTTTCTACTAAAAACACACAGGTTTCGCATTTTTTTCCAGGCGATCAATCTGGATAGCCTGTAAAAAAAAAAAAATCATTTAAACATCGGGAAAAATCACGAAAAACATACATTTTTCGCACCCAATGTTTTACCGAGCCTAAAAGGATATCCCCCCTACTGTGAAGCATCCAGTTAGTGTTATGCTGTGGGGATGTATGACAGTAAAAGGTGTGCAACAAATTTGTGTGATCAATGGCACTTTAAATAGCAGCAAATAAATCAGTGTCCGGAAGTGGGAAGGGGGGGCAGTTGGGGGGAGCACAAACTATACAGAGCAGTGGATAAGCTGTGGGTGAAGACAATGTGCTCAAGCGCTCAGCATCTATACATAGAGAGAGACTGGGGGCAGCCCATCATCTCGGAGAGTGCTGAGCATGCCCCCACAGTGCCGGAAATGGAAGTGACATGAGGCTATGCCCCCTTGTCCATAGGCCCCACCCCTTTTCTGACTTGGGAGCTTTTGGCATGCCAAAATTCCCGACCCACTGACCACCAATATTGGGAGGTATGTAATTGCAGCAAAAGGCTTCCCAACAAAGTACTAATGAATATTGGGGGTCATTCTGACCCGATCGCTCGCTGCAGTTTATCGCAGCGCAGAGATCGGGTGCGGCGCCGGCGCATGCCGGACGTCTGAAAGCCGTCGTTCAGTAGCGATCGCCTCTGCCTGATTGACAGGCAGAGATGGTCGCAGGGCGGGAGGGGGCTGGACGGGGGCGTTAAGCTGCCATTTAGGTGGCGCGGTCCGGCCAATGCAGGCGTGGCCGGACCATTGGGGGGGCGTACCGCAGTGGCTGCATGACGTCTCACGCAGCCACTGCGGCCAATTTCAGCGACGATCACCTCTCAGCCAGCCGCAGGAGCTGCGCTGGCCGGGAGTTACTCCACAAATACAAAAGCATTGCCGCTGTGCAATGCTTTTGTATTTGTGCGGGGGGGGGGGGGGGGGGTGACCGGACTGACATGCGTGGCGGACTAGCCCTGTGCTGGGCGTCCACCCGCATGTCAGGGAAGATGATCGTAGCTGTGCTAAATTTAGCACAGCTATGATCAACTCGGAGTGACCCCCCCATTGTGTGAAACTAAGAAATGTATTTTCCCACAGTTCAGTACGTATATCTGTTTTCAAAATGTAAAATTGTGTTATAAAGTTCATTGTATTATGTTGCATTATGTTCTAAATTAAATTGCCATTGTAGTGATGTATGCTTTTTGGTATAATTCTGAAATATATTAGTGCTATAAGCTGTTAAACTTCAAAAATGCACATTTTCAAAAAGGTTTCTACAATTTTGGCTACTACTGTATAAACTTAAAAAGTCTACAGAATTGCTTTCATTTCAACGTACAGTATTTTGCAAATATTTACAGGCAATTACTACTGGCTTATCCCCGTTTGTTTACTGTGTAGTGCTATAGGACTTTATCATATTGGCATCTAGAAGATGTATTTATATTCATAATGGCATTGTGTTGTTATAGCAACGCTTTGTCCTGGTGGATTTATATGCATCTCTTCACAGTTGGCACTTGTAAAAACATGGCAAACAAAATTAATTCCATGGGACCAGTCTACCAATAACACTATGATTATGTAAAATTGCTTCAATAGCACAGCTCAGGCATAACGTCACTATTACAGATTTCTATATAATATGTATCCATGTCTTATGGTAAGCATAGCAGAAAACCTGTAAATCATTTCCCGCTTTGTATTGTTTTCGTTAGGAAAATACACTATTTCAATCAATTGATTGCTGCAGTAGATTTCTTGGAGCTTTAAGACAGAAAGGGCTGGATATAAAATATAGTTTCTACATTAGAAAATAAACCTATATACACTTATGGAAGACTAATTAGATTGCTCTTAGAGCGACAGCCAGTACAAAAATAAATTTCCTAAAACCTGAAATAACTTTTATTAAATTCTCTACTAATATGAGCTACTGCCAAAGTAAAAGCACCGTAAATACAGGCAGCACAGATGGTGTAATGGTTAGCATTACTGCCTCACAGTAATGAGGTCAATTCCCACCACGTCCCTAACTGTATGCAGTTTATATATTCTCCCAGTGATTGGTGGGTTTCCTCCAGGTACACCACTTTCCTTCCACAATTCAAAAATATACTGGTATTATAATTGACTCCCCCCGCAAAATAAATTAACATTAGTGTGTATGTGATTCTCTGTAATAAATAATACAGTAATATAGACTTGTGATTACATAATCATGATAACACCTGTGCTAATAAACATTTCTACAGAATATTTTAGTGGATAAGACTATTCCTATTATTGGGGGTGGGTGGAGGGGGTTATCAAAGAGAAACTGGAAGATTGTTCAGGACAGTTTCCACATATTTACTATGCCCCCATCTCCCCTGTTATGACTATTCTCACTTTCACAGGGTGCCTCCTGTGACGGTGCCCCATGCAAAGCATTAGTAAGCTTAATTATCATTAACAGCGGCATTACTGATGATCTCTTTTTTTCCAATCAATCAATCAATCAATCTGTACATGATAAATAGAATTACCCATGCATCCCAGATATTACTCAGTGTAGTATAACACCATAACCACCATTTCAGAAATCAGGTACTTAGATCCTCTTACCCTACCCGGCAATGCTGATTTACTGTCTGCTGGCCACTCTTGTCAGGATTATCCTGTAGTTGCGGTTCAGGCCAGCAAGGATGCCGCTATCTTGCCTGAAGGTAGCTGAGATAGATTCAGCCATTCACAGCATCTCTATGCTGCACATGACTTTCATATCTAATCCAGTGCTATTGTAGAACTCCCTATTTAAACTGCTTTCTGCCACCTGTCCATTGTCAGTACAACTAGTTTTCTAGGTCTCTTGGTACCCTGTACAGAAGCTAATCCCAGCTCCTGAGCTCAAGCACCAGTACCAGTTCTCTGTTGTTTCACCAAAGTGCTCCTATTCTATTAGATTCAGCCTGTCATCATCACTCACCATTCTGCAGCAAGGAGTTACCACCTGCTCACCCTGTTGTAATCAGTGCTTATCCTACACCAGTGTGCTGTCTGCCTTCTGCAGCTTTACCTGTGCATTTGTTACAGTCTGCTATACCTAGCCTACTGCGTGCAGTCTCTTTCATCACATACTTTCTGTGTTTATACTAAAGGCTCATACACACTATCCGATTTTGAGCTCAAAGTACAGTAGCTCACTTTTGGTGTTTTGAGCTACTTTGAGCTCAAACTCGGCAGTGTGTATGGCCGGGCGAAGAGCGGTGAGCGCTGGTGCGCGCTACCGCATCATCGCTAGCACAGACTCCTACTGTGGAAAGTGCTTCACCCCCCCCATGAACATCGTTGGGCACAGGATAAATAGATAAATATTTTCCTGCCAGCGATGTTCACGATCATCGCTGTGCATGCACGCTGGGCAAAAACACCCAGTGTGTATGCACCTTTACTGTTCAACTTCCACAGCTGCCATTGCAGACACACATGTCCTAGAGTTTTACAAACTGGTCCATCCTGTATCCATCATACTCATTTCTGCTAGGCTGTTATAGTATATATATATTACTCCCTTCTTCTATACTCCATATAATTGATACTGAATGAGGAGAAGTATAATCTAGTTTTATTCACTCTATTGTAAACCAGTCCTGCCCTGCGGCCATAGCATAGCCAGATTAAGATGGGGAGGAGGCATTGCAGGGGATACTGTACCCTGGACTCCCCTCTCTTTGGGGGCCCCCAGCCAGAGCATCCTGACATCACAAGCTCTCCCTCTTGTGCAGCAGCAGAACCAGGCAGCCAGAATGCGAGCATGACAGTATGCAGTGCAGGCAGAGATGCAGGATTATCAGGTTCCATGAGCTATTAATGGAGCTTCCTGACCAGAGGAGAATTTGGAGCAGGGGGTTGGCTACTTTATAAGTGACCCAAGGATTCCAGCTTCTTCTCCTCCCCGCATTGGTGTGTCCTCCTTCATCTTACATCCTATTTGCGACAACCACAACCGGTTTGCAGCAAATAGTGTGCCCTCTGGTGTGCACGGGCACGTGCATATGCACCCGCTTTCTTAGGAATGCAAACTATAGATACATTTTCTCGACAGCAAAGTGCCCCTGCAAAATATTGAAAAATGTTAGCAACTATGCAGGCACAAAAGATAGCAAAGATAGATTATAGCTACCGTATGTTTATTCTTGTCTTAAAAAATTAAGCTTTGACTTATGCTCCCACAGTCATCCTGATTTGCTGTTATTCTGGCCTTTATTATAGGGAACACTTCTGAGCGCCACTATTCTGTAACAAAGTTCGTCATAACTGTTACAATCCTGGCTGTATGGCTGTAACTGAAGCGTGGAAAAGACTAGTGATTTAAATTATATTAAATGATGCTCAAAATAGCATTATTTTTGGAGACAATAAAGCAAAATGGCGGTGTTCAACAGGCAAATACAGTAGCTGTGCACCGGCTGCCAATATGTCCCACTGAGAACACATTTCTGCCTCACAAATACGCATTTCCGATGCTGGGAGCTGACACTTGGTACCAGTGTTGGCTGCCGCTTTAAAGTGCCGGTATGTCATACTGGGGCAGCTGTATTAAGCCTGGAGAATGGATAAAGAAGTGATAAGTGGAAGATGATAAGGCACCAGCCAATCAGCTCCTAACTGTCATTTTTCAAACCCTTAGTGATTGGCTGGTGCGTCATCACCTTCCACTTCTCACTGCTTTATTTACTTATCACTGTTTCATACCAAGCACTGATTGTGACCACAGTTGGTTAGCCACTGATGGCAATACCTAGGAGGGAGTGGTAGTGCCACTCTGCAGCATTTGGGCATCTTTGAGTGTAACATGAGGGGAGATTGCATCCTGTTAGAGCTGTGAAAGGAATGATGGGGTTAGGTCTCCCAGCTGCTCTCTACTGCACAGCTGTTAGACACATATGTGACAGCATTATATAACAGATACTTGCTGACTCTCCGAGAATGTCGGGGAAACTCTTAAAATAGCTCGGGCAGGGAGACAGAGAAATAGTGGAGGTATAACATGTTTCACATAGCCCAGTACAGTACTCCACCAACTGTGGTGCCCTGCGCTAGGAGAGTTATTATATATTCCTGCCCATCCCTGACTTCATTGAGCTCACCTTTGGAGCTGTGAATAATCAGCAAATAAAGATATAAATTACACAGCCATGGGTATGAATAGCAGCAATGCTGCCAATTGAAACGTTAAGATTTCAACTAGAATTTGATTTTATAGGGAAGGATTTATAAAACAAAGGTTGGGAATTATGCACTGCTTTCAATGTCTGTGTTTAATGCTAATTACGGGCAGGGGAAACAGATGTTTTTTCATTCAGGCATGATCTTTTATATAATGATGGGCACAACTAACATGGTTTTTGCCCAATAAAAATGAAACATTAGGAGCAAATATTGCCAGAGTGCCCAGAAGCTGAATTCACAACATCTGCTTTTCTTTTTTCTTTTTCTTGAAACAAACTTTTTCTGGAAAGCATTTTTATATTTCCAACTGCCCCTGATTTCACTGGACAGTATCTGGTCATAAAGACTTGGTCTGATTGTTCTGTAAATTTCTTCAATATTGATCTTATATTTATCATATATCATTATAATATTTTTGTTATTTTCTTCAATATTAATCAATTTCACAGTATTTTTCTGACCGTTAGCTCCTGTTCTTACCATGTAGACCATGGGTCTTTAACTTGCGGGGCCCCCCAGCTGCTGTGGAACTTCACATCCCAGCATGCCCTGCCTCAGTTTTAGCATACCTTAATAGCAAAACTGTGGCAGGGCATGTTGGCATGTGTAGTTTCACAGTAGCTGGAGGGCCACAGGTTGAAGACCCATGATGTAGACACTATTCCCCTGGATTTCGATGTTAAAATTGATGGTGTTGAAGTATTTAAAATGCAGAAACAATGTTATGATAAAATTCAGAAAATATGATATGATGGGGATTGTAGTGCTACAGGGCCAGCTAGAACAGTATTGCTCATAATAACGTGATCTGATAGACAACCTGAAAAACTATTTTAAAAAACTATTATGCATTTCACTGTGTGAAAGAAATAGCAACTTATTGGTGTGGTGTATAGGATAAATAATACTATTTCAATTCCCTACAATTAGTCTATAATAAATAAATAAATAAATAATAAGTAATACTATTTCAGTTCACTACTGTCTATTACAGGCAACTGCTCCTACAGTAGCAAACACCACTTCAGGATGACATTAGCAGTGGGTGTCCACAAAAAAAAAGGCTTGATTATTAAAAGTGTTTCTTCCATATTTGTTTCAAGAATTTTTGTTTAATAATTAATTTTTCCTTGAACTGCAAGATACATGATATAGACAGACATATAAATTTATATATACTATATTTATATATATGTATATATATATATATATCTATCTATTTAGACATATATGTATATGATATTAGGGTTGGTTTTGCAGTTTGGGTTGAGAGTATGTATTAAGTGTGGGGGTTATCGTTTAGAGAGAGGTTTGGGCTTAGGGTCGGGGTTCAGGGTTGTTAGGGTATTAGGGAAAGGGTATTATGATTAACGTTTAGGATGAGGTTTAGGTTACAGTACTAGGTTGAGTAGGGGTTGGGTAGAGATACACAGAAACATAGAAACATGGAATTTGGCAACTGATGGGAACCAGGTGGCCCATCTAGTATGCCCCTTTTAGGGTGCAGTTATTTGGGTTAGGGGTTACAGTTGGATTTGGGTTAGGGGTTTGGTTGGTGTGTTAGTGTTGGAGTATTAGGTTTATCATTCGGATAGGGGTTGAGGGTTGGGGTGTTGGGATAGTGGGATTAGTTGTGAGGGTTTTTGGTATTGGTGTTAGGGTTTAAGATTACGGGTGAGGGTTAAGGTATTAGTGTTAGAGTGTTAGTGTTTGGGGTTAAAAATAATAATAATAACAATAATAATTATTTTATTTATATAGGGCTTAAGGTGCCTAAGGGTTGCTCTACATCTTGGATTCACTAGGATTGTACTGGATTTGGGTTGCGTGCCCCAGCTCCCGGGAATAGTGGTGCAGAGAGGGTAGTTTAGTCATCCAATGGTCAGCTATTGCAGGGAATAGTGCCCCAACCTACAGCAGCACCAGGAAGAGTGTAAGGCAGAAACTTACAGACAGGTCATGAGGTCTAGCTGGGGAGAGTGTGCCGGATGGAGTACAGAAGCCCTAGGTAAATTCTCACTCTATAACTGATATCCCTAGCCCACACACTCAATATAAAGAAAACTACAGGCTCTTTGAAGGGATCCAAATTAGCTATGGTCCAAAATTGCAATAATGTCCAACGTAAAATGGATGGTATCCTTGTCCCACAGTTGGTATGCTGATATCTGGAAGTCCCTGGTATAAACAGTGTCCAAGTGAAGGTAGAGGAGGTACTTGGGACAATGCCCACCGACCACAATCAGGACCACTAAATTCAGTGAACAGACATTTTTTCACCAATAGTGGAACAGTCACCTAAGTATAAGTAGAATTGAAGCATGACTCTTCTCACTACCCATTTACTGCCTGGTTTTTATAAAGACTGTTGTAGTGGAATCACTACACACTTTGTGCTGACACCCACGAAGTCTCTAATTTGACAGTTTATGATATTTTAACATCTGCACACAAGTCTCCCTGATACTGTAGCTGACTGTTTCTAACCCTAGTGTCTGCTGATAAGTTATACTTAACTTTCCATAAAATGAGTGTTCCAACACGCACATGATTGCAGTGGGATTTAACTATATGTATTAAGAGTTTCTAATATCTTATTCCAAAATCTAGTTTGGTTAAAAAATTGTGCTTTTATACTTCACTCAAACATTAAACAAAAATCAAAGCTAGAACAGTGCTTGGAAATAGTGAGTTTGAGTGATAAACATACATAAACTAAAATGTATTCAGTTAAAAAAAACATCAGACATATTTTTACCTCTTCACAAAAAAGAGTTTAAAAATAAATATAAAATGACAGTTTTTATCCAGGTACTAAACCAAACAGGCTTGCAATAAATGAATTGTATATGATGTACGTGACACCTATACAGCCAATTTCCACTGTAAAATCATTTGCTTCATAGGGAATACAACAAAGTCCCAGAATAGAAGTAACTTCCACATATACTGATTCTTTGCTTAGGGATGTAGTGTCCCAAAATACAGTCTGCAGTGTAGAAGGTTGTGTAAAATATTATTCAACAGCAACCTAAAAACAGGAAACTTCAGGGCAGTGCTCACACACACTGTAGGCAGATGATTCTGCAACAAAAGATGGCATTACCTTGTAGTATGGCTTCTAATTAGCTGGCTTAAGTATCTATTCCAATAATAAACTGCGGATTAAGAAAGGTACTCACAGTCCTGTGTCAGCTTTGTATATAACAAAGAGTAGCAGCCTTAGGGCTATTTACTCAGCCTTGGATAGAGATAATCTGGACGGAGATACCAGCCAATCAGCTCCTAACTGCCATGTCACAGGCTTGGTTAGAAAAATGACAGGTGCTAATTGGCTGGTACTTTATCTCCATCCACTTTATTTCCATCCAAGGCTTAGTAATAGACTCCTAGTTTGTTATACATTGCATGAGGGGATTCCTCTAATGGGCCCTACACACTGATAGATCCGCCGCCGAGCTGCCCGACGGCGGATATGGCCGACGGGCGACCCGGTGGCGGGGGAGCAGTGACGGGGGGGAGTGAAGTTTCTTCACTCCCCTCGTCACCCGGCTCCATAGCAGTGAAGGCAAATATGGACAATCTCGTCCATATTGGCCTGCATGCAGAAGTGACGGGGCACCAGCGATGAATGAGCGCGGGGCCACGCATCGTTCATCGCTGGTGCCTCCACACTGAAAGATATGAAAGGTATCTCGTTCATTAATGAACAAGATCGTTCATATGTTTCAGTATTATCTGCCAGTGTGTAGGGCCCATAAGAACTGAAGTGATCCACAGTGAAAATTGTTTAAATCCCAATAATTGCAGCCTGCTGTTACATTTTTTAATAAAAGCTTGGATCCTTATGGCAGTTGGCACGTTTCATCTGAGCTGACTTTACCAAAGCATGCCATGTATAGAGTGCAATATAACTCAAACATTTCCTTTAAATCAAGCACAATTTTTCTTATTTCGTTATTGCTTGGTTTATTTTTTACCTTTTTGGATTTAATATTTTGCTGAATAAAGCTATTGTCTTGGAAAATATACTATTAATACAAATCTAGAAATGTATTACTTTTATATTATTCAATCAATATTGGATAGTGTAGTCAGTGCACTATTAAGAGTAACTCGTTGTTTTTCTCCTTCTGTAGCTCGGGTTTTGATACGTACCAAGCTTTTTCTTGTTCACATTTCAAATAGTTTCTTCTATCCCTTCATATAGGGGGTAATTCCAAGTTGATTGCAGCAGGATTTTTGATAGCAACTGGGCAAAACCATGTGCACTGCAGGGGAGGCAGATATAACATGTGCAGAAAGAGTTAGATTTGGGAGGGTTATTTTATTTCTGTGCAGGGTAAATACTGTCTGCTTTATTTTTACACTGCAAATTAGATTGCAGATTGAACACACCACACCCAAATCTAACTCTCTCTGCACATGTTATATCTGCCTCCCCTGCAGTGCACATGGTTTTGCCCAGTTGCTATCAAAAATCCTGCTGCGATCAACTTGGAATTACCCCCATAGTTCTAAAGAATCCACTATTACTTCTGGTCTATTCCAGAATCCCAAGTGTGTATTTGTATCTTGGTCTGTTTTTGCCTCTTTACTAAATGTATTATCTTTCTTGTATACAAAAGCAGGTACAAAAAATGTAATTGTTGCTCTCAATGGGGGTAATTCCAAGTTGATCGCAGCAGGATTTTTGATAGCAATTGAGCAAAACCATGTGCACTGCAGGGGAGGCAGATATAACATGTGCAGAAAGAGTTAGATTTGGGTGGGTTATATTATTTCTGTGCAGGGTAAATACTGGCTGCTTTATTTTTACACTGCAAATTAGATTGCAGATTGAATGCACCCCACCCAAATCTAACTCTCTCTGCACATGTTATATCTGCCTCCCCTGCAGTGCACATAGGCCCTCATTCCGAGTTGATCGCTCGGTAATTTTCTTCGCATCGCAGTGAAATTCCGCTTAGTACGCATGCGCAATATTCGCACTGCGACTGCGCCAAGTAATTTTACAATGAAGATAGTATTTTTACTCACGGCTTTTTCTTCGCTCTGGCGAACGTAGTGTGATTGACAGGAAATGGGTGTTACTGGGCGGAAACACAGCGTTTTCGGGGCGTGTGGATAAAAACGCTACCGTTTCCGGAAAAAACGCAGGAGTGGCCGGAGAAACGGGGGAGTGTCTGGGCGAACGCTGGGTGTGTTTATGACGTCAAACCAGGAACGACAAGCACTGAACTGAACGCAGATGCCGAGTAAGTCTGAAGCTACTCTGAAACTGCTAAGTAGTTTGTAATCGCAATATTGCGAATACATCGGTCGCAATTTTAAGAAGCTAAGATACACTCCCAGTAGGCGTAGGCTTAGCGTGAGCAACTCTGCTAAATTCGCCTTGCGAGCGATCAACTCGGAATGAGGGCCATGGTTTTGACCAATTGCTAAAAAAAATCCTGTCCTGCTGCGATCAACTTGGAATTACCCCCAATGTTTTAAATCTGTCAGTCACGGAAACTATGGGCCTAATTCAGAGTTGATCGCAGCAGCAAATTTGTTAGCAGTTGGGTAAAACCATGGGGGTAATTCCAAGTTGATCGCAGCAAGATCTTTGTTAGCAATTCGGCAAAACCATGTGCACTGCAGGGGAGGCAGATATAACATGTGCAGAGAGAGTTAGATTTAGGTGGGTTATTTTGTTTCTGTGCAGGGTAAATACTGGCTGCTTTATTTTTACACTGCAATTTAGATTGCAGATTGAACACACCACACCCAAATCTAACTCTCTCTGCACATGTTATATCTACCTACCCTGCAGTGCACATGGTTTTGCCCAACTGCTAAAAAAATTCCTACTGCGATCAACTTGGAATTACCCCCGACGTGCATTGCAGGGGGGGCAGATATAACGTGCTTAGCGAGTTAGATTTGGATGGGGTGTGTTCAAACAAATCTAAATTGCAGTGTAAATAAAAAGCAGCCAGTATTTACCCTGCACAGAAACATAAAACCCACCCAAATCTAACTCTTTCTGCAAATGTTCTATCTTCCTCCCCCCCCCTGCAGTGCACATGGTTTTGCCCAACTGCTAACACATTTGCTGCTGCGATCAACTCTGAATTAGGCCCTTTATACAGATGTATCCTTATTCAGCTGTGATACAATCACACGAAATACATCTCTGTCTCGTGCTACAGTATTGGATTCATTGTTGCGCCATGCTATAGACTATTGTGGGGTGCGTTTTCACAAAACATGCCTGCTCGTCTATATGAAATATGCAAGATATAGCACTTTCAGTTACACATAATTTGCATAAAATGAGCCAAAAAGTAACATACTATTAGTGAAAAAGTAACAAAGAGCGTTCAGACTAATCAATATTGCTGTATATCCATTAGACTAACATGGTGGATAAATGTGGAAAAACCATGTCATACACTGATACGGTGATCTAGGACATACATGACAAACAATGTACAATACAGTATGACAATCTGATTTTCCACTTTTGGCCGCGTTGTCAGTCTTCTGTATAGACATCAATGTTTATTAGCTACTTTGCTACTTTTTTATTAATATGATGATACTTTTCCTACAATCTTATGCTACTTTTGCTGTAATGTTTGTTCACAAAACCTTAGCGTGAGATCAGGCGCCACTCTAGTAACTGTGTCCCCCTGAGAGCAAAACTGAGTAAGAACACATCTGTACCAATTGTCTTCATCTTTACAATAGTGTATGCGGTATATGAGTAACTTCAGTGTACCCAGTACATAGTTCCAACTCTTTTATTATGTATGGTGGAAGCTGGCCTTGTATCGTACAGTAATGGAATGTCAACAAATCGTCCCTGTTAGCCCAGTGGTCACATACCTGCTCCAGGGAGCTGTAGCATCTTCCAGGTCTCGGTAATCATGTGACTACTGGGTCAGACCTTTGATCCTCCGAGTATTTCAACCCTATCCCTACCCATAATCCCATATCCTTAACTTATCCCCCCCTTTAGTGCCTAACTCTAACCCTACTGCTCACAGCTTAATATGACCGTTAGCATCCTCTCAATATTGACATTTCACTTGTCGTCATTCTGACAATGTCGACATTTACCTGTTAATATAACTGTTGACACACGTCATAACTGTTGACACGTGGTGAATGACAATGTTGATATTGTCATTGTCGCCTTTTGACTATATGCTGTTCTACTTCCGTCAGACAAAGTCCAAGCACCAATATTTTTCCGATGTATATTTGGCACCAGGAATACTGCCGATGCAAGTCAGTAATGATAATGCTGTCTTTGAACCAAGGTACAGACTGGGGCATTCTGGCTGCATAGAGAGGTAGAAAACTCTGCATATGGGTGAATATATGCATTTAGTTCTGGGGATGCAATGCTGGAACAATTACGTCCATCTCTGTCTCTACCCCTGTGTGTGTTTTTTTTTTTAAATTCTTTGCGAACCTGGGACTTTAAATTAAACGCATATCTGTTCCTCATTGGCTGGCTTTTTATGTGGGACAGTTCTATGGGGGTCATTCAGATGTGATCGCTGCTGTGCACAGCGGTTGATCAGATCCGAACTGAGCATGCGTATGCACCGCACTGCGCTGGCGCGTTGCACGGCTGCAACAGGCATCAGCGCCCTGCGACGGGATGGTGTGAAGCATCCATTCGCACGGGCGTTCGCAAGGAGATTGACAGAAAGAGGCCATTTTTGGGTGGCAACTGACCGTTTTCAGGGAGTGTCTGGAAAAACGCAGGTGGTTAGGCATTTTCAGGGAGGGTGTCTGATGTCAGCTCCGGCCCCGATCAGCAGGTTTCCATCGCACAGGAAAAGTAAGTCCCGGGCTGCGCAGAGACTGTACAAAATCAGTTTGTGCAGCTCTGTTACACATGTGATCACACACTTGCACAGCGAAAAAACACTTCCCCTGTAGGCGGCGACTATCTGATCGCAGGACGGCAAAAAACGCTGCCCAGCGATCAGATCTTAATGACCCCCTAAGTCATTTGTAATTTGACCTATATTAGGCTTTTTAGTGTCAGTTTAGTTCTCATTGTTTATAATGCTGCTAGGATATTACTTATGTGAAGGTGGCACATGCATCTGCTCCATTACAGTTAATTTCTACAACGGGGTACACTGGGGTCCCACAAGGATAACATCGGGGTGTAGAGTTGGTTCTTGACCGAGGCACCAACAGGCTAAAAGCTTTGACTGTTCCCAGGATCCTTAGCGCTACCTCCTCTATAACCCCGCCTCCAGGCACTGGAGCTCAGTTTGTAAGTTGGTGCCTGCAGTGCAGGCAACTAACAGGGAGGGCTGCGCTAGGCAGCCCTGAAAAGAGCTTTTCAGAAGACAGAAGACTTCAAGGGCCGCAGCATAGGCACTTGCAAATGCTATATGTCATTATGACATCTCATGTTGCAGCTCCCTCACCTCCCCCAGCGGCGCTGTATACTCCCGCACCCTGGTTGCCGGGTACTTACAGCGGAGGGCTCCGGTTTCCACTAGAGCACACACACTTGCCGCTGCTCTCTGGGATCGCGTGGCCGCATCGAGGGAGGAGATAAGAGGGTCCCCCAGGCAGGACCCACTGGAAATCGCGATCCGGCGCAGTCTTTAGGAGACGGACGGCGCGCGCTGGCGTGGACACTGTGGCCGTACAGGGACCCCCCTAGACCACCAGGGCAAGGGCACAGGTCGGAGTACCTCATAATCCGTTTTGCTAAGGCCCACAGTACCTGGTGGTGAAGACCAGCAAGGGGATAAGGCTCTAACCTGTAGCCCTTCCCCCAGCCCCAGGCGCCATTTACTGCTAATGTTCCCGCCCTGGAGCTGCATCTCTCTGTCTCCCTCACTCCCGGTCAGCATTTAGGTGCCATTACACACATGCTGAGCTGATTCTGGGACTGTATGGGCAAAGTCTCCTCTGTAAAGCCGCCTGCATCATCAGCGCTGAGCATTTACAGGACACTTAAGTATTCTACATGTCTTTTAGACAGTGTTAGTTAAGAACAAGTGTATACATTCACGGCTATGTAGTACAACTATCCTGGGATATACATCCAGTCTTTACTGTGCATTGTTATATCTATATACATATATATATATATATATATATATATATATAGCATTACTTTGTAGTGCAGTTACTTAGTATTGCTAGTCCAGTGCAGTTTTATTATTGTTTGTGATCATTTCTGCATTGTACATGTGACTGTGTGTGTGCCAGTAGCTGCTGTGTGATTTCTATTCCGTGTATCTCACATCTACTGTATCCCTATATTCTGTACCCTGAAGGAGGCTAAGTGCATCAGGGTTCTCATATAAAATAGTGTTTCACAGGATATACTCTTGTGGTATTTTTCTCTGCGTCTTACAGTCACCATATACCTCTTAGATCCTACGTGTGTGCACTGCTTGCAGTCACACTATACAGGGGGATTTCTGCCAGGTACTTTGTCTGCTTATATTGTACTATTTTGCCCTATGGTTACGCTTTCATATAATGTCAGCTAAACAGGGTGATGATTCTATGGCTGATCCTGCATCCTGCAGTGATAATGCCATGGATGTCTCTGAGGAGAATATTGCAGCTGAGGGTTCAGGTACTGGGGGTTTTATAGCCCTCAGTCAGTCTACAGCAACGGGGGCGAATCATGACCCGCCATGGGCTACATTTTCTAATTTACTGACTACGCTGGTAACTAGACTTGCGCCCCCTATGGGACCTCCTGTGCCATTATAGCCACATATTGTCCCTGCAGTTAATCCGCGATGGGCAGATACTCTGTCCTCTCAGTTACAGCAATTAAATCAGTCTTTTGCTAAGCAAAATCCTGACCCTCGCCCGCCTAAGACCAAGGGGTCATCTAAGCGGGCTATTACTTCCTCACAAGCCACACATGTTTCAGATACTTTATCTGATGAAGGTGGCACATATACTGACCCCTCAGACACTAATACCACTGGCGTTTCTATAATGGGTGCAATGGGTGTGGTGCACACGGGCCCCTGGGTCCAGGGGGGGCCCATACCGCACCCATTTTAATACTTACCTTTCCGGAGTCCAGCGCCGGGAACTGCAATCGCGGCGAAAATTGCCACAAAAATGGCCACTGCGCATGCGCGGTAGCCAAATTGGTCACCGGATCATGGCGGGCGCCATGTTTCCGGAGATCTACGCATGCGCAGTAGACTCCGGCACAGTGCCGGAGTCTACTACGCCGTCTACAGCGCCGTGCAGAGGAGGGGGCCCACCTGGAGGTACACATGGGCCCCCTCCTCTGTAGAAACGCCCCTGACTAATACAGATGCCTCTGATGGGGAGTCTTTGACACAAGTGGATGTTCCTGACCTCTTGGAGGCTTTCAGGCTGATTCTTAAAATTGATGATGACGATGAACCTCCAGCTACCTCTAAATAAATTAGTTTTGCCCCACTCTGACCACTTAGTTGACATACGTCAGGAATCCTGGGAGTCTCCAGGAAAGAAATTCTCCCTGTCTAAAAAGATGCTAGCTTGTTATCCCCTTGCTGCAGAGTTAAGTAAAAATTTAGAAACACCACCGCCTGTGGACTCACAAGTCGCGCGTCTGGTGGTGTCCTCTGCTCTGCCTGTCACTACCGTCACCTCTCTGAAGGATAAGCGTGGAGTGTTGCTTGAAGTCTATTTACACTCTTGCTGGAGCTGTGCACAGGCTTACTATATTGGCCTCTTGGGCTGCTAAAGCTATTGAGGTCTGGGTTCAGGAAGTTGAAACGGAACTACCGTCTCATTTTCCTGATAATGCTAGACAGTGTCTTTCATACAATATTACAGCCTCTCTTTATATTCAGGAGACGGCATCTGATGCAGGTATCCTGGCGGCCAAAGCGTCTACTACGTCTATTCTGGCTCACCGGATCCTCTGGTTGCGGTCCTGGTCTGTAGATCTGGACTCTAAAAAGACCTTGGAGGTGATCCCTTTTAAGGGAAACAAACTTTTCGGGGAAGACCTCAATAAGATTGTTGCATCGGCTAAGACTGAATGTCTAACTAGTACTACACCTTCGGCCCCGAAGGCTAAGAGTACTTCCTTTCTTTCCTTTTGACCTCCAGGTAAAGCAAAGGGTCAGGCGTACCCGAAATAGGCTCGCACTTCCAAACCCAATAAGCCTTACCTAAACGTGCTGAGGCTGCCCGTCTGCCTGCTTCCAAAACAGACAAGCCTGCCACATGACAGGGCGGGCCTCCCTCTGGGGGATCCCAGGGTGGGAGGCGGACTCCTATGGTTTGCTCAGGTATGGTCACAGACCACTTCGGACACCTGGGTAAGGGAAGTCGTCGTTCACGGATACGCCATCTCTTTCAAGAAACGTCACCCTCGCCAGTTTTGCTTGACAAACATCCCCATGGATCTGGTAAAAGCAAAAACTCTCCATCTGGGTGTGCAATCTCTCCTGGACACGGGAGTGATAGTGCCGGTGCCCCTGGCTCAGAGAGGCAGGGGGTAATATTCAACGCTGTTCCTAGTTCCGAAGCTGAATGGTTCTTCCCGGCCCATTCTCAACCTCAAGTCTTTGAACAAGTTTGTAAAAGTTTCCAAATTCCGCATGGAAACTCTTCGCTCTATTGTTCTGGCTTTGGAGCCCAAGGACTATATGGTATCCCTGGACATACAGGATGATTACCTGCATATACCTATTGCAGTGTCACATCAGCAATACCTGCGGTTTGCTATTGGCAACCTCCATTTTCAATTCCAGATCTTAACTTTTGGTCTGACCACGGCTCCAAGAATTTTCACCAAGGTCATGGCGGTCATGACGGCTCTACTCCGCCGTCAGGGTATCAGGATCCTGCCATATATGGACGACTTGTTGATCCTGGCGAACTCTCCAGAGGTTCTCCTCTGTCATCTGGAACTGACGGTCCAATTCCTGCAAGCCCACGGGTGGCTCATCAACTTTAAGAAATCTTCCCTGGTCCCTGCTCAGAGTATGGTGCACCTGGGAGCACTATTGGACACTCACAATCAGCGGTTGTGTTTGTCTCCGGAGAAGGTCCTTAATCTTCAGGACAAGATAAGATGCTTTCTCTCTCGCCCACGTGTGTCGATACACTCGGCGATGCAAGTACTAGGCCTCATGATGTCGGCTTTCTACATGGTGGAGTATGCTCAATTTCATTCCCGCCCTCTGCAGAAGTTGATACTGTCCGAGTGGGGCGGCTTGCCTCACCGCATCAGGACTCACATGGTCTCCTTGACTCCGAAGGTCCGCCTGTCACTGAGCTGGTGCCCACAGGACCAGCAATTGAGCAGGGGTCGTCCCTTCTGTATCTCCAACTGGGTCCTTCTGACGACGGATGCCAGTCTGCGGGGCTGGGGCGCGGTGTTGGACCAAAACACTCTCTTCAGGGTCGGTGGACCAGGGAGGAATCTCTCCTCCCGATAAACATTCTAGAATTGTGGGCAGTGTTCAATGCATTGACTCTAGCCCTGCCTCTGGTACAGAACAGGCCTGTTCAAGTATAGTCAGACAATGCCACCACGGTGGCTTACATAAATCATCAAGGTCGCATTCGAAGCCGCATGGCAATGATGGAAGTATCAAAAATCCTTTGTTGGGTGGAACGCCATCTGCCATCCATATCGGCATTGTTCATTCTGGGAGTCCTCAACTGGGAAGCCGACTTCTTCAGTCGTCAGGACGTACAGCCGGAGAGTGGAGTCTTCGTCTGGAAGTCTTTCAACTCCTAGTGGACAACTGGGGCCTACCAGATGTAGACCTAATGGTGTCTCGACACAATCACGAGGTTCCGGTCTTCGGAGCAAGGACAAGGGATCCTCAAGCAGCGTTTGTGGACGCACTGGCAATTCCATCAAACTTTCGGCTGCCGTATATGTTCCCTCCAGTGTCACTTCTGCCCAGGGTGCTTAGGAAGTTCACGCAAGAAGGAGGAATACTACTTCTAATCGCTCCTGCATGGCCCAGACAGCATTGGTTCTCAGACCTGCAGGGTCTCTCGATAGAGTGTCCTCTTCTACTTCCGCAACGCCCAGACCTCCTCATTGGGGGCCTTTGTGACTACCAGGATTTGGCCTGGCTGGCTTTGACGGCATGGCTCTTGAAGCTTCCATACTGAGGGCCAAAGGATTTTCTGAGGCGTTCATTCAAACTGTGTTAAAGGCCCGTAAACCGGCGTCTGCTCGGATTTATCATAGGGTCTGGAATTCTTACTTTGCCTGGTGTGCGACTAACCATTATGACGCATACAAGTTCGGTACTGCCAAACTTTTGGCTTTCCTGCAACAGGGCCTGGACTTAGGCCTTCATCTGGCCTCCCTCAAGGTTCATATTTCTGCCTTGTCGATATGGTTTCAGAGAAAAAATGCAACTCTGCCTGATGTTCATACTTTCATTCAGGGTGTTTTACGGATTCAACCTCCCTATGTCCTGTCCGTGGCTCCTTGGGATTTGGCGGTTGCTCTGGATGCTGTCACGATCCGGGTATCTGGACGCCATTACTTACCCTTCAGATGCCTCCTAAGGCTGGCTCAGCATTCCAGGACCGGATCCCGCTGTTTCTGAGTTTCCACATGCAGAATGTCAGAGTGGTGATTTCATCAGCCGCGGCCTCCGCTGTGCCCGCGTGGTTAAATGTGCGCTTGTCAGTCTGGCGTCTCCTGTCTCCTGTGGCCGGCGTCGCCATTACTGTTTCAATTCTCACATGGATTACAAACCAAACTTCCCTCCAAGTGTCTGCATGGGCGCAGCCATCTTGGTTTTTGTCATCTGATCATTTCCACCAATCTGCTGTCTGTATTGTTGATTTGCATAATTGCCTAGCCAACCCCTTCCTTGCTGCAGGTATAAGTAAGCTGTGCCTGAACAAGGAAGGCGTCAGTGCTTTGGTTGTCTAACCTAGTTCCAGTTTGTCTCTCTCCTGTGGTTGTCTTCCAGGTTCCAGCTCCTGTCTCCAGACTTCTGCTATAGAGACCCGCACCAGCATTCCATCTGCGGTGTAGCCTGACTCTCCGATCCATTCTGGACTCACCTGTTTCCAGCTACAGCAATCACCTGCTTCCAGCCGAGCTTCCAGCAGTGTACAACTTCTCTTAAAGGGCCGGTGTCCTTTCTGCAGTTTACCACTCTCCACCGGTATTATTATTTCATCGCTCTCAAGTCAATCACCTGCTTCCAGCCCAGCTTCCAGCAGTGTACAGCTTCCCTTAAAGGGCCGGTGTCCTTTCTGCAGTTTACCACTCTCCACCGGTATTATTATTTCATCGCTCTCAAGTTCGTTTATTATTTAACTGGTTCCAGCCAGTATCCACTCCGTACCAACAACAGTCTGGTTCCAGCCAGTATCCACAGCAGCCGTTTTACCTTCAGCAGCCCAGCCTTTCCTGGAACACCAGCTGGTACGATCCTGGGTTCTCTCCATTGCTACAGTCAGGCCTGGTAAGGA
This sequence comes from Pseudophryne corroboree, assembly GCF_028390025.1. NCBI lineage: Eukaryota > Metazoa > Chordata > Amphibia > Anura > Myobatrachidae > Pseudophryne > Pseudophryne corroboree. Next base: position 471,611,905 of record NC_086445.1, read on the forward strand.
CTTTCCAACTAGAAGATTATTAGAACTGTCTCACACTACCAGTGCCTGTGGCCCTTGCCACCCTGTAGTACCCAGGAACTGTATTATTGCCCTGCTGACTTTTATGTTTTCTTATTTTCTGCTGTGTTACGGAGTTTGTCATAATAAACATCATTGACTTTTATCCTGGTTGTCGTGGTCACGCCTTCGGGCAGTTATTCTACATGTTACTTACATGTCTAGGGGTCTGATACAACCTCCCAGGTTCCGTTAAATCTCAGCCCCTACAACTGAGGTTGCCTCCCGTCAACTCAGGCCCTCAGTTGTGACAGTAAGCACTGACCTAATGAATCCAGCCGGAGACCAGGATCAAGCGGCCAGGCCGATGCAAGAACTGGCAGCCCGACTTGAACATCAGGAGGCTGCACAGGGCCACATCATCCGCTGTCTCCAGGATCTCTCCACACGGCTGGATGGGATTCAAACGACCCTCCGTGGACCTGGCACGTCCGGTGCGTCCACTACAGTGACACCAGCTGTAACCCCACCCACCTTACCCATTTCCAGTCCACATCTTCATCTTCCAACGCCAGCAAAATTTGATGGATCTCCAAGGTTCTGCAGGGGATTTCTCAATCAATGTGAAATCCACTTTGAGCTTCTACCTGGCAATTTCTTCAGTGACCGTACCAAAATTGCCTATATCATCTCCCTTCTCAGTGGCTCAGCCCTTGACTGGGCATCACCTTTATGGGAGAAGTCTGATCCCCTGCTATCCTCCTATACTGACTTTGTAGCTACATTCAGGCGCATCTTCGACGAGCCAGGCCGGATAACATCTGCTTCATCTGAGATTCTTCGTTTACGCCAGGGAACACGTACCGTGGGACAGTATCTTATACAGTTTAAAATCCTGGCATCCGAACTGGCATGGAACGACGAGGCCCTGTATGCTGCATTCTGGCATGGCTTATCAGAACGCATCAAGGATGAGTTAGCTACCAGAGACTTGCCCTCTAAGTTGGATGAGCTAATTTCTCTTTGCACGAAGGTTGATCTACGTTTTAGAGAGAGAGCAACCGAGCGAGGAAGATCATCTACTCCTAAATCTTCTGCTCCTCCTTCTCGTCAACCATCTCCATCCAAGGATGAGCCTATGCAAATTAGTCGTTCCCGTCTGTCTCCTGCTGAGCGCCGAAAACGTCTCTCTGAGTCTCTTTGTCTCTACTGTGCAGCTCCGTCGCACACTATCAATGCCTGTCCCAAACGTCCGGGACTCCAGATCCTAGTTCGCCAAGGAGAGGGCCGGCTAGGAGTGATGATCTCCTCTCCATCTCCTCATGACTGTAACCTCCCAGTGTCGCTCCAAATTGCTCAACGTTACAGGAACGTCATTGCCCTCCTTGATTCCGGAGCAGCTGGGAATTTCATAACCGAAGCTTATGTTAAACGGTGGTCCCTACCCACCGAGAGACTGTCCTCGTCCATCTCTTTGACTGCCGTGGATGGCAGCAAGATTTTTGACGCAGTCATTTCCTTAAGGACTCTTCCAGTTCGTCTGAGAGTGGGAGTTCTTCATTCTGAGTATATTTCTTTTTTAGTGATTCCAAGAGCCACACATCCAGTGGTTTTAGGCCTTCCATGGCTCCGTCTCCACTATCCCATCAATTGACTGGACGACTACGCAAATACTGGCATGGGGTCCCTCCTGTGCTGGGACTTGTTTAGCCAAAGTTCTTCCTGTTTGTTCTTCCTTCCCCAGGTCAACTGATGTTCCGCCTCCTCCATATCAAGACTTCACGGATGTGTTCAGTAAAGCCTCTGCTGATATCCTTCCTCCTCATAGAGAATGGGACTGCCCAATCGACCTCATTCCAGGGAAGGTTCCACCGCGAGGCCGAACTTATCCGTTGTCTCTGCCCGAGACACACTCCATGGAAGAGTACATCAAAGAGAACCTGGCGAAGGGTTTCATCCGACCATCTTCTTCTCCAGCCGGCGCAGGCTTCTTCTTCGTTAAGAAGAAAGACGGTGGTCTGCGTCCGTGCATCGACTACAGGGGTCTGAACGACATTACCGTCAAGAACCGATACCCTTTACCCCTGATTACTGAGCTCTTTGATAGAGTTAGTGGTGCAACCATTTTCACAAAGCTGGACTTGAGGGGTGCCTACAATCTCATCCGAATCCGTGAGGGTGACGAGTGGAAGACCGCCTTTAACACCCGTGACGGACATTATGAGTACCTCGTCATGCCCTTCGGATTGAGCAACGCTCCAGCAGTCTTCCAGCACTTCGTGAATGAGATCTTCAGGGACATCTTGTACCGCCATGTCGTGGTTTATCTAGACGACATCCTCATCTTTGCTAATAATCTCGAAGATCATCGTTTCTGGGTAAAAGAGGTTCTTTCCCGTCTCCGTGTCAATCACCTCTATTGTAAATTGGAGAAGTGTGTGTTTGAAGTTAAAACCATTCCGTTTCTAGGTTACATTGTGTCCGGTTCCGGACTAGAGATGGATCCTGAGAAACTCCAAGCAATCCAGAATTGGCCTATACCCTTAAGCCTCAAAGGGGTCCAGAGGTTCTTAGGGTTCGCCAATTATTATAGAAAATTTATACGAGACTTTTCCACCATTGTGGCGCCTATCACTGCATTAACCAAGAAAGGTGCTAATCCGTCCAAGTGGTCCGAGGAAGCTACACAGGCCTTTCACCTTCTGAAGCAACGGTTCATCTCTGCACCAGTTCTGAAACAGCCTGACACCGACTCTCCTTTTATCTTAGAGGTAGATGCCTCCTCCGTTGGAGTAGGAGCAGTGTTATCCCAGAAGGCCAAAGATGGACATCTACATCCTTGCAGTTTCTTCTCCCGGAAGTTCTCCCCAGCTGAGCGCAACTATGCCATTGGCGATCAGGAGTTGCTAGCCATCAAGCTCGCTCTGGAGGAGTGGAGATACCTGTTGGAGGGAGCTTCCCACTCAATCACCATACTTACCGACCACAAAAATCTTTTATATCTCAAAGGCGCACAATGTCTCAACCCTCGTCAGGCCAGATGGGCACTTTTCTTTTCCAGATTTGACTTTAAACTCCAGTTCTGTCCGGGTTCTCAGAATCGTAAGGCCGATGCCCTTTCCCGCTCATGGGAGCAAGAAAATGAGTCCGAGTCTGCAGACAAGCATCCTATTATTAATCCGTTGGCATTCTCCACGGTAGGGATGGACTCTACGCCTCCACCAGGGAAAAGTTTTGTTAAGCCAGTTCTAAGGAAGAAGCTCATGCATTGGGCCCATGCTTCCCGTTTTGCTGGACATACAGGCATTCAGAAAACCCTTGAATTTATTTCTAGGTCCTACTGGTGGCCAACTCTGAAAAAGGACGTTATGGAATTTATTGCCTCCTGCCCAAAGTGTGCCCAACACAAAGTCTCCCGCCAGTCGCCTGCGGGGCAACTGGTTCCATTATCTGTTCCCCGTCGACCATGGACCCATTTGTCGATGGACTTTGTTTCCGATCTACCTATCTGCAACAAGTTTAATACCATCTGGGTGGTAGTTGACCGGTTCACCAAGATGGCACATTTCATCCCTCTCACCGGTCTTCCGTCAGCTTCCAAGTTGGCTCAAGTGTTTATACAAGAGATCTTCCGACTTCACGGTCTTCCTGAAGAGATCATCTCGGATCGTGGAGTACAATTTGTAGCCAAATTTTGGCGAAGTTTGTGTCAAGCCCTCCAAGTCAAGTTAAAGTTTTCCACGGCTTACCATCCTCAGACCAATGGTCAAACCGAGAGGGTGAATCAGGACTTGGAGGCCTTCCTCCGTATATATGTGTCTTCCTCTCAAGATGACTGGGTTCAACTCCTTCCTTGGGCCGAGTTCAGCCACAACAATCAATACCATTCCTCATCTTCTTCTACACCATTCTTCATTAATTATGGATTCCACCCTAAAGTCCCAGAATTCCAACCGCTTCCCGCAACTTCTGTTCCAGCAGTGGATGTCACCTTGCGTCAGTTTTCAAATAACTGGAAGAACGTCCGCGCAGCCCTGCTTAAAGCCTCATTCAGGTATAAAAAGTTTGCCGATAGGAAGCGTAGAGCGGTTCCTGCTCTCAAGGTGGGTGATCGTGTGTGGTTGTCCACGAAGAATTTGAGGTTGAGAGTTCCCAGCATGAAATTTGCACCTCGCTACATCGGACCCTTCAAGATTGAACAAGTCATCAATCCTGTTGCCTACAGGTTACAGTTACCATCCTTCTTGAAAATACCCAGGACATTTCATGTTTCTTTGTTGAAACCGCTGATCCTGAATCGGTTTCATTCCGCACTTCCTCCAGCTCCCAAAGTTCAGACTCAACGGGGAGTCGAGTACGAGGTGGCCAAGATTTTGGACTCACGTTTCCGTTACGGTCAGTTACAATACCTCATTGACTGGAAGGGCTATGGTCCTGAAGAACGCTCTTGGACCAATGCCTCAGACGTCCATGCTCCTGCCTTGGTCCGAAATTTCCACGCAAAGTTTCCTTTAAAGCCTAAGAAGTGTCCTGGGGCCACTCCTAAAGGGGGGGGTGCTGTCACGATCCGGGTATCTGGACGCCATTACTTACCCTTCAGATGCCTCCTAAGGCTGGCTCAGCATTCCAGGACCGGATCCCGCTGTTTCTGAGTTTCCACATGCAGAATGTCAGAGTGGTGATTTCATCAGCCGCGGCCTCCGCTGTGCCCGCGTGGTTAAATGTGCGCTTGTCAGTCTGGCGTCTCCTGTCTCCTGTGGCCGGCGTCGCCATTACTGTTTCAATTCTCACATGGATTACAAACCAAACTTCCCTCCAAGTGTCTGCATGGGCGCAGCCATCTTGGTTTTTGTCATCTGATCATTTCCACCAATCTGCTGTCTGTATTGTTGATTTGCATAATTGCCTAGCCAACCCCTTCCTTGCTGCAGGTATAAGTAAGCTGTGCCTGAACAAGGAAGGCGTCAGTGCTTTGGTTGTCTAACCTAGTTCCAGTTTGTCTCTCTCCTGTGGTTGTCTTCCAGGTTCCAGCTCCTGTCTCCAGACTTCTGCTATAGAGACCCGCACCAGCATTCCATCTGCGGTGTAGCCTGACTCTCCGATCCATTCTGGACTCACCTGTTTCCAGCTACAGCAATCACCTGCTTCCAGCCGAGCTTCCAGCAGTGTACAACTTCTCTTAAAGGGCCGGTGTCCTTTCTGCAGTTTACCACTCTCCACCGGTATTATTATTTCATCGCTCTCAAGTCAATCACCTGCTTCCAGCCCAGCTTCCAGCAGTGTACAGCTTCCCTTAAAGGGCCGGTGTCCTTTCTGCAGTTTACCACTCTCCACCGGTATTATTATTTCATCGCTCTCAAGTTCGTTTATTATTTAACTGGTTCCAGCCAGTATCCACTCCGTACCAACAACAGTCTGGTTCCAGCCAGTATCCACAGCAGCCGTTTTACCTTCAGCAGCCCAGCCTTTCCTGGAACACCAGCTGGTACGATCCTGGGTTCTCTCCATTGCTACAGTCAGGCCTGGTAAGGACTTTCCAACTAGAAGATTATTAGAACTGTCTCACACTACCAGTGCCTGTGGCCCTTGCCACCCTGTAGTACCCAGGAACTGTATTATTGCCCTGCTGACTTTTATGTTTTCTTATTTTCTGCTGTGTTACGGAGTTTGTCATAATAAACATCATTGACTTTTATCCTGGTTGTCGTGGTCACGCCTTCGGGCAGTTATTCTACATGTTACTTACATGTCTAGGGGTCTGATACAACCTCCCAGGTTCCGTTAAATCTCAGCCCCTACAACTGAGGTTGCCTCCCGTCAACTCAGGCCCTCAGTTGTGACAGATGCCTTACAAGAGTCTCCATTTGAACCTCTTGAGTCTGTGGATCTTAAGTGGCTTACTCTTAAGGTCTTGTTCTTGCTGGCTATTGCCTCTGCTAGACGGGTTTCAGACTTGAGTGCCTTGTCCTGTAGGTCACCCTTTCTGATTTTTCACTGTGACCGGGCGGTTCTTAGAACTCGCCCTGGTTATTTGCCTAAGGTGGTGTTGTCTTTCCACCTTAACCAGGAGATTGTGGTTCCGGCATTAACCTCTCCAGGTTTGTCATCCAAAGAGCGGTCTTTGGACGTGGTACGGGCTCTCCGTATTTATGTAAAGATAACAGCTTCTCTTAGGAGAACTGATTCCCTCTTTGTCCTTTTTGGTTTTCACAAACGTGGCTGGCCTGCTAATAAGCAGACCTTGGCCAGATGGATTAGAATGGTGATTGCACATGCTTATGTACAAGCTGGCCTTCCAGCTCCTGCTACCATCAAAGCCCATTCTACTCGGTCTGTTGGACCTTCTTGGGTGGCCCGCCATGGTGCGACCCTTGAACAAATGTGCAAGGCGGCTACGTGGTCCTCAGTGAACGCGTTCATAAGGTTCTATGCCTTCGATACTTCCGCCTCCCAGGATGCCTACCTTGGACGTCGGGTTCTTGTGCCCACTACAGTGTGTCTCCTCTGATGAGTAACTGCTGTAGGACATCCCCGATGTTAGCCCTGTGGAAACCCAGTGTACCCCACTGAAGAAAAGGAGATTTATGGTAAGAACTTACCTTTGTTAAATCTCTTTCTGCGAGGTACACTGGCTTCCAAAACTGAGCTCCAATGCGTGGAGGCGGGAATATAGAGGAGGCAGCGCTAAGCATCCTGGGAACAGTCAAAGCTTTTAACCTGTTGGTGCCTCAAGTCAAGATCCAACTCTACACCCCGATGTTATCCCTGTGGAACTCAGTGTACATCGCAGAAAGAGATTTAACAAAGGTAAATTCTTACCATTAATCTCCTTTTTCAAATAGAAAAGCAGTAAGAGCCGCTGCAAACTACCCTCAAGTGCTATACTGTACAGCATATGTGATAATTGTATTATTTTTCTATTGTCTCCAAAAATATCATACGCAACAATTTGTATGATCCATTCTTTTCCTTTCCCACTTATTATTCTAGAACAATAATCAGGAATTAATAGATTAGGAAATGTTTGAATTTAAATCCACCTTTATTGTAAATGCTGATAGTAAAATTCAGAGAGTATTCTAGTGACCTTTTTAGCATACATATAGATCTCTAGGGGGCACTTTATATGGGATGTAGTTAATATCCCAGCAGTCAGAATGCCGAAGCCAGGATCCCGACCATAGAGAATGCTAACAGCTGCGCCAGGGCTATTCCCACTTGTGGGTGTCACCGGGATCCCCATGTTGGTATACTGACCTCCGGGATCCCGGACACTGGGATTCCATCCCCAACCCCTTTATACTATAGATAGTTTATTAGTAATCAGTGTTGTGACTGTTATATAACGCAAATAGCTTTCTATTTATAGATAAACTATAGACCATCCATACCAGTGACCAATATCCAACACATTATAATAAACTGTATTGCATTCAAAACACAAATCACTGATCATTATACAGTGGCAAACCTTTTCTGGAGACCCTACATTTTTCATATGTATTTGCACAGTCCAGTGAGGCAGATGTACTAAGCCTTGGAGAGTGATAAAATGGAGATAAACTACCAACCAATCAGCTCCTGTCATTTTTCAAACACAACCTGTAGCATGGCAGTTAGGAGCTGATTGGTTGGTACTTTATCGCTCTACACTTTTTCTCTCTCCAAGGCTTAGTACTTATCCCCCACTGGTGGTTATTTAATGCACACTCCCAGTCTCCAGTAACTATAAATGAAAAGTTCCCTACACTATGGTATCTTTAGAATGTAGGTTCACTACAGTCTTTGGTGGTGACATATTGTAGACCTAATAATTATGCATATTACTTACGCCTCCTGCAGTCCCTTGCTGTCTCCTAGCACTCTTGAGAGGATGCTCAGTTGTGCCAGTCAAGCTCCTGACATAGGGCCTAATTCAGACCTCATCGCAGCAGCAAATTTGTTAGCAAATGAGCAAAACCATGAGCACCGCAGGGGGGGCAGATATAAAATGTGCAGAGAGAGTTAGATTTGCGTGGGTTATATTGTTGCTGTGCAGGGTAAATACTGGCTGCTTTATTTTTACACTACAATTTAGATTTCAGTTTGAACACACCAGACCCAAAACTAACTCTCTCTGCACATGTTATATCTCCCCCGCCCCCCCTCCCCTCCCCTGCAGTGCACATGGGGGGTAATTCCAAGTTGATCGCAGCAGGAAATTTTTTAGCAGTTGGGCAAAACCATGTGCACTGCAGGGGAGGCAGATATAACATTTGCAGAGAGAGTTAGATTTGGGTGGGTTATTTTATTTCTGTGCAGGGTAAATACTGGCTGCTTTATTTTTACACTGCAAATTATATTGCAGATTGAACACACCCCACCCAAATCTAACTCTCTCTGCACATGTTATATCTGCCTCCCCTGCAGTGCACATGGTTTTGCCCAACCGCTAAAAAAATTCCTGCTGCGATCAACTTGGAATTACCCCCATGGTTTTGTCCATTTGCTAACAAATTTGTTACTGCAATCGGGTCTGAATTAGGCCCATACCATACCTCCCAACTGTTCCGATTTTCGCAGGACAGTCCCGTTTTTTTGGGACTGTTCCGCTGTCCCACCCACGGGCCACAGTGTCCCGCGGTGGGGGGGTGGTCAGTTGGGAGGCTCCTGCACTCGCTGCTCTACTTAGTAGAGCAGTGGTGAATGTGCGCACAGCGTCTATTCAGTGGAGACAGAAGGAGAGGGGGCATGCCAGCAGTTTACAGAGAGCTGGGCATGCCCCCTCAGTGACGAAAACAGGGGGCGTGTCTGGGGATCGCGGGCCCTCCCGTGAAGCCACTCCCATTTTCCATAGACCACACCCCCTTTTCAGGAGCGCACACGGATTCGCCGCGCGTGTGTCCCTCTTCGTATAATAAGAAAGTTGGGAGGTATGCCATACAGTGCTGATTGGTCACTCTGGCTTGTGAATTGCCTTTGCTTTCTAGAATAATAGAAGTGTGTCGGCCCTGACTGGCAAGGAGAGAAATGCCATCTATGCCATCTTGCATTGTATATTTGGTTAAAACAAAACCTTTAATTGTAGCAAGACTTGGCTCTAATGACCTAGCAATGCTTGAATATTTATCTTTATATGCTTTTTATTTACAATCATATCAATGCAGTGTTTAATGTGTCTGTTATTTTAATTAGATTAATACAACATAAACTTTCATACTGTGCATTTTGATTACCACTGTGAGCAAGCATCTTAATTTGCATACAAACTGCATCAAACGTTAGGCATACCTACTGCTTTTGCTAGGTTGGGTGGCACACAATATGTTTCCTACATTGCTGGAGGGTTATTTTTTATGTAAATGTGGGTTACCTTTTATTCTACCATAAAAAAAAATAGCAATCAAGAAATATATACAAAAACATAACCAGCAACATTTCCCCCCTTTTGTATCATAAATTTCCTCAAAGACAAAATCCGAAAAAAAATAGTTGGTTTTCTACATTGCTTCTGTATTTTTCATATTTATGGAGACACTGATATTTGGCATTTATTATGCATTTGTTATAACTTAGATAGTCCTCAGCATTGTTGTTTTATTTTTATTGTACATTTACATGAATAGTATTCTAGAATAACCGTAATGGGCACAGTGCTTAAAAGACGATTAGGAAACAGAGAATGGGAGTCTCTATACCGTCAAAAAACATTGATAGAGCAGTTTTTACTAGCGGGAGTTACCAGTTAGATTCAAACTATATATAGCATTCAGTAGCAATAACTGGGTTAATATAAAGATGAAACCTTGTTCGTCTTTCTCCCAAACACTGTGATACAATTTGGGGGTGAGAGGACTGTCTTATTATCTCTGCCCACCCTATGTAGCTGTGCCTCTGTTACAAGCGAGGGATGTTATCTGGATCTGATTGTGAGTCACATGCAGTGTCTATTGGTGGTTACCCGTCTGTGACTTTATGCGAATGCTGAAACAAACTCCTTCCCTTGTGTGCAACAGTGTTGTAATACTGATTGGTGCTTCCTTATACACTACCATTGGAGACAGCATCAAAACTTGTACCTATGGCAAGTGCAGTTTTTCCATTGGTCCATGGCCTCCTATGCCTGTGTCTGTGAACACTTACATTGACACGCCTCATAATACGCCCACTGAGCAGATCATTTTTGTGTGTCACCTCCCATTTAGGAAGAACAATCACATTTTTCAAACATTTCTAATACCGCCTATCCTGATCGCAGCAGTACCTTTGTGTGTACACTCTATGAAATGCATGCACTATAGGACTCTTTAAAATGTTCATGCATGTAAGAAATCAGGCCTTACATTTTCAACTAAGAGACTTATAAACTGGAGTGGAACAGGACATAACTGGGTCCTATAGCAACACATGGGGCTTGGTAATCCTGCTCTAGCCTCCAGGGAACCGAGCTTTGCTTTTTTGAGAGCTTCTTGGGAGTATACGCAGTCAGGTGGATGCATGCACTGGACCATCAGAAGACCATGCATGCACTGGACCATCATAACTGTGTCCTATAGCAACACATGGGGCTTGGTAATCCTGCTCTAGCCTCCAGGGAACCGAGCTTTGCTTATTTGAGAGCTTCTTGGGAGTGTATGCAGTCAGGTGGATGCATGCACTGGACCATCAGAAGACCATGCATGCACTGGACCATCATAACTGGGTCCTATAGAAACACATGGGGCTTGGTAATCCTGCTCTAGCCTCCAGGGACCCAAGCTTTGGTTTTTTGAGAGCTTCTTGTGAGTGTACGCAGTCAGGTGGATGCATGCACTGGACCATCAGAAGAGGCCTCCAGACTACTCTTTTGAGAACAGAGGGCCTAATTCCGAGATAAGAGTTTAAAAGTGTAGAGGCGCTCACAGGAGCATTGATAAACCCTTAAATATAAGTTGATAAAGTATCAAGAGAGCTGGGAATAGATAATTATATTTAATAAAAATTCATAATACATACAATTACAATACAATTAAATATTTAAATTCCGAGATGTATGCAATGGTTTGCATACATCTCCGATGGTTGCAGATCTGCGTCATTCAGTAAGGATGCCTAATTCTGTTTATTATGTTCTGTACGTTACTTTGTGACACATGGGAACATAGTGCTATAATAAGTATAAACGTTAAATTAGTATGATTGTTCTCCATATTGCCATCTTCAAGCACAGGTCAAAACTGGTGTTATACTCATAGTGGTGTTATACAGAGGATGCTAGTTATAGGGCACAAGCAGTGTTTTTTTCTGTTATTTCATGTGTCTTTTTTCTTCTCTAATGCAGGCTGCCGGCTGGACTTGTTCAGGCACGCAATTGCACCATGGGGGTCCCACTATCAAGTAGAAGTTCGCCATTAGCTTCCCATGCATCTCCTGGAGGGCTGACAAATTGTACCAATGTTGTCAGACCTGTCCTTCCTATTACTGTACCTCAGATACATCCCCACCAGTCTCCAACATCCTCTCAGAACAGCTGCTCTAGGATATCTACCCAGCAAGCTGTCAGCCAGACTCGCACCGCTGTGCAGATGGGTGAGTGCATCAACCAATTCAGAGTTAACGCTGCCATCACTTTCAATATGTAGCATCTACAACCCAATCACTTATGAAATACATATGTATTATGCATAGGAACCTTTATAGGAAAATATATTGGACATTCTGATTAGTGTAGTATAAGATATGTGCCATATTTATATAACACCGTTAGCTAATGTCATCTTTAGATAGCGTTAGCTGTTGTAACCTATAGCCTGCATTAGTGAAGGTTTAATTAGTTGGGGGCTTTTTGAATGTGTACCTGGTAGGGTAAACTTGTGCATGCGTGGACCGATGGAGCGCAAAGTGATTAGTGTAAGCTGTCATTTTACTTCTCTGGAATGGGCTCTTCATAGAGCTACTATGCCAGCAAGTATGTTTTAATAAGTTACTGTATTGCAGCGATAAGGAATTAAAGAGCCCCCACTGGGCACTAAGCTACAGTACAGTTGCTGGGGCACCCTCCGAGTAGAGCCGTCTCAGCGAGGTCAGAAATAAAGTGATTGCTTACTCATTAATTTTACTTCTGGGTCCAGAGCCAGCCTTGTAACTGTGCAGGCGCATATGTCTGGTATACATGCGCATTGTAAGAAACTTGGGCACCACAGTAACCTCCAACCCACTGGAGAGGGATTGCAAAGTCTCTCTCTGATGGGGCTGTTCCATTGACTTTAGTGGGTTAACACCAGAAGATAATGTTAGTTAACACATTTCCATAGAAAACTGTATACTCTAATATCTCTCTCTTTCTATGTTATACACTGACAAAATGTAAATCTGTCCTTAAACATGTGAAAACAGCCATTTCCAAAAGTTTTACAGTAAGATTTTGCATGAAAATTATACCCTTAAATATTAATACTATATTGGTTCTTCAAATATTAATATTAAAGCATAAAACAGTATGGATGGTGTAATGGTTAGCATTACTGCCTCACAGCACTGAGGTCATGGGTTCGATTCTCACCACGGCCCTAATTGTATGCATGGGTTTCCTCCGGGTACTCCGGTTTCCTCCCACAATCCACTGTCTTCCAACAAAAAAAAATTAACGTGCACATGTGGTAGAGAATCTAAATTGTAAGCTCCACTGGTGCAGGGACTGATGTGATATATATATATATATCACATCATATATATATATATATATATATATATATATAAAACTGGTAATAAAATAAATAATAAAGGGATCACATATAATTTATTTTGAGGATGTGGTACATGTATTAATAAGAATTAAGAAGAGGCTCAGGTGCTAATTCAAAATAATAAGGGCCACAGGTATGGATGTAAAGAAGGGGTACAGATATTACTAAACATGATAAAGGGGCACATATATGAATATTCATGTATAAGGGGGTATTATTTTTATTTTATATGGGTCACACATTAGTTGTATTTAACTAGAGGAAACTACATTTGTCTTACTTTAACCATGGTACCTGACAACCAGTAGTGCCAGAAAGGAACTAATGCTACTTAGCATTGCCTGGTCTGTTAGGATTCACAAGCAGAACAAAGGGGCAGCAGTTCATTCTCCGGCTGTTGCGATCCCAGCGGTCAGGATAAAGACGCAAGAATCCCGTCAGCCAAGGGAAACCCGGCGGTCGGAATCCCAACCGGGCCCTGGAATCCCCACTCGGTGGTGGTCCATGCCACCCCCGGAGGGGGAATATATTAGTGTGGTGAGCTAAGCTCGCCACCGCGCCCAAAGCATGGCGAGTGCAGCGAGTCCGCAAGGGGACATGCTGCGCTCGCTGTTGGGATCCTGCCTGTCGGGATCACATAATGAATCTGAACAACAAGGTGGTGTGGAAAGTAAAATAAATTATTTATTGGTGCTTTGGTCAGTAAATGATTAAATTGCAAGAATTTATACAATTTCTGAATATACTGTATGTGACAAGGTAGAAATGGCAACATAACTTGTATGCAATGCAGGTATACTATAGCCAATAATGGTCACAGTAGGCTTTAATAAACAGAACAGTTCCATGTGAGAATGATGAGGCAATGCTGGACTCAGTAGTGAAACTGAAGTGTGTCCAAAGTCCTCAGTAAATATAATTGCCACCCAATGGTATTACAAATCTGAGGTATCTACTGGTGTTGATAAAGGGTTGCTCTCTTGGGAACCAGAGAAGAGCCTACTACTACTAGAGATCAGAAAGCTCTTTTTGGACATTTTCTTTCAGTGTTTCTTCCTTTTGGTTTGTGTAACCCGCAGGTGAATGAATTGGCCAGTTGATCATTTGTTTTTTTAGTTTCAAAAATCACCATGTTGATTTTGATCAAGTTTTGCTTTGATAAATCCGGTGACTTGAAAACCATCCAAAATCATTCCATAAAGCCACCTGCAGGATAAAATCACCAAACATTAGCAATTATGTACTTTTTCCTTTCTGATGGTTAACAGATTTCTGCATGAGAGCCACTGTAACCAGTGGCGTAACCAGAAATGTGTGGGCTCAATAGCAACATATTAAAAGGGCCCCTGTCCCAATGCTTCTTGAGAGACACCGCTCTGCAACAGTTATTCATGTTATGCCTCATAACAGTGCCCTAGTTCACTTTCTGAATCACAATAGTGAACTATTTAATATTGTGTCCCATAGTGGTGAGAAAGGTTTTGTGTAGGAGGAGCACTGATCCCCGAATAGTTCGGGTAGAACTATTGTTATTAAACCAGTATTCAAAAATGGATAAAATCGCTAGAGTCCATACGTGTCAATGTTAGATTCTAACAAGAGTATCATGTCACTGTACCGGTGGTGCACCCAAGAGTTATAATATCAACAATCTGAGGTAAGAGAAAGAAAACTCTATTTGCTGGGGCACTCTTCATCTGTATGTAATACTTAACTTTTAACTAATTCCTTTAAAAAAGATCATTTTGACTCACACACACATAATACTAGACAGTACAAAAAGCTTTTCCCATCAGAGCAATTCAAAGATATAAATATAAATACATAGTGGTCAGGAGAGCTTATACCACAATGGCCTATACAAACACACAATTTTGGTTGCTCACTAATGTAGTGGGCCATGCAAAAAAACTCTCCAGATCAAAGCAATCAAAACTAATCCTATACATGTATACAGAAATGCTGTGAAAGGCGTGTAATTCAGTAGCACTTATGAAGCCACAAAAATGTCTAGGACTCACTACTATAGTGGGCCTCTGTAAATACCACAGCTTATTAGTGAAAATCCTTGTGTGTCAAAAGAGCATCTCTGGACCATAGATTTTCCTCGTTTATCAAGCAACCTCTTAATCACACAGTTTAATTCAAGGTGCTAAATAGCACAGTACAATAAATACTCAATAGATCAAAATTGTGTCTGAGATGAAAATAAAGATGAAAAGAGGCGTGTATATTGCATAATTATGTCTTCTACTGTTGGTCGTCTTTTGGTATAGAAATTGGATGGCCAATGAGAGGGCCATGGATAATTACTTTTATATAGACAGACAGACAGACAGACAGACAGACAGACAGACAGACAGATAGATAGATAGATAGATAGATAGATAGATAGATAGATAGATAGATAGATAGATAAGCTATATCTGCTTCTGGTGGTGTATAGGCCTACAGTACTTGATGTTCCCACAGGCTTTCTCCCGTCCGGGTACTAAAGAGGACTACCAAATTTCTGAGAAAGAAGGGGGAAGGGTGTATGATGCTAAATACTTATTGCTGTGGTGTACCATATATGTTAGTTCAGGTGAACATACAATTCTGATATTATGTGGTCTAAGTGACCCTTTAGCTACCTTCAAATTGACTGTATCAATACAGAAAAACTGGTATGTATCAGGTTTATACTATTAATAATAATAATAAAGAAAGAGGAGGTGAGAAAAAAGGTCCACCTTAAATAAGCAATGACATCTTCTGTTTTCCCTCTTTTCAATGACATCGAAGGGTTAATGAAAGTGTCAAAAAAAATATTCAGAGAGTTCAAAGAGTGCTTCTACTGTTGGGTGCCACTGGCCTGGTAGCAGTCTCACAATCTCTTCAAAGAATTGGGTTCTGGGAGCATTTGTGACAAATTAACATAGGTACGCTTTATTTACAAAAAAGGTAAAATGCTTATTTAGAAAAGAATGTTGCAAATATAATGGTTACAAAAGTACAGTACATACATGCAGCAATTAAAATAAACGCGCAACTAATCTGTCTTGGGTGAAACGGATGGAAATTGCAGAGACTGCAGGTTGAAAACATCTGTGCCAAGCATAGTTACTACAAATACTGAACCCTGAACAATAGGTGATCAGAACTTTTATTGGTAGAGTATCACATCTGGATGAGGTCAACTATGGCCTTGCTGATTGACTGATTCAAAAAGTAATCCGGGGACCTCCCATGACTGGCTTCTACAACTTATAACTCACATTCACATAATTGGGCATAACTTCTTCTGTGACATGATGATCCAAAATATGGGGTGCCCAAACTATTCTCTGCTAGTTTAGCCACCACATGACTATACATATCCTATGTTTGGGAGTTGGGATTAAGGAGATGTTTCTTATCTGGAAAACTACGCTTCTTAGAGATACTGTATGAAAAATGTACCCAACCTGCGAACATACTACATGGTCGAGACACTTTATTATGACCACCTCCTACATTTGACGTTGGCAACACATATCTCATGAAGTACGTCACGTGTTGTGCACTGGCTTGCCGGGTATATAAGGTATGCGATAGGCCGTCTGCACACATATCACTCGTTGCTGTCATAGGATAAAGAGGCGATATATCTGAGTTGCAAAAAGGGATGATTATCGGCTTTCAGGCCAAGGGTGGCAGTATTTCTGAAATAGAGCAGTTTGTGAACTGTTCACGTGCTGCTGTGGTGAAGGTGTATTGTGACTGGCACACTACAGTGGAGCAGCTCACCGTCAAAATGTACCTGTGCCAATCTACCCGCACCTTACTGAGTCACTCCCAGCCCGTCAAGCTGCTGTCCGTGCTGCACACAGCGGTTACTCTAATTCTCTCTATAGCAGCAGTTCTCAGTGGGTCATGACCCAAGAGTGGGTCCCGACCATCTCAACATGGGTTATGTCTCCATTTTACTGACCGTCAGACTGATGACTCCTCTGATCTCTCAGCCAATGATCCAAGGATTCTGAAAAATCAGTTGAATTGTCTTTTACTTCAGACTCCTCAGATCAGTGGCTTAGAGATCCAAGGAGTTATCAAGCAGCTCCGCGTCTCCTGTCCTGCCCAGCAGTTGCTGCTGCTGCTGCTGCCGGATCAGGCTGTACTCCTGGCTCCCTCATCTGCATGCAGATATTCACAGGGGCACATGGCTGACAGCGAGGGTGCTGCTGGATCCTGAGGCTTCTGAGCTGTATGAAATTTACAGATGAAACAGGCAGATTACAGCAGACCGCAGTTAGACTCAGAGGAGTCACCCCAGATTGGAGGGGGATGGTTTCTGGGAAGCAACAGCAGGAAAGCATGAGGGGGAAGGAGGAGAGCACTGATTAATTCACTTCCCATTAATTAAACACCTACTGCCTCTCTCTAATCACCCTCTACCATCCCCCTGTCACCCTCTTCCTTCCCCCTGTCAACATTTGCCATCCCCTGTCACCCTCTACTATCCCCCTCACCCTCTGCTTCTCCCTATTTATCCTCTACCATCCCCTTCATCCTGTGCCATGCCCTGCCACACTCTACTAACCCCCTCACCCTCTGCCTCTCCCTATTCATCCTCTACCATCCCCTTCATCCTGTGCCATGCCCTGTCACACTCTACTAACCCCCTCACCCTCTGCCTCTCCCTATTCATCCTCTACCATCCCCTTCATCCTGTGCCATGCCCTGTCACACTCTACTAACCCCCTCACCCTCTGCCTCTCCCTATTCATCCTCTACCATCCCCTTCATCCTGTGCCATGCCCTGTCACACTCTACTAACCCCCTCACCCTCTGCCTCTCCCTATTCATCCTCTACCATCCCCTTCATCCTGTGCCATCCCCTGTCACACTCTACTAACCCCCTCACCCTCTGCCTCTCCCTATTCATCCTCTACCATCCCCTTCATCCTGTGCCATGCCCTGTCACACTCTACTAACCCCCTCACCCTCTGCCTCTCCCTATTCATCCTCTACCATCCCCTTCATCCTGTGCCATGCCCTGTCACACTCTACTAACCCCCTCACCCTCTGCCTCTCCCTATTCATCCTCTACCATCCCCTTCATCCTGTGCCATGCCCTGTCACACTCTACTATCCCCCTCACCCTCTGCCTCTCCCTATTCATCCTCTACCATCCCCTTCATCCTGTGCCATCCCCTGTCACACTCTACTAACCCCCTCACCCTCTGCCTCTCCCTATTCATCCTCTACCATCCCCTTCATCCTGTGCCATGCCCTGTCACACTCTACTAACCCCCTCACCCTCTGCCTCTCCCTATTCATCCTCTACCATCCCCTTCATCCTGTGCCATCCCCTGTCACACTCTACTAACCCCCTCACCCTCTGCCTCTCCCTATTCATCCTCTACCATCCCCTTCATCCTGTGCCATCCCCTGTCACACTCTGCTATTCCCCTGTCCCTCACTGCCTGTCACTGTCTGCTCATTACCCTATGCCTCCCTCTGTCTCTCCCTAGTCACCCACTATGACTGGGCCCAAGAGCAAAATAGTGAAACTTATGTGCATTTAGGGAGTATGGAAATATTAATTTTACTTATATACCACGTGAAAGCTGAGAAGGCTTTCATCTGCCCTGTGTCTAAGCTATCTTTGGGCTCAACCCTGAGCCCCCTCCCCTGGGCTTGCTTCCTTGGCAGGAAAAGAGACAAAGTGATATGTTTTCTACAGGTCTTTTCAGACACTGTGGCTATTCCTGCTAATGTACATTCAGATTGACAATCTGCTCAGGTCTTCCAGAGTCCATTACCATCCTAATGAACTTCCTCTTCTGTATGGACAGACTAGTACATCAAAGAGCCTAACAATAGGTATTCATGTATTGGATTGTCCTGGAATCAAAGTTACCCTCATTTAATGTACATTTAAATTGGACATCCTGTAATACCCATCCTAGTATCACAGGAAAACTATAACTTGTAATATCGTAATCAATATTTCCTGCTTAATATCCCCGATTCTTCACAGATTCTTATAGAAAATGCCTACACAGCCATGCATTTTTGTTCTAATTATTGTCTGTATCATTATTCATGTTAGATTTCTTAAGAAACATTTTTGGGAGCAGAGTGGAAAACACTTATATCTGAAAAACCACGTCAAATCAGTTTTTCTATTAGCTAGTGAGAAATAGACAAGGTTGTTACTATGTGTATTTTCCTAGAAACACATGTACAGCTGTCATTTTACTTGATCTGCAGCCAAGCTTTTTCTTCATTCAGTTAACCAGCCATCCTCTTCTGCAGTGTAATAATGCCAGGAACCAGCAGCCATGTTAGAGCTGCTCATGTCTATAATTGACAACTGTCTCTGATATTTTAGGGGCAGTGCCATGGAAATTCTCTGTGTGTCAGAACTAACCAAATGTGTTGTATAACCTTTACTGTGTACATTACATCTACAGCTGGGGCCTTGTCAGGTAATACTGGAACCACCTCAGCCAACATGCCATTATATAATTGTAGAGGAGGTCTGCCTAACATACATCTTCCTATCCCTGCAACTTTCTTTAATATATGTACTGCTATCTGTGTAAAGATTGAGCATATTTGTAATTGATCTAATTGTACCTGTCTCTTGGGCTGGCAATACTACTACAGGTTGAAATGCTTGGGACCAGAGGTATTTTGGATATGGGATTTTTCCGTATTTTGGAATAATTGCATACCATAATGAGATATCATGGTGATGGGACCTAAATCTAAGCACAGAATGCATTTATGTTCCATATACACCTTATACACACAGCCTGAAGGTCATTTTATCCAATATTTTTTATAACTTTGTGCATTAAACAAAGTGTGTGTACATTCACACAATTAATTTATGTTTCATATACACCTTATACACACAGCCTGAAGGTCATTTAATACAATATTTTTAATAACTTTGTGTATTAAACAAAGTTTGTGTACATTGGGGGTAATTCCAAGTTGATCGCAGCAGGAATTTAGTTAGCAATTGGGCAAAACCATGTGCACTGCAGGGGAGGCAGATTTAACATGTGCAGAGAGAGTTAGATTTGGGTGGGTTATTTTATTTCTGTGCAGGGTAAATACTGGCTGCTTTATTTTTACACTGCAAATTAGATTGCGGATTGAACACACCCCACCCAAATCTAACTCTCTCTGCACACGTTAAATCTGCCTCCCCTGCAGTGCACATGGTTTTGCCCAATTGCTAACTAAATTCCTGCTGCGATCAACTTGGAATTACCCCCATTGAGCCATCAAAAAACAAAGTTTTCAATATCTCACTCTCACTCCAAAAAGTCCGTATTTCGGAATATTCCGTATTTCGGAATATTTGGATATGGGATACCCAACCTGTATTTAACTCTAAGGACAAACCACTATGTGTATCCATAATAATGCCATTTGACTAAAAATAAGTGTAGGATGGTATGTAATACACATGTATTTTTTATGTTGTTTGAGAGAGAATGTTTGAATGGAAACAAAAGTATTAACTAAGAGCTTTTCTTTTCTTCTCTTTTCATTTCCTTTAAAGAGTATTACTCTATTATACACTGTATATTTATGCATTAGAAGCCTTGCACATTATTTAAGGATATGTATTTGTCAGTAAATAGGTGTGGGAGTTATTCATTGATTTATGATTTTTTTTTAACATTGCATTTTAGGACATTCATCAGCACAATCCCAAGAACGTCCCACTGCTACTGTATCACCTATAAGGACTCAGAACTCTCCATCACGCCTCCCAGCAAGTCCAAACAGGCAACATACAGCTGTTCCACTACAACACATGCAGCAGCAGTCTCCTGTACAGACCTCTACAATGCACTGTGCACGGCCAATTATTCCTTTAACATCAGCCGCAGCAGCAATCACACCACCAAATGTCACTGCAGCCAACATTAATGGTGAAGCTGCCAATGGACCAATCAACTGCTTGCTTACTGCCAGCCCAACAAAGACAGAAGATAAGAAGACTGAAAGAGTAAGTGTCTGCTGCTAGTGGAAGTTTAATGTGAAAATACAAATACTGCATATTGGAAAATTTCTTGTGAAAAACAAAATTAAAAAATGTTGGGCGTTAGGTGATACGACAGAGAACAGTCGATCTAGAGCAAGGGTGACTAGACCTTTCTGACAGGGGAGCTACTTTTTGTAGTCTTTGTGTTTTGAGCTACCAACTAATTTATTGTCTACATACTGTAGTTTCCATATCTATTATAGCATATCGTGCAATACTGCTCCTCAATAAATTAGATTTTACAATTACTACAGCCAGATGTACAAACACCAAGAAAACAACTATATTGCCCCACTGGGTGTATCTTGACTGTTGTCCCGTTCTCCTTTTAATTGTCCCCTTGCCCCTTTGTTGTTTTCTTCTATTCTGGTCTCCCTAATTATTATCTATAATTCCTCAATCAAATTACAATAAAATATAATCCATGCATAAATGGAGCAATGACATCACTAAATAATGATAACTAATGTCTGCATTTTTATATATTATTTTCAAAGTAATAACTCTTTCATTAAGCAAATAACAGCTACCACTGTTTTACACAGCAAAATTTAGTTACAAAATTCAATGACAAACCAGTAGGTTACTAGTATATAAATTAAGTTCTTCTGCTTTAGCTCTAGTTGCAAGTCTCAATTACTGGCTTTGTTGCCTCAGAAGTCCTGGGAATCCACTTTTATAACTTGAATGACCCACTGTATATTTTCTTCTGCAAGGAAAAAAATCATTGTACATTACATAGCAAAATTGTAAGGGGGATGCCCCATACAATTAGTAAAAGTAATTCCTGTGTCATTTAATACATAACAATTAATTAATTAATTTAGTATTACAAAACTATAATTAATACTATATGTCGTATTTTATGTGCTCGATACCACATACACCCCTTTTCTACTAAGAAGTAGACTAAAGTTTTAATAATGTTTAACCTCTTCAGCGACACTGACACATGTGTACATTTTCTTAATGGTTATTTAATACTTTTTTAAGTTTGAATATATATTTATAACTAAATCAGTCAATATATAAAACATTTTTTTCTTAACTTGAAATGTATAATCTTTTCCTTAAAATATATATTAAAAAAGTCTTGAAATTATTTATTTATAAAATAAAAAATTTATCCCTGAAGAGGTTAATATAGAACAAAGTTCACATTATTTTACACATGGGACTGACAAGCTAGAAATACAATATTTAACAATTATAAGCACATATAAATACACAGCTGTGTTCTAACAATCTTGCATAATCTTTATGTAATTCATGTTTAATTCTATATACATGAAATCATGGCTGGACTGGCCTTCTGGCACATGCCAGAAGGGCCGATGGGCAGGTGGGCCGAATCGGTCGCTCAGAGAGCTGGGAAGGCCGCGTGCAGCGCAGCCCCCGGCTCTCTGGTTCCATGGTCTCCATGGAAATGGGGGGGTGGACTCGCAGCACGCCCCCATTTCCATGGAGGCTGCGCGCGGCCTTTACCGGCTCTCACCCCCCCCAGCAACCGTCGCCATGGTAATGGGGGCATGCCACGAGTCCACGCACCCATGACTCGCGGTACACCCCCATACGTCGTGCGGTGCGCCCCCTGTGATGAGTGCGACCCCCCTTTAACAAATTCCAGGGCCGAATCAAGGCCCCAGTCCGTCGCTGCATGAAATTATCAGTTATAAAAGTTTAACACTCTTGATTAATTATACCTTTAGTACACCCTTACTGACCAACAATAAATCCAATAGCATCCTATTTTGAACAACTTTTCTTTGGTTGTCTCAACTAAACCTAGGGCAAATTTATTATCTATTTTAGCCAATTTACATCTAATAAATCAGTTAATTTTTTGCGACTAAAAAGAAAAATTATATATACATATATATATATATGTATGTATATATATATATATATATATATATATGTAACAATAGTGGAACTGGAAGTCTTTGAGCAAGACGAAACGCGTTGGGTTTTTCTATTTGTTACACCAATCTCCAAACTTGCTATAAGGAGAAGGAGGAGTCTGTAAAAGTTATTCTACTTGTCCCCTGTATAATTGTTTGGTGTCATTTGTTAAGGATGGATACTTAATTCTCTGTACCATTGCTTGTGTTTTTATGTTTTAATAAATTTTATATGGAACATGTTAATGTGATTTTTATGCTCTAAAATATTGAGCAAACATATACTTATACATGTCTAGAGATTCCTGCTGAATCCTATTTATTATTGGGAGGAAGTATATCCCAAGGGCGCCTATTCCTCTATTGTTACATATTTCTATTTTTAGTCCCTCCTAACAGGGGTCTTAGCGGAATTTGGGCAGCCATATCTATATTCCCCATTTTCTTGTTGTGTAAAAGCGCAGAGGGAGAGTATTTGTTTTTATATATATATATATATATATATATACTAAAATAATTAATTTCTTCAGCTTAACCAATCAAATACCCTTTCTTATTAATCCTAATTTTACCCAGGGATAAAGAATAAGTATCCCTTATAACAGATACCACATGCAGTAGCTTAGATAGCAACTCCCTAACCAATCTTCCAGAAGCTACTTACAGTATAAACATTCCTTCCACATGATTAAGTATAAATAATATTTGTGAGACAAAAGTAAACTCCACAATTGAAGGATCTGAAGCAGTTCTAAATAATTCCGGCATTAAACAAATGATGGCTTATAACTAACAAGAAACCATTACACTAAATCCCCGCCCTCAGTATTGCACCATAAAATTACATTAACTTTTTCCTATACCCTTCATCAACTCCTAGTTAAGTAAAACATTGCTACAATTAGAAAGCACTGTTCTGTTTACCATACTCAAAAACCTAAAAACCTGTCTATTCAGGATGTAGTTGAAGTCCCGGCAGTCGGAATCCCGACGGTCAAAATACAGACGCGGACTCTCGACTGCCAGAATTCCGGCAGCGCTGCCACAGCTATTCCCACTCCTGGGTGTCCACGACAGCCATAGAGTGAGAGAAGAACCTGTGGCGAGCCATCGAGCCCGCATGGAGCTTCATTCCGCTCGCCCCCCTGCCGGCATTCTGACGGTCGGGATTCCAGCGTCTGTATTTTGACCACCGGGATTTCGAATGCCAGGATCGCATTCCAAACTTGTCTATTCCTACAACAGCATATTCCTTGCTCAATTCAAAAACATACAGAACTGTGAAAAAAAAAAAAAAAAATCTGTGCTTAATGAACATCAACATAAACACACAATCAACAGTTAATAGTATCAATTAAATGTAAGTGTTGTCTACCATTATACATTTTTTATAAATGACTAAAAAAAAATAACAAAACTATTAAACGTTGCTACTGTATATGTTAAATATTTGAAAACCTCATACAGTATGTCTTCATCAGTTCATATGTGTTTAGGTATTACAAACGAAAGTATACCAGATGCAATTAGAGTATCAATTGTATGATGCTGTAAGTCCTGTTGAAGAAAGAGAGCTATATAAATAAAATTATTGTTAATTATTATTATTATTATTACAGCTGAGCATTAGAGAGCTGCAGGGGAGACCCCATCTCCTCTGACAGCTCTCACTGGCTGCATGCTGGACACAGTCTTATCCTCACTTCTCCCCCAGTCATGCTGTCAAAGAGACAATGAGACAGTGGAGGACAGAGGGACAGATATTAAAGAGATGGGGTGGACATAAATCTAAGACGCAAGGGGGGAGGGGGACAGAGGTGGAAGAGAGAGAGGCTAGAAGGGGGACAGAGATGAAAGAGACAAAATGGGGCATTGGGGGCAGAGATGGGGGAAGCATTTGGGGTTGGTGCAACCTCATGCATGCCCCCCCTTCCCCTCACACACACACACACACACACACACACACACACACACACACACTGCCTTTCCAGAGTGGGCGTATGGTATGAGGTGGAGTAGGGAGGCGGACTGAGGTGACCCGTTATATATACATGTAGAAAGGATGCACAGAAGGAAAACACAACTGGTAATTATTGTGCTTACTGCATAGTAGTCAAAATTGTAGTAACATTCTGGGCTGCACGGAGCGCTTTGTCAAGATATACTTTGATAATGGACAATTTTAAATGAGTCCTCCATTTAATATAATGGCAGTCCACAACATCTAAAAATAAAACTGTTAAAATCTTATGTCTCTGCAGTCTGTACATTGCATACTTTTTGTAGAGACAGCGCATGCCACATTCAGCTTTACTAGGAATTCCGGGCCCAGAGTGAGCTAGAAGAGGTTTTAATGAGGATGAATCATGAACTCGACTTAACCGACTGAACTGCTCTCTGACTCTGAGGGCAGCATGCTTGTCTTTTTGGGTGCAGTGGGCAGCACCTGGATGATGTCATGTGGTGTAACATTACAAAGTCCAAAGGAGGCCCTTAAGCCGTATATGGAGCCTGAAGGGCTTATGAAGCCATCCACTGCACCGCTGTTTGTATTATGCCTGAGTGTGTGGTGGTGGTCCAGCAAAGTTTAAATGAGTGCGGGCCAGGATGGTTGCTGAGAGACTGCATAAGGAAAAAAATGTTCTTGTCTCCAGGGGATTCAGTGGGTGATGAGCCTATTTTCATTTGAGAGACAGGCGCTACAGCTCCATTTGCCACAATCTATCCCTTGTCATGAGGTTGGAAGCTATAGAGAACATTGATAGATGGGGATGTAGACTCATAGCAGGAATGAGGCTATACAGTAGCCACAGTAACTAATGGACCAAAAATACTAGTGTTGGTAATCATTTCTAGCATAACCAGGATGCATGTTTCACAGGGGATGTAGTTTGCATTCCGGTGATTGAGATGCCGACAGTCAGTATACCGGCACTGATTATCCTGATATTGATAAGAAGACCGTCACCGGAATGCTGACACTGCTCACAATGCCAACACCAGAATCCGGACTGTCAGCTTCCCGAACATAAGTATGCTACAGATGGTTATGGTTAGGCTGTGGGGAAGGGGGGAATTAGGCTATAGCACTAGATGGTGGATTAGGGTTAGGCTACGGTGAGGGAAAGGTTAGGGTTAGGCTTTGGAGGGGGGGGTTAGGCACTAAGAAGTTATGGTCAGGCACTCAGGAGGTACATTTAGAGTTAGACACTAAAGGGGGATGGTTAGTGTTAGGCTGCTGGGGGGGACAGTTAGGGTTAGGCTGCAGGTAAGGAGGGATAGGGAAGAAGGGGGAGAGGGTTAGTATGCTTACCCACAGAGTGACGGGATCCTGACAATCAGCATTCCGCTATCGATCTTCTGACCACTGGATCCCGTACCCAATCCTTTCGCAGAAATACTGAAGAGCTACAGTACAAGAAGCTAAATTTGAGTTTTAATCAGTTTACAGTAATCAATGTAATCAAATATATATTTTCTTTTCCAGTAACAGTAATTTATTATATGTAATAACAGTATACTATTAACTATAGTATGTAGAATAGCAAATTAAGTCTCTATAGAATCCTGTTTCTTGTATCATTTTTATCTTTAAGCAATATACTGTATGCATTCCATATGCAGTCTACTATTTAAACAAATTGAAAATAATTGGGCTTATGTAGTATCTGCTTTTTTCACAACAAAAGCTGTGTTACTACAGGTTGAGTATCCCATATCCAAATATTCCGAAATACGGAATATTCCGAAATACAGATCTTTTTGAGTGATACTGAGATAGTGAAACTTTTGTTTTCTGATGGCTCAATGTACACAAACTTTATTTAATACACAAAGGGCCTATTTCAGACCTGTTCACTCGCTAGGGTTTTTTTGCAGTCCTGCGTTCGCATAGTCGCCGCCCATAGGGGAGTATATATTCGCTTTGCAAGCGTGCAAATACATGTGTAGCAGAGCTATACAAACAGATTTTGTGCAGTCTCTGAGTAGCCCAGGACTTACTCAAACTGCTGCAATCACATCAGCCTGTCCGGGACCGGAATTGATGTCAGGAACCCTCCCTGCAAACGCTTGGACACGCCTGCGTTTTTCCAACCACTCCCAGAAAACGGTCAGATGCCACCCACAAATGCCTTCTATCTGTCAATCTCCTTGTGAATGGCCGTGCGAATGGATCCGTCACACAAACCCATCGCTGAGCGACGATCCGCTTTGTACCCGTGCGGCGTGCCTACGCATTGCGGGGCATACACATGCGCAGTTTAGACCTGATCGCCCGCTGTACGAAAACGCAGCCTAGCAATCAGGTCTGAATTAGCCCCAAAGTTATTAAAAATATTGGCCCTCATTCCGAGTTGTTCGCTCGGTAAAAATCTTCGCATCGCAGCGATTTTCCGCTTAATGCGCATGCGCAATGTTCGCACTGCGACTGCGCCAAGTAAATTTGCTATGCAGTTAGGAATTTTACTCACGGCTTTTTCATCGTTCTGGCGATCGTAATGTGATTGACAGGAAATGGGTGTTACTGGGCGGAAACAGGCCGTTTTATGGGCGTGTGGGAAAAAACGCTACCGTTTCCGGAAAAAACGCAGGAGTGGCTGGAGAAACGGAGGAGTGTCTGGGCGAACGCTGGGTGTGTTTGTGACGTCAAACCAGGAACGACAAGCACTGAACTGATCGCAGATGCCGAGTAAGTCTGAAGCTACTCAGAAACTGCTACGAGGTGTGTAATCGCAATATTGCGAATACATCGTTCGCAATTTTAAGATGCTAAGATTCACTCCCAGTAGGCGGCGGCTTAGCATGAGCAAATCTGCTAAAATCCGCTTGCGAGCGAACAACTCGGAATGAGAGCCATTGTATTAAATAACCTTCAGGCTCTGTGTATAAAGTGTATATGAAACATAAATGAATTGTGTGTATGTACACAAACTTTGTTTAATGCACAAAGTTATTAACAATATTGGCTAAAAATGACCTTCAGGCTGTGTGTATAAGGTGTATATGGAACATAAATGCATTCTGTGCTTAGACTTGGGTTCCATCGCCATGATATCTCATTATGGTATGCAATTATTCCAAAATATGGTAAAGTCCGATATCCAAGGTACTTTTGGTCCCAAGCATTTTGGATACGGGATACTCAACCTGTAGTAAAACTTATTTAAGAGTTATATAAAAAACTATTTTTCCATTGGCTAATTCCAGTTTAGCTACTGTAGTTATCAATCATCAAAGGCTATCAGCAAATTACACTAAATGAAAAACAATACTTTCTCATACGTCCTAGAGGATGCTGGGGTCACCATAGAACCATGGGGTATAGACGGGATCCGCAGGAGACATAAGCACTCTAAGACTTTGAAAGGGTGTGTACTGGCTCCTCCCTCTCTGCCCCTCCTCCAGACTCCAGTTTTAGAATTGTGCCCAGTGAGACTGGACGCACTACAGGGAGCTCTACTGAGTTTCTCTGAAAAATATTTTTTGTTAGGTTTTTTATGTTCAGGGAGGCTGCTGGCAACAGTCTCCCTGCTTCGTGGGACTTAGGGAAGAGAAGTATGACCCACTTTCAGTGATTTCAAGGGCTCTGCTTCTGGCTACAGGACACCATTTGCTCCTAAGGGTGCTGATCGCTAGGTATGCCTAGATGCTCACTCCCGCATCCGGTCGTCACCCCCTTACAGAGCCAGAAGTCAGAAGACAGGTGAGTAACGAAGAAAAGAAGACTTCTTCTTCAGTGACGGCATTTTCTGAGGTACCGTGCAGCGGGCAGATGCTGCGCGCCAAGCTCCCACACACAGCACTACAGGGTGCAGGGGAGGGCGGGGGGGCGCCCTGTCCTAACCCCTGCCAGTATAAATATTAGAAAAAGCGGGAGAAGCGCGCCATTAAGGGGGCAGAGCTTCTTCCTCACAGCTCACGGCGCCATTTCCTCTCCACAAGCTGCAGAGACGCTTGTCCTCCTCACAGACAAGACCAGGGGTGCAAAACGGGGGGGGGGGGGGGGGGGCATATCAATTGGTGCAATATATGTGATAGAAATAACACTATATGTCTGAGGCAATTTATTGGTGATTTCAGACGCGTTGTTTTAGCGCTGGGTTGTGAGCTGGCAAATCCCCTCTGTGTCTCTCTGACAGACTTTACTGTAGGTCTGTCCCCTATATGCCCGGTGTGTCTGTGGGTGTATGGTGCACGTGTGTCGACATGTCTGAGGCTGAAGGCCACAAACGGCTGCGGGGGTAACCCTGTCGGCACAGCCGACGCCTGATTGGGTAAATGTGTTGAACGCCTTAAATGCTAATGTGGCCCTTATTAGTAAGAGGCTAGATAAGTCCGAGTCTCAGACCCAGGCATGGAAGAAATCTGTGGAAGATATGTTATTGCAAAGTCAGGTCCCCTCAGGGTCACAGAAACGTACGATGGCCCAGTTGGCAGACACTGATACTGACACGGACTCTGATTCCAGTGTCGACTATAGCGATTCCAGATTAGATCCAAAATTGGAAAAAAGCATTCAGTACATGATTGTGGCGGTTAAAGAGGTATTAAATATCACTGAGGACCCGGCTGTCCCTGATAAAAGGGTCTGCATGTATAAGGAAAGGAAACCTGAGATAACGTTTCCTCCCTCTCATGAACTGAACACGCTATTTGAAAAAGTCTGGGAAGGTCCAGACAAAAAGTTTCAGATTCCCAAGAGAATTACGGTAGCTTATCCGTTTTCTTCGGCGGATAGGGAAAAGTGGGAGTCACCCCCCACTGTAGTGAAGGCCCTGTCACGTTTGTCTGAAAAGGTGGCTCTCCCGTCACCTGACACGGCGGCCCTTAAGGATCCTGCGGATCGTAAATAAGAAACTACGTTAAAGTCCATTTATGCGACCAGAGGTACGCTACTCAGACCTGTCATTGCGTCTGCGTGGGTAAGTAGTGCTATCGAAAAGTGGGCAGACAACTTGTCTTCTGAAATAGATACCCTAGATAGGGATAGCATCCTCTTGACGCTGGGTTATATCAAGGATGCTGCAGCATACCTTAAGGAAGCTGCGAGAGATACTGTATTGCTCTTTTGGGATCAAAGGCCAATGCCATGGCAATCTCAGCTAGGCGAGCATTGTGGATTCACCAATGGAATGCTGATGCGGATTCCAAGAAAAGTATGGAATCTCTACCATATAAAGGTATGGCCTTGTTTGGTGACGGCCTTGATGATTTGGTATCTACAGCTACCGCGGGTAAGTCATCCTTCTTGCCTTATGTTCCTCCACAACAAAAGAAAACGCACCACTATCAGATGCAGTCCTTTCGGCCCAATAAATACAGAAAGGGACGAGGTTCTTCCTTCCTTGCTACTAGAGGAAGGGGAAGAGGTAAACGTTCACCAGCCTTGTCAGGCTCCCAGGAGCAGAAGTCCTCCCAGGCTTCTACCAATTCCACCGCATGACGTTGGGGCTCCTATGCGGGAGTCCGCACCGGTGGGGGCACGTCTCAAACTCTTCAGTCAGTTTTGGGTTCGTTCGGACCTAGACCCATGGGTTTTACAAATAGTTTCCCAAGGGTACAAGCTGGAGTTTCAAGACGTTCCCTCTCGCCGTTTTTTCAAATCGGCCTTATCAGCTTCTCTTCCGGACAGGGAGGTAGTTTGCGACGCAATACAAAAGTTGTGTCAAAATCAAGTTATCATCAGGATTCCCCTGTCACAACAGGGAGAAGGTTTTTATTCGAGCCTGTTTGTGGTCTTCAAAGCCGGACAGCTTGGTCAGACCAATCCTAAACCTAAAATCCCTAAACTTCTACCTAAAGAAATTCAAATTCAAGATGGAGTCTCTCCGAGCAGTGATCTCCAGTCTGGAGGAAGGGAATTTTATGGTGTCGGTGGACATAAAAAATGCCTACGTACATGTTCCCATTTATCCTCCGCATCAGGCTTACCTGAGGTTTGCAATTCAGGATTGTCATTACCAATTTCAAATGTTGCCGTTTGGTCTGTCCACGGCTCCGAGGATTTTCACCAAAGTGATGGCGGAGATGATGGTTCTCCTGCGCAAGCAAGGAGTCACGATTATCCCATACTTGGACGATCTCCTGATAAAGGCGAGATCCAGGGACCAGTTGGTGCAAAATGTTGCACTCTCCCTGACTGTTCTTCAGCAACATGGTTGGCTCCTAAACTTGCCAAAATCACAGTTGATCCCGACAACGCGGTTGTCGTTTTTGGGAATGATATTGGACACAGAACTATAGAGAGTCTTTCTTCCAGTGGAAAAGGCTCTGGAACTTCAGAGTCTGGTCAAACAAATTCTGAAACCAGCAAGAGTGTCAATCCATCAATGCATTCGGTTGCTGGGGAAGATGGTTGCGGCCTACGAGGCCATTCAGTTTGGCAGGTTCCATGCCAGAGTGTTCCAGTGGGACCTGTTGGACAAGTGGTCCGGGTCCCACCTACACATGCACCGGAGGATAATCCTGTCATCCAAGACCAGGGTTTCACTCCTGTAGTGGCTGCACAGCTCTCACCTCCTAGAGGGGCGCAGGTTTGGGATACAGGACTGGATCCTAGTGACCACGGATGCAAGCCTCCGAGGCTGGGGGGCAGTCACAATGGGAGTAAACTTCCAAGGAAGATGGTCAAGTCAGGAAACTTGTCTACACATAAATGTTCTGGAGTTAAGGGCCATTTACAACGGCCTTCTGCAAGCGGAACATCTTCTTCGAGATCTGCCTGTATTGATCCAGTTGGACAATGTGACAGCAGTAGCGTACATAAACCGTCAGGGCGGAACGAAAAGCAGAGCGGCGATGGCAGAAGCCACAAGGATTTTCCGCTGGGCGGAAAAACATACAATCGCTCTGTCAGCGATATTCATTCCAGGAGTGGACAACTGGGAAGCAGACTTCCTCAGCAGACACGATTGCCATCCAGGAGAGTGGGACCTCCACCAAGAAGTCTTCGCAGAGGTGACAAGTCATTGGGGAGTTCCTCAAATAGACATAATGGCATCTTGTCTCAACAAGAAGCTTCAGAGATATTGTTCCAGGTCAAGGGACCCTCAAGCAATTGCAGTGGATGCTCTGGTGACACCGTGGGTGTTTCAGTCGGTGTATGTATTCCCTCCACTTCCTCTCATCCCAAAAGTTCTAAAGATCATAAGAAGAACAAAGATCCGGGCGATCCTCATTGTCCCAGACTGGCCAAGGAGGGCCTGGTATCCAGGTCTTCAGGAATTACTCATAGGAGATCCCTGGCCTCTTCCTCTGCATGAGGACCTGTTACAACAGGGGCCGTGCGTGTATCAGGACTTACCGCGGCTGCGTTTGACGGCATGGCGGTTGAGCGCAAAATCCTAGCCCATAAGGCTATTCCCAGTGAAGTCATTCCCACACTTATTCGGGCCAGAAAAGGGTTAACGTCTAAACTTTACCACCGTATTTGGAGATTATATGTTTCTTGGTGTGAATCCAAGGGGGCTCCTACGGAAGAGTTTCGCCTAGGACGTTTTCTCCATTTTCTACAAGCAGGTGTGGATGCGTGCCTAAAATTGGGTTCAATTAAGGTACACATTTCAGCCTTATCGGTTTTCTTTCAGAAACAATTGGCCTCCCTTCCAGAAGTTCAGACTTTCGTGAAAGGCGTGTTGCACATCCAACCTCCATTTGTGCCTCCAGTGGCACCATGGGATCTTAATGTGGTGTTGCAGTTCCTTCAATCACATTGGTTTGAACCTGTACGGAAGGTGGAGTTGAAATTCCTCACTTGGAAAGTGGTCATCTTGTTGGCCTTGGCATCTGCAAGGCGGGTGTCTGAGTTAGCGGCCTTGTCTCACAAGAGCCCTTATTTGATCTTCCATGAAGATAGAGCTGAATTGAGGACACGTCAGCAATTTTTACCGAAGGTGGTTTCCTCTTTCCACATAAACCAACCTATTGTGGTACCTGTGGCTACTGACGCCTTCGCTGAATCAAAATCTCTGGATGTGGTCAGAGTTTTGAAGATTTATGTCACCAGAACGGCTCAGATTAGGAAAACAGAGGCTCTGTTTGTCCTGTATGCTCCCAACAAGATTGGGTGTCCTTCCAAGCAGACCATTGCACGCTGCATCTGTAACACGATTCAGCATGCTCATTCCACGGCTGGATTGCCGTTACCGGAATCAGTGAAGGCCCATTCTAGTAGAAGGGTGGACTCATCCTGGGCGGCTGCCCGGGGGGGTCTCGGCATTGTAACTTTGCCGAGCAGCTACTTGGTCGGGGCAAACACATTTGCAAAGTTCTACAAGTTTGACACCTTAGCCGATGAAGACCTCAGGTCCGGTCAATCGGTGCTGCAGAGTCATCCGCACTCTCCCGCCCATTTTAGAGCTTTGGTATAACTCCATGGTTCTATGGTAACCCCAGCATCCTCTAGGACGTATGAGAAAATAGGATTTTAATACCTAACGGTAAATCCTTTTCTCTTAGTCCGTAGAGGATGCTGGGCGCCTGTCCCAGTGCGTACTGTATCTGCAGTTA
Source organism: Pseudophryne corroboree (assembly GCF_028390025.1). Lineage (NCBI taxonomy): Eukaryota > Metazoa > Chordata > Amphibia > Anura > Myobatrachidae > Pseudophryne > Pseudophryne corroboree. The sequence continues at coordinate 471,645,051 of NC_086445.1, forward strand.
TTAGTTGTGGTTACACATGTTGTGTTACGTTTATTGCCAGCATGTTGCTGCAAATTGTTCATGCCGTTGGCTTGTGTTCTGTTGTATGCCACGTTGTTCGGCATGCTTGAGGTGTGAGCTGGTATGAATCTTACCTTAGTTTAACAATAAATCCTTTCCTTGAAGTGTCCGTCTCCCTGGGCACAGTTCCTATAACTGGAGTCTGGAGGAGGGGCATAGAGGAAGGAGCCAGTTCACATCCTTTCAAAGTCTTAAAGTGCCCATGTCTCCTGCGGATCCCGTCTATACCCCATGGTTCTATGGTGACCCCAGCATCCTCTACGGACTAAGAGAAATGGATTTACCGGTAGGTATTAAAATCCTACTTTTTCATATTATAATGTAACTTCCTCATATATTGAAATTTCCCCATTTAAAAAAAAAATTATATTTCAAATATTATACTATAGGGTAATGGTTATCACTTCTGAGCAGATCATATCACTAATTCAATTCAACTATTTAATTGTACTTAATTTAAACAGAAAATGTATCTCATTCTTAATTTGCAATTTCAGGATATCAGTAGATCCAAGATAGATATCTTGTCCTTATCATTTAAAACAACACTATGTTCTCAATCTTCTTATATTTCTATCAAATCATATCTATAATAACATTTTTGTTTTAAACATCTCAGAATTCTTGTTTTGAGTGAATTTCTCCTGATTAAGGTCACACATTTGTGTTAGTCTACAAAACAAAGTAGATCCTCTTCAAAGTACTGCATTAAAAATTGTCATACTACTATACCTATACTAAAGATTGTCATATACAATTCAGATTTGAGAACAAAACAACTATATAAAAATATAGTAAAAATGTATTGTTATGTATTCCAAGTTAACAAAATGTATGAATTTTGTCTCAGACTATTTTTTTTTACTTACTACTGATTATATTCCATCTTCCCTGTAACATATATTAATGCTTACCAAAACTATCTGTTCCTAATTGTAATGTGCAACTGAATATTCTTGCATTACATAAATAACTGATGATGATAATAATAATAATAATAATAATAATAATAATATATTTTATACATGTCCTTGTAACTAAACAAAACTCTAATATTTTAATCAGTTTCTGACAATACAGTATTTATAAATAAGTTTCCAAAAATTCCAAAATATATAAAACCAATTATTCTATTAGTATTACTTTTATATAGATGTTTTCTAAAATATTAGAATTTAAAGAAATAATACAAAATATGAGTTAATTATTGGCAAAATATGAGTTAATTATTGTATATTGCCAAATCATTAGTATCTTTGACAATATTCTATCCCTTTCAATTCCCTGTAAACATGTTCTGAAATGTTTAAAATTATTATTTTCATTAATCTGTCATTTTCTAAACCAGACTATACAGTAAAATATATAATTTAATTGCTAATCTGTGGTCACATCTGTATATACAGTGTCATATACATGTAATCTGGCTTTGTAAACACTGGCTTTGAAAATTGATTACAATACAGTTTCCATCAAAACTTTCAGGGACAATAATAATACTAATAATAATAATAATAATATTATTAAAAAAAAAACAATAAATAGATAAAACATTGATATTAAAAAAATCATCTGTTAGTAAATGTGCATTTTAGCCCTGGTAACACAACAAAGATTTAGATTGTTTTTCATCAATAAAAATGGAGTAAATTGACCTTTAGAAAATATGCCCCATAGCACAGGCGGATTTAGATCTCATGGGGCCCTAAGCAAGACATTGATTTGGGGCACCCCTTCCTTAAACAATCCTAATTGTGCCCCTTCCCCACCACCAATTGTAGCAGACAGGTCCCGCTCCTTATGCCAGCCTCAAGTTAGTGTGTGCTCCCCAATCTGCCCCACGCTGATTATAGCAGGTGGATAGCAGTTGTACTAGTGTATTTATTATTATTTATTACTAGTTATTTATAAAGTGCACACATATTCTGCATCGCTTTACAGAGAACATTTGGTCATTCACATCAGTCCCCTTCCCAGTGGAGCTTACAATCTATATTCCCTACCACTTGTACACATTCACGCTAGAGTTAATTTTGTCGGGAGCCAATTAACCTATCAGTATATTTTTGGATTGTGGGAGGAACCCGGAGGACCCGATGGAAGCCCATACAAGTACGGAAAGAATATAAAAACTCCACACAGCAGATGTTAGACACTGTACCTAACATTACACTGTCCACTGTCCCCCCCCCTTCCCCCACTCCCGCCTGATTGAAATTTGAAGTACTATAGGTGGATGTTATATAAAATAAAAAATACTTTATTACAGTAATGTCCCCCCCACCCCACACCGCTCCTCTCTCTAAGCATCTGACATCATACACATGTGTGTCATGATTGGTCACATGTACAGTACTGCAGGACTGTAGACACAGGCATGCGGTGGAGTTGGCCCCCGACAGCTGGCTAATCACTGACAGCCTTGACAGCCTGCTGGTACTATTTAGCCAGACCAGCTCTCAGACAATTTCGGTGAAGCTTGTTGTCCGACGGAAATGCCCTTTACACAGGTTTGTTGGCTGCCCTTTGGGACCAGCAGGGCTCTGTGGGACCAACAGGGCCCTAAGCAACTGCTTTGGTTGCCTTGTGGTAAATCTTCCACTGCCCCATAGTCTCTGATATTCCCCTGAAGTTAAAAAGTACTCTTACCATGCGTCTCCACCCTATAGGTGAGGTTGAAAAATTATATCTCAAAAGAAGGGCAGTCACAGGATTAAGGTGTACAGTATCTTCTTTGACATATCATGATTTGTTATAGATACCAACGCACTAGTTTCACTAAACATATTTTCACATCCACTATTTTTATTTTTCCATTCAACTATAACCAGTTTTATTTATGGGATCTGATCAGGATCCTGACGGTCAAAATATTGACGCCGGAATCCCAACACTGATCTGAATGCAGATGCCGTCATCCCAAATGAGTGACTGCTGGCCCTCCGGAGAGGTAACCTGCGGGGGTGGGGAGGCTAGGTTTAGGCTGTGGGGGGAGGGTTAGGATTAGGCTGTGGGACGTGGTGGTTAGGTTTAGGCACCCCCGGGGAGGGTTAGGCTGCGGAGTGTGGGTTAGGTTTAGTCTGCGGGGAGGGGTGCTAGGGTTAGGCAGTGGGTGGGGGGAGCGTTAGGTTTATGCTGCAGTAAGGGAGGGTTAGGGTGTGAGTGGTAGCATGCTGACCCGACCCGGATGGTATTCTGACCGCCGGCATTCCCACAGCCAGCGTTTTAGCCCCAACCCGTATTTATAAACAGCTAAAACCCATTAAGTAATCCTAATTTTCTCTAATTCAACCTATTCTTAATTATTCCTCTGCAGTTTATTTAATATAATCCAAATATTAGCTTCTAAACTCTTCTAAACTGTATTTATTTTTAACAGTGTACTATCAGAACTATTTTTCCCTTTTTCAAAGTAAAAATAAATCCTGTATTATATTTTTTTGCTCCTTCCTCATTTTTATAACCAAAGTTTTCTGCTTACACTGACCGTAAAACTGACGCTTCTGTTTTCTCATTAAAATAATAGCTTAAAATAAAACTAAGCATTATCTTTCCCTTAAACACAAAGCAAAAAACTTTGTTCTTCACTTTTTTTTCCAACATACAAAATAATGACTCTATATCACCTCACCAAGATTTTTCTAGTTATTTACTAACACTAGAATATGTAACTTTAGATATTTTTACACGAGTACAGGCCAAACCTTAAATAAATACAAACATTTTTTTAACCTTCTTCCAGTGAAAGAACCACAGTGTAGTTTCTAATTAATTTATTCTTTGATCTTTACCTTCCTTTGCTCTTTCTACTAATTACTTTATCTATATTGATTTGCTATCAACCATTTACATATTACTCCAATCTTGGCAGAATCTTTACCATGTATTCTGCAAATGACTGTACAACACAATATCATAAGTTTTTGTTATTAGTTTGTTTCTTAGGGGACACATTTTCATTAAGTATTTGCAGCATTTCTCCCAAAAACATCTGGTTAAGTATCACCTCAATGTACCACGGTCCCTAACCCACTACATGCTAAATACACTTTCAAAACCCAAAATGATAATACTTACTCCCTTAAACTGGAGGATTTAAGCTAACCCTTGATATACATGTCAAAATAACTTTCTCTTTTTCAAATTACATTCGTAGTGCCAGGCTCCTTTTCCTTAGGCTTGATTAATAAAGGACACCTTCAAGAACTATTTTGCAACCCTTTTTTCATTTATGAATATTTTCTGCTTAGAGTCACACTCTTTCTTTTTCCTTTTTTTTTTTGGGCTCACCTATTAAGGTCACACTGATCACCTGTCTGATGTGCTCCAGCTTTACGCTGGCCCGTACCTGTACAGGTAACAGAGGTGTACTGTACCTCACCACCTCGAGACTCCTTCTCTTTAAAGTGTATCAGAAGAAACTTCATAGTCTTAATCACAGTCTTTTATTCCAAGGCACACACAGCAAGTCATGAACTCAGCTTGACAGTGTAGTATATATAATGGGTGCAAGCTGTGTGGTGCACGTGGGACCCTGGGTCCACACTGCACACCCTTCACCCATATTACTCAATATTTACCTCTCCAGAATCCCGCACCAGCAGCTGCAGCTCTGCAAAAAAAGGTGGAGCTTCATGGGAGTATCTTAATATTGCTCTGCAGCTTGATGTTATCAGATGCAAGTTAGGTGATTTTATTACAACATAGTTACATGATGTCTTTGAGCAATGTTATTTCAATTGTGTTAAAAGATCTTCCTTCTATATCTTAAAAGAAGTTACTCTTTCTTTGGTCTACAGACGCAGTTATTATTTACATTTTCCAAAGTCATACTCATGTGATTGTCACACCTTAAACAAAGTCCTGTGGTTTCTAACAAAGTTTACGCTGACACCTGTTTTTGTGGATAAGCAGAATTCCTCCGATAAACTGCTCCTAATATATTTGAAATTGTTCCCCCTTTTTTATGCAAAAGTCTTGCAAAATATTAAAGGGACTTAATTTTCATATGACACATTGCAATTCATTTGTCAAGTTAAAGTTATAGTTCATAGTTTATATGCAATACTGTATATCATAGTCAACTGTAAATGCTTAACAGTATAACATCTAGGAGCCACAACAGCTCGGCTGCAAAACTGTAGGCCACACAAGCGCTCCGAATGAGACATCTGTCCTTGGTTGCAACACTCACTACTAAACTGCATCTGATAGCAACATCAGCACAAAAACTATTTGTCAGGAACTTTATGGATTGGGTTTTTATAGTCAAGCAGCTGCACGCAAACATGAGATCGCCTTGCACAATGACAAATGTTGGCTCAAATGATATAAAGCACACTGCCGTTGTACTTTGGAGCAGTGGAAACGCGTTCTCTGGAATGACAAATCACACTTCATCTGGCAGTCTGATGGACAAATTCTTATCTGCCAGATGCCAGGAGAGTGCTCACTGCCTGAAGTCCACTGTAAGTTTTGATGGAGGAGGAACACTGATCTGGGACTGTTTTTAATTGTTTGGCTTGGGGCCAAAGTCTTGATGCTACAGCATACTATGACGTTCTATTCATGCTCTTCTAACTTTATGGTAACAATTTGGAGAAGGCCCTTGCCTTTTTCAGCATGACAATGCACCTTGTGCACAAAGGGCCTGATTCAGAAGTGGACACACTGCTGATGTTTGCGGATCTGAGTAATTTTTTTTGGCCTGCGTATGTGTCAGAGTCGCACTGCACATGCAGAAACCTAGATTACCAATGGCACTCGCAGTGATGACTTAGGGGGAGATGTACTAAGTAGTGAACAGAGTGGAGAAGTCAGCCAGTGGAGAAGTTGTCCATGGCAACCAATCAGCTGCTCTGTATAATTTTATTATATGCAAATTATAAATGTTACTTCAATGCTGATTGGTTGCCATGGACAACTTCTCCACTGGCTCACTTCTCCAATCTTTTCACTAGTACATGTCCCCTTTAGATACAGAGAAGGAGATATATTATAGCATTACATTTGAAGGTGCTATAGCACTTCCTGCTTTGCCTCTTTACCGAAGTCAAGCAAGAAGCAACACCGATGATATGTGCTAATATCTCATTTGCCGAAATGGGGGAGTGAAAACTCCCTCCCCTGGCTATCCCTGCCAGCACCACAGTGCATCAGCCAAGTGCTGTATCTCTCCTCTTGGATGGCTCCACTGGACATGCGCAAGATCTCCCATGCAGCCTGGAGCCCGGCAGCCACTATAGTAGCTGTGAATGGGACGACACCTGCAGCTGACGAAATCGATAGTTGCAAGTGTCAGAACGTCAGTGCCACTGACCATTCATACAGTGTCCTGCACATTGGCAAGCTAGCTTTAATGACAGTGGAGCATCAAGGCCTTAACTAGCTGTGTGCCAGTGGTGCCTGGCACACAGCACATATGCACTGTGGTCACAGAACCGCCGGCAAATCCCAGACATTAAAGATTACAGCTGTTTATTAGCAGAGAAGAGACATGTGGCTTTCTGACACCCATATGTTCGCCATATTCTTGGGTTCCTAATTGATACCTTTCTGCCATCCTTGACCTTGGATAATAAGCTTTCCTTTAGCAGATAAAATGTGTAGCATAAAATATATTTTAGGGAATATAAATCTATTATGGCACACCTGACATCTAGAGCCATCTGGATCATAACGTGTATATTGATTTATACATCTTTATTTTTGTATTTAGATAAGTTTTTACTGCAGAGATGTAATTTACAAAATTGTCATCTAAGGTGGTGTCATAACGAATACAGTTTTTTTTACTATAAATAACCTAAACTCATATTTTAATGCCTAGGACCTAATGAAACATTGTCCCGCAATTGCGACTGAAAACAGAACAGCAAAGTACATTTGCTAATAAAAGGCACAACTGTAACTGTAAAGCAGCAATTATCTTAGAATGCATGCAGATTATCAACAGTAGTATATGTGCCTGGTTTATGCACTAACGTCCAATCAGATCCCCCTGACCAGGAAATAGCAGAAAGGATGGCTCTGTATGCAGAGATTGGCGATTATATAGTGCTCACTGAGGAACTTCAGTTAATTTCATAGCACTATGAAGTTTAATACGCGATGTCTCCTGGGGTAGATGGGCACTTCCAACACACAGCAGCCAGGAAAACTGCACACTAGTCAATGGTTTTTGGGCAATCTAGGCGTGGCTAGGTTTATTGTGCATTATAAACCCCCCCCCCCCCCCATAAAATTAATTCCTAGCCCATCTGGTCACTAACTAAGCATAATAGATTCCCTCTCTGAAAGTGGTAGGATCTGATGCCCCTACCACAAACACAGACATATGCACAGTACTTAACGGTCACTAAATCAAAGTGTCTCATCACAGGCCTGCTGCCTGTTTCCCCAAGTAGTGAGAACCTGAGCCAAGCCCTGACACAGCTTATATCAGTCTCTTACAGGTACTAATTAGCCTGCTCTCAAGCTGAAGGCCTAAAAACCAGAAATGGGATTTATGGGTTGAGCCGTCTTTTCTCTCTCACACCTATACCCCAGGACTCATATCTGACTTTTACTAAAAGACCAAACTTTGCTCCTCTCTCAAAGTGCTAGGACCTAATTCCCCTACCACAAACACAGACATATGCACAGTACTTACAGTCACTAAATCACAGTGTCTCATCACAGTCAGGCTGCCTATTTCCCCAGGTAGTGAGGACCTGAGCCAAATCTGACATTTCCTGGGGGGTTTAAATTACATAGGTAAAAACCTGGGGCAAACATATCTCCTGTTTATCACTTTACCAGTGGTTTTATCACAGTGTCTGTTTTGAGTGACCACTTCTAGAAAGCCAATTGCAAGGGCACACAAAAGTCATGTGATGTTGGGGGTCACAGACTGCCAAAATCACAGCCTTCAAGAAATGGAAACTGTCGGGCGAGGAGGAGAGCTTGCGTTTGCAGGGAAAATGTAACTGCATCAGGGAATGTCCATCTGCCTGTGGCAACCTGCGATGTAATGTCAAGCAAGTGGTTAAAATAAAATATAGACTTTTGAATTGCACTGTAAATACCTGTCAGATTTTGCCATAATTGGTTGAACGGTTGTTGATTGCATTTTAGGCATTTGTATTATTTTACCCTTTGTATATTTTTTTTCTGTTTTTAATGATTAAAGTTGTAAAAAAAAAAAAACACTGCATGACCCAATAGAGTTTCCCAGCAACATATGTTTATAAAACATCTGATTGCAAACATTAAGATTGGAGATATGAAATTAAAAGGGAGTGACCCTGTACATATTACAGTGCGAGATCTCAACACCTATGAGAGTCAGCACGCAGATCTCAGAATAGAAAGGCAGTGATACCCTCAAAAATCAGCACCCGTAATGAGGGGATAGTGGTCAATGTCAGGATCCCGGCGCCGGCATTCCGAGAAGTGTCGAGATTCCATCATCTGTATTTCGAATGCTGGGATCCTTACTGGGTCCTGTAATGAGCACTAATACAAGATAACAGATAAGAGGTTATCTGCTATTCCTAACAAGCTGCAACTTGGTATAATTAACTGATACCCAAGCATGTCAAAACCAGTGTACGTTAATAATTAAATAGATATTTGTCGGAGCTAGAAATATAATTTTACCCGACAAGTTTATATAAATGGGCTCAGCTAATTTGTAAGAAAACGAATGAGGAATAAAGGGATATGTGTAAAAAGAAAAACAGTGACATTTGGGAGAAATGTTGCACTATATTATAGAGTGAGCAACAAACAAAAAAGATTAGGCGCCAATTAATTCCCATTATAACTCATATCATTATCCTTCCAGAATAACTGTAACATTTATTAAAAATATATTGTCAACAAGATGTTATCAAGCAGTTTATATAGTAAGATACTTAGGCTGACTAATGATACAGGTCTATTGAGTTCAAATTTTCACAATCTCTAATTGTGTTGATCCAACAGAAGGCAGAATCCCTAGTGTGACAGTTGCAAATGTAGCTTCACAGGAAAGAAAAATGAAATTCCTCCTTGACCCAAAATTGTCAATTAGACAAATTCCCTGTACTAATCACCCTCATGTATTCTATTCAGTAAAACTATAGATCCTACTGATTATAAAAAATACATTAAATCTGTTGTTATATTCTGTTAAATCTCCCATGATCACCATGGACAGTAAGGAATTTCACATCATAACCACTCTTACAGCAAATAATCCCTATTTATGGTTCTAAAACCATTTTTAGTTGATGAACCCATGTCCTCTGTGTGGTACTTGGTACAAAAATGTAAAAAAAAAACATCCACTACATTGTATTTCTTTTCTTATAGCAGAAGATGAATGAATATCGCCTTTCACCGTATTGAATATTTACCATGTAAAACAGATTATAGTGTACAAGGATAATCCAGGTCAAAACCATAGTCTGACGTCTGTCAACAAGGTCTTCAAGGCCACCGATGATTCATTTCCTTTATCTGTTCATGTTTACTCTAAATAAGCAGATATTTGACATTGCTGTAGGGGTAAATTACATGCCAGCCTTGGCTACAGCTATGTCTTGCATTATCTTGTGCTTATACTTTGTATTCTGTAATGGAATAGCAATGTGTTTGTGGAGTGGCCTGCAACTTATGTGCCTAGGCAATTATTGACCTCTGTGTGTGCTGAACTACAGAAACTGAATTGTGTTGTCAATGTACTGTTTTGCTTTTACAATAATATATTTATACTGAAATCTTAAAGGGAAACAATCATAAAACAGAGTCTCTTCTGTAATTTGGAATACTGAGATGTTATCAATGGCAATATATTTTGGAAACTAATAATAATTACTCTGTCAGCTGAGAGATGCATGCCGGCAGCAGTAGGCAGTGATTTCCTGCTTTACTGGCCAGTTGGGGACCCTACTGCCAGGGGCGTTGCCAGAACTTTTTGGGCCCCATAGCAATATTTTGAAGTGGCCCCTGTCCCAGTGCTTCTAGGGAGACACTTCTCTGCAGCAGTTGCTAATTTTATGCCTTATAATAGTTCCCCATTTCTTTTTCTGAGCCATAGTAGAGCCTTATTTAATGTTATGCCCCATAGTAGTGCAATAGTTTCTTTTATGAATCGTAGTACAGGTTGAGTATCCCTTATCCAAAATGCTTGGGACCAGAGGTATTTTGGATAACGGATTTTTCCGTATTTTGGAATAATTAGATACCATAATGAGATATCATGGTGATGGGACCTAAATCTAAGCACAGAATGCATTTATGTTTCATATACACCTTATACACACAGCCTGAATGTAATTTTTGCCAATATTTTTTATAACTTTGTGCATTAAACAAAGTGTGTGTACAGTCACACAATACATTTATGTTTCATATACACCTTGTATATACAGCCTGAAGGTCATTTAATACAATATTATTAATAACTTTGTGTATTAAACAAAGTTTGTGTAAACTGAGCCATCAAAAAACAAAGATTTCACTATCTCACTCTCACTCAAAAAAGTCCGTATTTCGGAATATTCCGTATTTCGGAATATATGGATATGGGATACTCAACCTGTAGTGCTTAAGTACGCCCTATGTCACATTTCAGAGCTGACAGTATACATTATGCTGCACAGTAACCCCAATTCACATTATGATATATAGTGCTCCCTGTTCAAATTGTGCCTGATTACAGTGCCCCGGTTCATATTATATAATATAAAAAAAAAGCCCTCCAGTTCATTTTATACCACACTACAATGAGCAAGTCCATGGGCATACCTAGATATATTGCAGGCCCCAAGGAAAAAGTTTGAAATGACCCCTACATACCACCCAATGGCGAAAAATTTATGTAACATGTAATTTTGACAGGGAAGGTGGGCCCCTCTCAGCTCTGGGCCCCATAGCAGCTGCACTGCCTGCACCTATGGTAGCTACGCCCTTGTCTACTGCTCATATATGACCCGGGAATTATTGTCAAAAAGTCTACAGTTCCAGTTATAATGTAGACATAGGATGGCATGACTGATGGTAGCGCTCACCTTTTGTTCTCTGAACAAGGGCAGCAATGAAGCCACTTCTCTCCAGGAAAAACATCAGGGACAGACTGATTTTCTGCAAAAGGTACAGGGATTGAACTGCTGAGGACTGGGGTAAAGTAATATTTTCTCTGATGAATCCCCTTTCAGATTGTTTGGGACATCTGGAAAAACGCTTGTCCGGAGGAAAGGTGAGCGGTACCATCAGTCCTGTGTCGTGCCAACAGTAAAGCATCCTGAGACCGTTCATGTGTGGTGCTGCTTCTCAGCCAAGGGGGTGGGCTTCACTCACATTTTGTCTAAGAACACAGCCATAAATAAAGAATGGTGCCAAAACATCCTCCACAAGCAACTTCTCCCAACCATCCAAGAACAGTTTGGTGATGAACAATGCATTTTCCAGCATGATGGAGCACCTTGCCATAAGACAAAAGTGGTAACTAAGTGGTTGGGGGAACAAAATATCGAAATTTTGGGTCCATGCCCAAGAAACTCCCCAGACCTTAATCCCATTAAGAACTTGTGGTCAATCCTCAAGAGGCGGTTGGACAAATAAAAATCCACTAATTCTGACAAACTCCTAGGCAAGAATGGGCGTCCATCAGTCAGTATGTGGCCAAGAAGTTGATTGACAGCATGCCAGGGCGATTTGCAGAGGTCTTGAAAAATAAGGGTCAACACTGCAAATATTGACTCTTTGCATAAACTTAATGTAATTGTCAATAAAATCCTTTGACACTTCTTAAATGCTTGTAATTTTACTTCAGTATACCATAGTAACATCTGACAAAAAGGTCTAAAAACACAGAAGCAGCAAACTTTGTGAAAACCAATACTTGTGTCATTCTCAAAACTTTTGGCCCCGGCTGTACTGTCTGTGTGGGGTATAATATAGTGTTAGGGGCACTATTGTGTCAGTGTTAGTCTTTTCCTGCAGGGCCACGCCCATATCAGTAAGGCCACACCCCCTACAGCAAGGTCATGCCCCTTTTGGGGGTGCACACCTCTGGCGCACACAAATATTTTATTTTAATGTAGTCTATAGAGGGTGGGGTACATTTTTGTAGTGTTCGCACTGGATGCCAAAGTGGCTAAAACAGCCCTGCACATATGATACTTATATATGGTGTTATGATTATTTAACAGCATAATTATTTATGATTATTTAACAGCACGTGGCAATGTGTTAAGATGTTTTTGATTTAAACAAAGGGAGGAAATAAATTATTTCATTATATAATTATGACTCGCAGGACCTAATGTAAATGCATGTCTGTAACATATCCATTGAAGCATCAAATTAATTTCCTGAAGGTTCCTTTCCCAGAGTGCCAATTGTTTTCCAGTTCATGCTTTAATCATGTTGTCCTGGGCCTTAGCTTCACCTGCTGCAAATGTCACATTTGATGCATGGTCAGTCTGACAGCTGACACTACTGTTAAGCGAGTTATGGTTAAGTAGATAACATAATTACTTGGTGTTAAAACAACATGCATTCCTCGAGCTTTTGCTTTCATCTACTTGTACTACAATGCTGTATTGTTTGACTTTAGTCACGCAGATCGGATAGTTAATTGATCTCACATGATCTATCTCGTCTTTGTTAAACAGGAAAGTAGTTATTGAAAGTGACAGAAAATTTGTACTTTTGTAGTTAATTCAGTTAGTAATTCTGGAAGCACATATTTGTCATAAATGGGTTCCAATGTATGGACAGACAATATCTGGGTCAACAGTCCTTAGGTCAACCCCATATGGTCGACAGGCATTAGGTCAACACTAACAAAAGGTCAACACTGGAAAAGGTCGACAGGTACAAAAGGTTGACAGGTTCAAATGTTTGACACACATATGGTCGACACATGTTGAGACAGCTTTTTTCCTTTTGCATTTTTTACACCTTTTCATACTTTATCATCCACGTGGACTCACCCTACAGCTCACTCCCCTCATGCCTCACACTGCTCCCATCACAGCTCACATTCCCCCATCCACCTCACTGCTCACTCCCCCCCAGCTCACACTGTCTCCATCATACATCACTGCTCATCCTGCAGCTCACCTACCCCCAAAACCTAATGCTGCTCCTTCCATGTCCTATACTGCTCCCATCACACCTCAAACAGCTGCCCTCATGCCTCATAGCTTCCCATGGCCTTAACTGATACCAGCACCTCAAATAATTTCTCACAGTACCCTAATTTATTCCAGTACCTCAATCCCCCCCCCCCACCACCACCACCACCACCACCACCACCACCACCACACACACAGGTACTTTATTCTATTTCTAGGCTCACATGCACACACCACACATGCTTTTCCCTCCACTTCTTCTTAACTCATAGGCAGGAGAGAAAGTCTTTCTGACTGCGACCCCCCTCTGACAGCAGTACTGTTCAGTCCCTTGTAGCCCGCACCCATGATCAGACGTTAACTTCCCTCTCCTCTTCACCCAGGATAATACTCTTCTAATGGACCTGACTCCTGATGTAACAGTAACCCATAAAGCTTGTAAGAGGAGCAGCCTGGGAGGCAGTTACATGCCTTCCCTCACCAATCCTTGGACCACGTTGGCTTATTTTCATGTGAGGCATGGAGCTTCAGCTCCACCCACCCCATTGTTAATCTGGCCCTAGAGAAGATAGTTCATATTATATGTTAAAGAACAACAAAACTAAAACACACTGGTGAATTGAAGTCAGATACAGTACTATATTGTAGTGGCATTTCTATGTGCTTTTTTCTTTGAAAATATTGTAACACTAGAATGATAGGCATATAATTGCACCAATAGATGATTTCAGCAGACATTACCGACACTGATATTTGCAGCTCGACAATTCAAGCTGATTATTAGGCTGACCATATTATCCCTTTAACCTGGGACACATTAATTACACAGGTTCTGTAGCTGGCTGACTACAAGCCTGCATTTCACCTGGTTTTAATCAGCCACAGAACCTGTGTAATTCATGAGTGTCCCAGGTTAAAGGGATAGTATGGTCAGCCTAGATTAATAAAATGAAACGAGTAGGTGTTTCCATTCAGTAGTATAGTACAAGAAGACTGTGTACCATACATTTCTTATATACAGTAGTTACTTCATACTTGCCTACCTGACCCTCTCCATGAGGGAGAAAATGCTCTGTTCCTGGACTTTCCTGGTAATGTATGATTGCCATCACCTGTGGTGAGCTAGGTAATTGATAAGAAAGGTGTTTCACCACAGGTGATGGCAATCATACATTACCAGGAAAGTCCAGGAACAGAGCATTTTCTTCCTCATGGAGAGGGTCAGGTAGGCAAGTATGAGTTACTTTAGGCTCTTTCAGTAGTTTCCACACAATCAGCAATTAATAATGTTAATGCTAATAAATAGAATGTTTCCCTCTAATTGGCTATTTATTGAATTCTGGAGGTGGAAGCTGAAATTGTTTAATATTTACATATAGAAAAATGAGTAATGACATAATATACAGAGATTTGAAGTGTTGAAACTTGACATATCGGGGGTCATTCCGAGATGATCGCTCGCTACGGATTTTCACATCGCAGCGATTATGGCATAACAGGGCTAATCTGTGTGTGCAGGCACGTCGTACAAGTACAAAGAGCATAGTGTTTTTTTCTAGCGACGCTTCCAGTCGCACTGGCGGACACAAGGAGATTGACAGGAAGGAGGAGTTTATGGGTGTCAACTAACCGTTTTCTGGGAGTGTTTGGAAAAACGCAGGCGTGTCCAGGCATTTGCAGGGCGCGTATCTAAGGTCAATACCGGGACCTTCGTCGCAGCAATCATTGCACAGGATAAGTAACTACAGGGCTGGTCTTGTTCTGCACAAAATGTGTTTGCTGCCACTCGGCTGCACAGGCGTTCGCACTCCTGCAAAGCGAAAATACACTCCCCCGTGGGCTACGACTATGCGTTTGCAAGGCTGCTAAAAGTAGCTAGCGAGCGATCAACTCGGAATGAGGGCCATTGTGCAGTAGGTCGACAAGACTTATGTTGACAATGTCTAGGTCGACAGTAAGTAGGTCAACATGGTTTCTAGGTCGACAGGGACTGTAGGTCGACATGTACTAGGTCGACCTTTTGAGTTTTTCACATTTTTTTTATTTTTTTAACGATTTCATACTTTACGATCCACGTGGACTACAATTGGGAACGGTAACCTTGCCCGAAGCATGGTGAGCGAAGTGAGCCATGTGAGGGGACGCGGTGCACTAATTGGGGTTCCCCGTCACTCTACGAAGAAAACTACACCAAAAGAATAAAAAAAACTCATGTCGACCCATTTTCATGTCGACCTAGAGTCCCTGTCGACCTAGAAACCATGTTGACCTACTTACTGCCGACCAATAGTGGTCGACCTAGACACTGTCAACCTAAGTCTATTCTACCTAACATACCACACCCTAATAACAATACTATTATTATTATTATTATTATTATTATTATTATTAAAATTCTATAAATGTAGTGCAAATAAATGAGTTGCAGCTACTTTAGATTGAATTTTCAAATGGTTAATATATGTTATAATAAAGTCAGTATTGCCATACCAACTCTACAATAATTGTAGAAGTGCCACTGGTAGCAGATGTGAATATAAGATTTTGATGTAGTGCAATGGTTTATCTGTGTGTGATTTGAGAGCACCTACAGTACAGTAGAACGTATGGTTTGGTAGAAATTAGGTATCTAACCACACATCCCCAAAAAGCTGATTTGTACGTTATTAGTACTTAGGTTAAAAGTTAGGTGGGCGGTCCTGGCATTGACCCTGGGTTAATTAAAAAGACAGTCAGTCATCAGGGACTTGGTCATGACATCACTATGAGGGGCTTGGGTGGGAGTGAACAATAGTTAATAAGGGTATGGGAGCATACTGCTCTCAGTGGTCTATTTACTAAGCCTCGGAGAGAGCTATAGTGGACAGAGATAAAGTACCAGCCAATCAGCTGTCATTTTTCAAACACAGCCTGTAACATGGCAATTAGGAGCTGATTGGGTGTCACTTTATTTCCGTCCACTTTATCTCTCTTCAAGGTTTTAGTAAATAGATGACTTAGTTAGACTTTAGGGATGAATTCTAAGTTGAAGCCTGGACCTGAATTTCTTGCCATGACTAAGTTTAGTGTAATTCTTATTTTGAAATTGCAACACACATTTGTCTGCGTAATCTTTAGCCCTTTCTACTTTATATTTTTTTCTGTAACTAAGCATTGTACTCCCTTTATGTAAATAAAGTGTTCTTTTATTACTCTATTTTCATAAATGCTCCAGAACCCAGTCTTTGAAGACTCTATTAGATCACTGGTATCCGGACTCCAGGTCGACAACAAAAAGGTCGACACACCTTAGGTCGACGCCAATTGGTCGACACACCTTAGGTCGACATGGACAAAAGGTCAACATGGACAAAAAGTCGACAGGAACATGGTCGACATAGAAAACGGTCGACATGAGTTTTTCACAATTTTTTTCTTTTTTGGAACCTTTCATACTTAACGATCCACGTGGACTACGATTGGAACGGTAATCTGTGCCGAGCGAAGCGGAGCGAAGGCACCATGCACGAAGCATGGTGAGCGAAGCGAGCCATGCGAGGGGACGCAGTGCACTAATTGGGGTACCCGGTCACTCTACGAAGAAAACGACACCAAAAAACCCATAAAAAACTCATGTCGACCTTTTTCCATGTCGACCTTGTTCCTGTCAACCTTTTGTCCATGTCGACCTAAGGTGTGTCGACCAATTGGTGGCGACCTAAGGTGTGTCGACCTTTTTTTTGTCGACCTGGAGTCCCAGACCCAGATCACTATGGTTACGCTAATACTATAATTTATTGCTCGAAGCAGGAGGAAACCAACTACCTGAGAGCTAATTTGGGTCGCAGAAACTGCACAAGTGTATAGAGCAGTGGTTCTCAAACTCGGTCCTCAGGACCCCACACGGTGCATGTTTTGCAGGTAACCCAGCAAGTTGACAGGTGTATTCATTATTCACTGACACATTTTAAAAGGTCCACAGGTGGAGCAAATTATTTCACTTGTGATTCTGTGAGGAGACCTGCAAAACATGCACTGTGTGGGGTCCTGAGGACCGAGTTTGAGAACCTGTGGTATAGAGTATTAGGGGACCTGTGGATGTTTTGTAATTTCCACTGGTGGAGGCAGTATTGAGATGTATGGTATAACAGGTAGAGTGGTAGAATATTCATTGTGAGTATTATATTCGACTCTGCGCACATCAGGACTTGGGAATCTGCCCAGTCACCGAGTGAAGGGTCAAGATTTGCCTCCAGTGGATGTTGGGAGGTATGAGTTATTAGCTGTGATCTAGTCAGTTCCAACTAGGGATACCCATTGGGGTCCCTGATATACATATTTGTATTATGATCAAATTGCACTGCCAACATTGATATTTTTGATCTAAAACAATAATTTGGTCAACTTGATGACCAGTTGGGCATGCTAGGGCAGTACAGTAGGAGCATGCACTTTTGTAAAACACACATAGGCGGATCCACGAAGGGGGGCACACGGGCCCGTGAACCAACCCCCCTCCCCCCCTGTTGTTTCTGACTTTTTTCAAAAGGAGAACAGCAGCAGCTACTGCTATTTCCGATGTCAGATTTGATAAAAGAGCCGGCAGGCACTAGGACCCGCCGCAGATCTAACAGCAATTCCGTGTGGTAACCAATCAGAGTCCAGCCCAGGCGCGGGGTTCAAATGCCTGCATCGAGTAAGACTGTTACTTATGACGGCGCAGAAGGCTTCATTAACCCTCACTGCACCGCACAATAATCCCAGCACTTCCTCCTCCACCTCCTTTACCACCATGCTAGGTGCAGTCACACTCAGCTCAGCTTTGAGAAGGCGGCCCGTGTGATTGTGACAGGGCTGTCCTGCAGATGTCTTATGCTGCTTGTTGGAGATCCAGCTGGCTGCTTCTGCTAATCAAAGATGGGCAGTTCGTGTCCTGCAGTCTGAGTCTCAGTGCAGTGCCCAAAACAAGGTATGCTGCACCTGCCACCACCAACTAAAAACTTTAATAATTATATTGTGCTGGGGTACCTTCCAGGCTCCCATAATTAATGGAACAGGTGACCAACATTTCAAGGCCCAATCAGCCTTTTCATCAGGATGAAACATTGGCAATAAACCAGGACGTGCTCCTACAGCCAATCATTACCTGATGGCGTATTCTGTGAGGCCACGCCCCCTGTGATGCCACTCCCCTTATCTGGGAGCACGCGTGCCTTAGGTGCATGTAAATATAACTATTACCGTTCCCATATCATGGTGCCCCCCCTTTAATTTTCTTCTGGATCCGCCCCTGAAAACACACCTTGGAGATGCGGCCTAGTTAGATTTGGGAAGGGATTCTTTTTGGACACGATTCCACCAGGGACATCATCCTTTGTAGACCAGGCTGGGGCTGCATATTTGTTTTATTTTTTATTTTAAAAATGTAATGATATTGAAGTAAATCATCATCCATAGCATGTATGTAATATGACCATACAATTACCTATCTGTAAGCAGGTATGTGTAACTGAAAATACACGGCAAACAAAATAGATTTATGCCTAAATTTGGGAAACAAAATAGAAATTAACTCTAAATGAGGACCTTAGGGCCTGGACAAACCTTGTTACAATGCAAGGAGTGCAAATACAAAGATTTTTATTATTTTTTGCATGCCGGGTAAATACTGTCTGCTTTGCATGTAGCCCATAAACGCTGGATTGCTTTATTACTTAGCCACAGATTCATTTATTAACTGGTAGAAAGCAGGTGCAGAATTACACAGGGCTAGACAGTATGCAGCTTGTACAGGATGCAGCATCTCCTGGTGCAGCCAGGAACGTATGGGGATAATGTAGGTTAATGCAGCCTACACCTATGTGCACATATACACAGTGGTGGGATGTGTAATATATAGGAAGTGACACAGCGGGTCTTAGCTGTATTGCTGTATTTTACCGTGTCCGGTGTAGGAGGCTCGCGGGCACGTCATGCACTATATCATGCACGCTCAGTTGTGGAATCAGTTTTTCTTCTTGAAAATTTCTGAAATTTAGGATTGTAAATTTAATTACAAGGAATAAAAGTAACACTAGTGCAGTGGAAGCTCAGTTATAATCACGTAATTAGATAGATAGATAGATAGATAGATAGATAGATAGATAGATAGATAGATAGAGCGATCATTTTAACTGTTTGCTTTACATTTCAGAGAGAGAAAAAGGGTGGACTTCTCAAACTACTGGCTGGAGCCTCTGCAAAAAAGAAATCCCGCTCTCCTCCATCCATCTCACCAACC
Source organism: Pseudophryne corroboree (assembly GCF_028390025.1). NCBI lineage: Eukaryota > Metazoa > Chordata > Amphibia > Anura > Myobatrachidae > Pseudophryne > Pseudophryne corroboree. The sequence continues at coordinate 471,664,479 of NC_086445.1, forward strand.
CATGATCACCAAGCTATGGTGGAAGGAGTAATACACGGAGCTGTGGGACTGGAGTTTTCCATCACCAGCCATGGGAGAGCAGGCTCATGTCCCATTGAGAGTGAAATGCAAGGAGCAATGGGAATGCATCCATTACATAGAAAAACTGGCTCTTTAGATCTAAATTTTTCAGTTCCATCCCCAGTAAGACAGCCTGCTTGTGCAATGCTAGCTGTACGTCCGGAGCCCAAATCCCTGTCCCGAGAAAGGTAAGATTTTATTCATACCTGGAAATGTGTCTGTGAAATATATTGAGTAAAAGGCCAACACATATCATGTGCATTCATTGGTTACCAAGCCTTGCCCAGAAGTTGCTGGTTAACATGCCATGCCCAGGAATCGCTGGTTAGCATGCCATGCCCGGGAATCGCTGGTTAGCATGCCATGCCCGGGAATCGCTGGTTAGCATGCCTTGCCCAGGAGTCACTGGTTAGCATGCCATGCCCAGGAATCGCTAGTTAGCATGCCATGCCCAGGAATCGCTGGTTAGCATGCCATGCCCGGGAATCGCTGGTTAGCATGCCTTGCCCAGGAGTCACTGGTAAGCATGCCTTGCCCAGGAATCGCTGGTTAGCATGCCATGCCCAGGAGTCACTGGTTAGCATCCCATGCCCAGGAATCGCTGGTTAGCATGCCATGCCCAGGAGTCACTGGTTAGAATTGCCATGCCAAAGGTCGCTGCTTAGTATGCCATGCCCAGCAGTCGCTGGTTGGCATGCCATGCCCAGGAATCGCTGGTTAGCATTTCATGCCCAGGAGTCACTGATTAGCATGCCATGCCCGAGAATCGCTGATTAACATGCCATGCCCAAGAATGGCTGGTTAGCATGCCATGCCCGGGAGTCATTGGTTAGCATGCCCAGGAGATGTGTGCTGTAAACAAGGTAAGTACACATTCCTGTACATCAGGTATGCTATACATACATAAGACCTGAGTCAGATATGTATGCTAAATCATTTGTAGCTGTGAGTCCAAGTGGCTGCGTACAAAGACACAACATTGCTCACAGATCATTCGATTATAGAATGTTTGAGTAGGTCTACAGTATGGCCATGCAGCAAGGTCGGAGGAAGCGAGAGACCGGAGCCACTGTTACCACGTACAGGCGCAGATGTAGGTTGAGATGCACAAAAAAGGTTGTGACAAGTCTGCATTTTTGCCACCACACCAAACATTACTTGACTGTCAATCAATTTGCAAATATATCCTGTCTGCAGCTGCCGCTGCAAGACATTGTGGCATATGTGCAGTGCAATTTAGACGGATGCGCAGTGAAAACATCTGGGTTGGCCTCCATCTCTGAATCTGACCTGTAGACAGATGTCTCCATTTTCTTGGTCTCTGAATGAATGACCGTCTGGTCACTTCACAGACACATTGCAGTGCAGCACCACTTACCTAACTCCCCAATTGATGCAAGCCCACTCATATGGCAATTAGGGTCATAAATAAGGTTTTCTATGCATAGCATGTACATTGTACAAACTAAACTCATTACAGTGCTTTACAATTTGCTGAAAGTGTCTGCTAACGGCTAATAAAGAATAACTGATTGCATGGATCAGCTATCAGTCCCTGCTGGCCACACTTGTCAGCAGCAGAAGTATTTACAGATTATTACAATGTGTAGAAAGAGTAAGTAATCATTCAGTCTAAGGTCCATTTTTGTCACTACTAGTTAACCCATCAGCATGTTTTTTGATGCTGTGAGGATTATTCATTAAACATACACAATCTAAACAGTGAGGCACCTGATAAAGAAAGAACCCATGAACCCAGGGCTGCGAGGTGCTAAAGCATACCACCCAACTTTGTGGCTCCTGAATGTAGTATGTGTCTAAAAAGGGGGCTTGGTTTCACGAGAATGCATCAATCATGAGCCACGCCTGTATACTGATGGCCTTGCCCCTAGCCCCTGTGACAGGAACCTTACACTTTAGCATGCTGGTAGCCGCCCATTGCAGGACATGGGTACCCATCATGCTGACCAGGCCCCCAGCAGCTGTGACAGCAACAGAGCCGGCCATAGGCATAGGCAAACTAGGCAATTGCCTAGGGCATTTGATATGCCTAGGGGCATCAGCAGCTTCTGCTGATTAAAATGATATGCGGCATGCCTATATTCTGTGTGTAGCATTTCATATGCAGATACAGCCACAGTCTCACACAGTATATAGGCATGCTGCATATCACTTTAATCAGAAGAAGCTGCTTGTGCATCCTAGCCACATAGCAATGCAAATAAGATGCATTTTCATAAATAAAATGTGCCCGACGTTAACATTGAGGCAAGATTTATGATGACACATCTGTATTCAAGCAGAGGCAGAGGTCACAGTGTTCATAGCAGTGTGAGTGCTGTGTGCAAGTGAGAGGGTTGGTTGTGCAGTAGTGTTCGGAATATGTGTAAGGAGCATTATGTGTGTCATGTAAAAATGCATTACTAATGTGCAACATATGTGTAAGGGGCACTATGTGTGTCATTATGTGTATAAGGGCATTAATAATGTGCGGCATATGTGTAACAGGGTACTACTGTATGTGTGTCATTATGTGTATAGGGGCACTAATAATGTGCAGCAAATGTGTAGGGGGCACTATGTTTGTCATTATGTGTATAAGGGCATAAATAATGTGCGGCATATGTGTAAGGGACATTACGTGTAAAAGGACATTAATAAAGGTTGTCATAATGTGTAAGGCGCATTATGTTTATAAGGACATTAATAATGTGTCTCATATGTGTAAGGGACATCACTGTGTGGCATTATGTGTATAAGGTGCTCTACTGTGTGGCGTTGTGTATAGAAAGGGCACTACTGTGTCGTCTAATGTGAATAAAGAGCAATAGGGTGTGATGTAATGTGAATAAGGGGCTCTACTGTGAGGAGTAACGTTTATAAGGTAAAGTGATACTACTGTGGGATGTAATATGAATTATGGATGCTATCGCATGATCAAATGTGAATAAAGTTGCAGTACTGTTTGGCGTAATTGGAATTGGGGTTACTATTGTGTGGCCATGCCCCTTGCCAGCAAAAACACACCCCTTTTTGGGCTGTGTGCCAAATGTACGAACTGTTCCTATTTAAAATATAGGGGGTACAAACCCCAAAATAAGGACTGCTATGGATGAGGGGTGATGGTGCTGGGAAAGAGGTGCAAGGTCAGAGGCGAAACTAGCGGTGGTGCTAGGGGGCACCAGCAAAAATCTTGCCTAAGGCATCATATTGGCTAGGGCCGGCTCTGGACAGCAATTTAATTGCGGTCACAACTGTGTACGACCCCCTGCCTTCGCAGCCCAGCTGCGAAGGCAGGTGGATCGTCACCATTATTTCCGTCGCCGCCCGCCCCGCAAATGCCTCTATCTGTCAATCACATATCAGATTTACGTGAGCCACATCTTCTAGATACCAATCAGGCTGAGTCAATTTTATCCATAAATTCATAGGATGGGAAAGTAAGAGATCTTCCCACTCTGTAACCTAAGGTAGAAATGTTATTTTGGATAATAAATAATATTTGTAGGTAACTTCCTAAATTAATATGAAATTCTGCACCAGTGTGACAGCCGCCCTTCTAAGTGGATTGTTTCCAGGTACACAATATGATAATTCAGCCTACTAATATGGCCAAAAGAGAGTACTTTTCTTTCCTCCATTACTACCTACATTGTTTGGAAAAAACAAAAGAAATATGCCCTTCTGTGAGAGAACTGTATTGTTTTTTCAATGTAAGCAGTGGGAGAAGTGGCATACTGTTTTGTTTCGATCTGTGTATACAGTATATATACACACATGTATTTATATACCTAAAGTGTTTGTATAGGTATATAAGTACAGTTAACAAAGAAAGACTGGGACTAAAAATAGGCCATGGAATTTAAAAGACACAGGCCACCGGGAACCGGTCAAGATCCTGGCGGTTGGTAACCTGGCAGTCAAAATACAGATGCCGGAATCCCGAATGCCGGCACCGCAAACCCAAATACGGAAATAATCCTGGGATGGAATCCAGATCGCTGGGATCCCAAATGAGTTTTTGCCGGGTCGCCAGACAGGTCAGTTGTGGTGGGAAGTAAGTTAGGTTAGGCTGTGGGGGGAGGGTTAGGCTGCGGAGAGGGGGGTTAGGTTTAGGCTGCGGGGACTCGGGGTTAGGGTTAGGCACCCCTATAAAGGGTAAGAGTTAGGCGGATTAGGATCAGGCTGAGGGAAGGGGGGGTTAGGTTTAGGCACCACCAGTGAGGGTTATGGTTAAGATGGTGGTGGTGGCGGCGGGAGGGGTGGGGATTAGGTTTGGGCTGAGGTAAGGGAGGGTTAGGGTAAGGTAAGTATACTTACCAGTCTCTGTCAGGATTCTCAACATCGAGATGCCATGATATTTTGACCGCCGGCATTTCCATCCCAACTCGGCCCACCTCGTGTCAACATCCTGCTCCTGGCATAGACTCCTCCCCTTACAATTCCTGACTCCTCCTACTTCCTAGTCTAGCTCTTACAAATATAATTCACATTAGAACAACATACAAGTGTACATTATTCTCTGTATTAAAATACACACAACAGAGCTCATCCTGCAGGGGATTAAAATATGCCATAGTCCAACATTTGGTATTTGGTTGGTTCTATTAGGTAAAATAGGCACTTCATTGGTGTAGGTCACGCAAAGAAAAGGGAAGGCATTTTTTAAATTGACCAAGCCCTGGCTTAGCAGTTGTAGAGGATGTAGAGGATTAGATAGTGTTCACTGTAGGACTTTTTAAGAGCTGAACAGAGGAGTATACATCTGTGCACACCAAAGCAGAGCCGAAATTACACATTTTGGTGCCCTATGTACATAAAGAGCATTGGTACCATCCTCCATAATTAATGCAGGGACAGATGAAAAAATAAGGTGTAGTCTCGCTGGTAAGGGGCGTGACCAATCAGTAGTACCCCCCCCCCCAATTCAAATAAAGCAAAACAGTAGTGCCCTTAGTCAAATTACACAGCACAGTAGTGTCCCTTATTCACGTTAGGTCACACAGTAGAGCCCCTTATATACATTATGACACACAGTAGTAGTGGCCCTTATATATTATGACCCCCCTGCATCCGCTCACCTCCCCCTGTGTCCCCCCAGCAGCTTCTCGCCTCCCCCTGTCTGCCAACAGTAGGTATGGGTGCAGGACCGCCAGCTGAACACTAGCAGGCAGCCATGAAGAGACACTGCCGGTGGCATTTTTAATCTGGTGCTTTGCAAATCAGTATAATACTGTAAATATAATGTGCACCCACATCAGTATAATAAAAAAAATATTATGTAAACAAAAATGATATCTATCTATCTATCTCTATCTATCTATCTATCTATCTATCTATCTATCTATCTATCTATCTATCTACACACTGACTGAGCTACTGAGACAAATCCAATCCACAAAAGTAATGGTTACCAAATAGAATTAGACCAGAAGATGTGTGCTAATCGGATGATAGTAAATATGAAATGGTACTTCCCTTACAAAACCTCTGTCGTGGGATATACCGTATATTTCAAACAACATGGATCCATATGTGGAAAAAAAATCAAATATAGTGTAGTATGTTCAAAACAACACAATTTTAATACAATAAACTGACAATTGACAATAAAACCATTGTACACATATTCCTGCAAACAAATGGTGGTAGATGGAAAATTACCAGAGGATGGTAAAATGGAGGCTTTAAATAGTGCCTTTAAACTCTAGTTTGCTGGTAAGTATTTCTGAAAACACCATATATCTTAAAATGAAGTGAAGGTGGAGGTTTACCAGATTTAAATGAAGTGAGTGCCTTTAAGATGTTGCCCAGGGGAGATATCGGCTCCGGAACCTTTCTCCAAAGTTCACAACACTCCGTCCGTCTGGTAAATCTTCCTTCAGCAGTGGTTGACCTGTCATACAGTACCGACGCGTTTCGGGATCTCTCCCTTCCTCAAGGCTGCATGACAGGCACTAAACAGAATGAGCTATTTATGCTCTGCATGGGAATAACATCCGGGTCAAGGGGTCACAACATAATAAAAAATAAATACAATGTAAAACATAAAGTTTGTAAAAAATATCCATTATACTTAAAACACAGCTCAATCTAAATACAACACCTACAAGAAACTTTATAAAAGGTCCAGTAGAATAATCATTAAAGATAAAATTCCCGGAAGTAGTATTTCCCTTACTTCCGGTCCGGCGGTACCGATCTCTCATGTCCCATATTATTTCTATATATAGTTCCTTGCAAAGTCTTTAATGGGCTCCTGGATGCCAGCGGTGGTGGTAACAGTGGATTATATCCAGTGTATTCTTTGTTTATAGTGCTCGGCGGACCTCCGTCGGGCACTTCCGGTATATGGTACGCATGGTGGACCGCATCCCGGCTTCCGATGACGCACTTCCTGTTCGCGTCATTGAGCCGCAGATCGTAAATATTGCAGACTAAGGATAAATCCTAAGTCTGCAAAAAGCCTAAGTAGAATAAAACATGATTGGATGAATGTACAATGAGAAGGGGAACTTTCTTAAACCTGTATATAAAATCCTAATAAATAATATATATACCATACAAAAAGTTTCCTGGTGCACATAATCACGTGACCTGCGTATATTAAGATTTATAAGGTGAGACAAACACAGCAAGCCATAATAATTTCAACATTGGATGCGGCTAGGAAAAGACAATTTTAGGTAAAATACCATAAAGGACATGGAGGTGAATAATTATATAGATAGTGAAAAAAAATAAGTAATTTAGAGCAAGATGGAAATGGTGAGAGCGGGGGAGGGGGATATCTTCAGAGAAACCATTTCAGTTCAAAGTCTGCGTTCAAGCCATTGGGGATGAGGCTTTTTAATTTAAAAGTCCATTTCATCTCTGTTTTGGCCAGTCTTGTTACTTCATCTCTATGTCTCCAAGTATTTTTTATATTTTCAATTGCCAGAAACTGTAAGATATGTTTAGTGGAGGAATTATGTTTTTCTTTAAAATGGCTGGATAAAGGATGAGACATGACTCCTTTCTTGATATTCCTTATATGTTCACCCAAGCGGGTTTTTAATGCCCGACTAGTTTTTCCCACATAGATCATATGGCAACTGCACTCTATAAGGTAGATCACATTCGTGGTGTGGCAGGTCATGAAATTGTGAAGTTTATAAGTGGTACCATTCGCACTGAATTCTTCATATTTCGATTTGATGGTTTGCACTTCACGGCAAGCCTGACATGTTCCACATCTGTAGAAGCCCTTACTTCTAATTGGATGGTGATCTTGTGATGATAGTGCACTTTTAGTTAGTTTACTTTTTAGATTTGGTGCTTTGCGATATATGAACTTGGGCCTTGCTGGTATAGTGTCCTTTAATAGTGGGTCTCTCTGCTAAAGGTGCCAATGTTTCTTCACTATTGACTCAATCTTTTTATGTTGTTGAGTAAATTGTGTGATGAAGGCCAATTTGTACGCACCATCCTCCTATTTTCTTTTTTCTTTTCCTTTCAAGAGTTCTTCTCTGTCCTTGCTCATCAATGACCTTGCTGGGACCTGCCACACCACGAATGTGATCTACCTTATAGAGTGCAGTTGCCATATGATCTATGTGGGAAAAACTAGTCGGGCATTAAAAACCCGCTTGGGTGAACATATAAGGAATATCAAGAAAGGAGTCATGTCTCATCCTTTATCCAGCCATTTTAAAGAAAAACATAATTCCTCCACTAAACATATTTTACAGTTTCCGGCAATTGAAAATATAAAAAATACTTGGAGACATAGGGGTATATGCAATTAGCGGCGAATCGCGTCAAATTATCGCCGTTTTTTAATTCGACACAATTCGACCGTCCAATTTCGGCAAGTGGTTGCCGAAATTCACCATATTCAATGGAAAACGGATTCGACAGTCCCGCGGGCGAAAAACGTCCGATTTGCCGGATTTTGCCGCGATTTTAAAAAACGGGGAAAAACGGGGAAAACCTGAAAAAAAATGGCGTGGGGTCCCCCCTCCAAAGCATAACCAGCCTCGGGCTCTTCGAGCTGGTCCTGGTTCTAAAAATCCGGGGGAAAAATTGACAGGGATCCCCCGTATTTTTAAAACCAGCACCGGGCTCTGCGCCTGGTGCTGGTGCAAAAAATACGGGGGACAAAAAGAGTAGGGGTCCCCCGTATTTTATACACCAGCATCGGGCTCCACTAGCTGGACAGATAATGCCACAGCCGGGGGTCACTTTTATACAGCGCCCTGCGGCCGTGGCATTAAATATCCAACTAGTCACCCCTGGCCGGGGTACCCTGGGGGAGTGGGGACCCCTTCAATCAAGGGGTCCCCCCCCCAGCCACCCAAGGGCCAGGGGTGAAGCCCGAGGCTGTCCCCCCCATCCAAGGGCTGCGGATGGGAGGCTGATAGCCTTGAGAAAATGTAAAGAAATTTTTTTTCCTTTAGTACTACAAGTCCCAGCAAGCCTCCCCCGCAAGCTGGTACTTGGAGAACCACAAGTACCAGCATGCGGGAGAAAAACGGGCCCGCTGGTACCTGTAGTTCTACTGGAAGAAAAATATCCAAATAAAAACAGGAGACACACACCTTGATAGTAAAACTTTATTACACAACTGCCGACACACACACACACTTACCTATGTTTACCCGCCGACTGCCACAGTCTCCGACAATCCGGGGTACCTGTGAAAAAAATTAGACTCACCTCAATCCAGTGTCCGGGAGATAATCCACGTACTTGTTAAAAAAAGAAAACGAACACCCGGCACCAGCGGACTGAAAGGGGTCCCATGTTTACACATCAGACCCCTTTCCCCGATTGTGCCGGGACCCCACGTGACTCCTGTCACTGAGGTCCCTTCGGCCAATCAGGAAGCGCTACTTCCGTGGCGCTCACCTGATTGGCTGTGCGCGTGTGACCTCAGACAGCGCATCGCACAGCTCCCTCCATTACTTTCAATGGTGGGAACTTTGCCGTCAGCGGTGGGGTTACCCGCGGTCAGCCACTGACCGCGGGTGACCTCACCGCTAACCGCAAAGTTCCCACCATTGAATATAATGGAGAGGCTTTGCGATGCGCTGTCTGAGCTCAGACGCACACAGAGCCAATCAGCAGAGTGCAAGGACGTTGCACTCACTGATTGGCTGAAGAGACACTTCTGTGACAGCTGTCACGGGGGTGTCTGCATTCGTGGAAAGGGGTCTCGTGTCAACATGGGACCCCTTTCAGTCCGGTGGTCGGGTGTTCGTTTTGTTGTTTTGACAAGTACGTGGATTTATCTCTGGACCCTGGATCAGGTGAGTATAATTATCTTTTATTTTCAGGTACCCGTGGATTCTACTTAGAGAAGAGGACCGACTGCTTCGTGTCAACATAGGTAAGTATGTGTGTGTCGGCAGTGTGTAATAAAGTTGTACTTGTCACGGTGTGTGTCTCCTGTTTTTTTGGGGGTGTTTTTTTCCCAGTAGTACTACAGGTACCAGCGGGCCCGTTTTTCGCCCGCATGCTGGTACTTGTGGTTCACCAAGTACCAGCTTGCGGGGGAGGCTTGCTGGGACTTGTAGTACTACTGGAAAAAACAATATTCTTTCAATTTTGACAAGGCTATCAGCCCCCCATCCGCAGCCCTTGGATGGGGGGACAGCCTCGGGCTTCACCCCTGGCCCTTGGGTGGCTGGGGGGGGACCCCTTGATTGAAGGGGTCCCCACTCCCCCAGGGTACCCCGGCCAGGGGTGACTAGTTGGATATTTAATGCCACGGCCGCAAGGCACTGTATAAAAGTGACCCCCGGCTGTTACATTATCTGTCCAGCTAGTGGAGCCCGATGCTGGTGTATAAAATACGGGGGACCCCTACTCTTTTTGTCCCCCGCATTTTTTGCACCAGCACCAGGCGCAGAGCCCGGTGTTGGTTTTAAAAATACGGGGGATCCCCTGTAAATTTTTTCCCTGCATTTTTAGAACCAGGACCAGCTCGAAGAGCCCGAGGCTGGTTATGCTTTGTAGGGGGGACCCCACGCCATTTTTTTTCTGAATTTTACCATTCCATCTAAAAAAAAAAAAAATATATTATTTTAAAAAATATATAAATAATACTTGTGCCTCCAAAAAGACAAATCAAGTACCTAATCCCTTCTAATATAAATAGATATGCTATTATCAATAAAAAAAAACAAAAAAAACATGTTTTAATTTTTTTTTATTAGTTTCACCCACCAAAGTGTGGCGGATTGAAAATGTCGAATTTACTGTCTAAAAGCACTGTTGTCGAATTTCCAAACTTCAATTGAATATACTTTGGTCGAATTGCAGCACTTGTATCATTGCAGAAAAGTCGAATTTGACAAAAGTCGAATTTCAAAAAGTCGAATTTTGAAAGTCCGTTTTTTTGACGGAAAGTACTGAATTGCATTGACGATTTTTTTTTTTTTGCGAAAAAGTCCTGAAATTCGACAATTTCGGGAATTCGACTGCAATTGCATATACCCCATAGAGATGAAGTAACAAGACTGGCCAAAACAGAGATGAAATGGATTTTTAAATTAAAAAGCCTCATCCCCAATGGCTTGAACGCAGACTTTGAACTGAAATGGTTTCTCTGAAGATATCCCCCTCCCCCGCTCTCACCATTTCCATCTTGCTCTAAATTACTTATTTTTTTTCACTATCTATATAATTATTCACCTCCATGTCCTTTATGGTATTTTACCTAAAACTGTCTTTTCCTAGCCGCATCCAATGTTGAAATTATTATGGCTTGCTGTGTTTGTCTCACCTTATAAATCTTAATATACGCAGGTCACGTGATTATGTGCACCAGGAAACTTTTTGTATGGTATATATATTATTTATTAGGATTTTATATACAGTTTTAAGAAAGTTCCCTTTCTCGTTGTACATTCAGCCAATCATGTTTTATTCTACTTAGGCTTTTTGCAGACTTAGGATTTATCCTTAGTCTGCAATATTTACGATCTGCGGCTCAATGACGCGAACAGGAAGTGCGTCATCGGAAGCCGGGATGCGGTCCACCATGCGTTCCATATACCGGAAGTGCCCGACGGAGGTCCGCCGAGCACTATAAACAAAGAATACACTGGATATAATCCACTGTTACCACCACCGCTGGCATCCAGGAGCCCATTAAAGACTTTGCAAGGAACTATATATAGAAATAATATGGGACATGAGAGATCGGTACCGCCGGACCGGAAGTAAGGGAAATACTACTTCCGGGAATTTTATCTTTAATGATTATTCTACTGGACCTTTTATAAAGTTTCTTGTAGGTGTTGTATTTAGATTGAGCTGTGTTTTAAGTATAATGGATATTTTTTACAAACTGTATGTTTTACATTGTATTTATTTTTTATTATGTTGTGACCCCTTGACCCGGATGTTATTCCCATGCAGAGCATAAATAGCTCATTCTGTTTAGTGCCTGTCATGCAGCTTTGAGGAAGGGAGAGATCCCGAAATGCGTCGGTACTGTATGACAGGTCAACCACTGCTGAAGGAAGATTTACCAGACGGACGGAGTGTTGTGAACTTTGGAGAAAGGTTCCGGAGCCGATATCTCCCCTGGGCAACATCTTAAAGGCACTCACTTCATTTAAATCTGGTAAACCTCCACCTTCACTTCATTTTAAGATATATGGTGTTTTCAGAAATACTTACCAGCAAACTAGAGTTTAAAGGCACTATTTAAAGCCTCCATTTTACCATCCTCTGGTAATTTTCCATCTACCACCATTTGTTTGCAGGAATATATGTACAATGGTTTTATTGTCAATTGTCAGTTTATTGTATTAAAATTGTGTTGTTTTGAACATACTACACTATATTTGAATTTTTTTCCACATATGGATCCATGTTGTTTGAAATATACGGTATATCCCACGACAGAGGTTTTGTAAGGGAAGTACCATTTCATATTTACTATCATCCGATTAGCGCACATCTTCTGGTCTAATTCTATTTGTTTATGCTCCTATTTTGGTATTGGGGATACCTTTCTAACCAGTCGGTCTGCAGCTCACGTCGGTTGGCACCACAATTCTTCTCTATCATACACTCTAAGTAATGGTTACCAGGTCGGTATGTACGTAGGCTGGCGTTCATGCACATACTGTATCCCTACACCACCAAAATACTATGTATATATGTATACACATATACCCCACCACTTAAGGGCGTAGCTACCATAGGTGCAGGGAGTGCAGCTGCTATGGGGCCCGGAGATGAGAGGGGCCCACCTTTCCTGTCAAAGTTACATGTGTTAGAAACATTTTTCACCATTGCTTGGTTCATAGGGGCCCTTACAAATGTGTGCTTTGGGGCAATACTGTATATCTAGTTATGCCCCTGGAGCTGCTCATTGTAATGTGGTATCAAATAAACTGGAGGGCATTATAATGTGACATAATATGAACTAGGGCACTGTAATGTGGCACAATATGAAATGGAGGCACTATATGTTGCATAATATGAACTGGGGACACTGTGTCATAATGTGAATTGGGGATACTGTGTTGCGTAATGTATTCTGGCAGCCCTATATATGACAAAATGTGATCTAGGGCAGTGGTTCTCAAACTCGGTCCTGAGGACCCCACACGGTTCAAGTTTTCCAGGTCACCCAGCAGCTGCCCTGTGTATCACCAACTGTCACATTTTAAAATTCCACAGGTGACCTGCAAAACATGGACCGTGTGGGGTCCTGAGGACCGAGTTTGAGAACCTGTGATCTAGGGCATTACCATGGTTCCTAAAATTAACAAGGGAAGCTTTGCAACAGGGGCCCCTTCAAAATGTTGCTATGAGGCCCTCTAAGTTCTGGCTACGCCCCTGCCACCACTACATTGTTATACTGTGTTATACTGTGTATATATATACCCCTCCTGTACATACACATATGCCATGGTATATACACATACCTGAGCATATGCATATACTGTATACCAGGGACATGCGGTTAGGTAAATGGCTCAGGAGGCACTGCCTAGTACCAGAGCCAGATTTAGTCACAATATATGTGCCAAAGGGTGCATGTGGGCATTACACACAGGTGGAGCAGTGTATACTGCTGGAAGTTTGGTCAGTTTTGATCAGAGATCTGCAGAAAAGATAGGCTGGGGAGGCACTGCCTTACCTGTCATAGAGATTTTACTCCAGAGTTTTGACTATAAAAACTATTAGAATAATACAAAAGAGATATTTCTAATATACTCTTTGTATTTTTCATAAACTTTATAAAGTCAAAACTCAAAGCTTATATTGACATACTGGCTCTGTCTCATCTCACAGCATGTCACTGATATATACTCCCCTCCTGTACATACACATAAGCACAGTCATGCATATGCCAGAAAGGCCGATGGTCTGGTGGTCCGGTCCGGTCCCACAGAGAGCAGGGAAGCCATACGCAGCATAGCTTCTGGCTCTCTGGTATGGCTGTCCCCTCGCCCGAATCGTGCGTCTACATGGAAATGAAGGCATGCCCCCTGTGATGTTGCCGCGCCCCCCGTGTTGTGCGTGCACACATGTTTACAAATGCCAGGGTCGATTCGGGGCCAAAGTCCCTGCGCATAACCCCCTGTATACATATGGTTCAAGTTCAGAACATGGGAACTCCTGGATCAGCATAACTAAACTGCTTCAGAATATGATTAAGCTTATTCAGAACATCAAAACATGTACAGTCTTCATACTTTGGGCATGGTGGCTTGCTTAGTTCATCACAGGTTACTGTTCCCAATAGATCTTCATATGGATAGTAAAACTGACTTCCCAGGGGTTCCATGTTCTGAACTTGAGCCTACACTTACCTCCCCATATACATAAATACACCCCTCCTGTAGATACACATAACCCCCACTATACACCGCTCCTTTGCACACACATAATTCCCAAATGCATATATACACATACCCCAATTATACATATATACTGCTCATATATATATATACACACACACACACACACACACACACACACATCCCCCCCAATATACAGAACATGCATACACTCTCCTGTAAATACACATCAAACACCCCACATATGCATATACAAATCTCTCAGTGCATACACATACCCCATCCATTAAACATAAACACCTCTGGAGAGGGGGGGGGGCGGGCGGGGGGGGGGGGTGTATGTGTGTGTGTGTATATATATATATATATATATATATATACATATACACACACACACTGTCAGTGCACTGCGTACCAGTGACCAACAGCAGCCAGGAACATCTCTGTGACTCACCCAGCCTGATCAGCAGCAGGCAGCACTGCAGCAGGACAGGACAGGACAGGAGGATCATCAGTTACCTCACCATGGTGGGCCACCTCCTTGGAGTTGTGCTTGATATTGTGGAAGCATCTATGTGACATCATGTGTTGCGACGTCACATGGGGCTGAGAAAGCGCCAAGACACTATGTGGTGCAAGCAGGGCAAGTGAAGCCTTCCTCTGCACCCCCAGATTATGCAGGTGTTTTATTTACAGGGGAAGGAGAGGCTGTGGTTGGGGTCAGAGCTTCCAATGGCTGCTTCCTGTCTGCAACAGTACAGTCCCCCTTGGCTGCCCTGGCCGGACCAGCCCATTTGGCCATCGGCCCTTCTAGCATTTACCAAAACTGCCACATGGCCAGTCCAGCCCTTACCTAGTGTATGGGTGAGCAAAAACTATCAGATTTGCTGAAGGGGAGAGAAGCACTAGGGACATGGATAGCACAGAGGAAGAACAAGAGTGAGGCGTGTCCTGCCTGTGAGGGTCCCAGTTAGAATGCCGACATTCAGAATATCAACACCAGAATGTCAATAGGTTATGAATGTTGACATTCAGAATGTTGATGTGGAGACATATGTTGGCATGGTGAAAATGTCGACATGTTCATAATGTTGACTTTTTACATGTCAACGCCAAAATGTTGACAGTTAATGTTTGTTTTATTTTTAGGGTATGTTGACATTCTGGTGTTGACATGTTTAATGTTGACAGTAGGGATATGTTGACATTTACATAGTTACATAGTTGTTGAGGTTGAAAAAAGACAAATGTCCATCAAGTTCAATCTATTGTACATTACATTATTTATTTATTTTTTAATAATTTAATATTATTATTTTTTAATATTAATTAAATGCTGTATCCCTGGATATTTTTTCAGCTAGGAATTTATCTAATCCATTTTTAAACTTATTGATTGTGTCCACCATTACTACCTTCTCTGGAAGAGAATTCCAAATCCTTGCTGCTCTTACTGTGAAGAATCCTTTTCTCCGTTGGGTATGGAATTTCCTTCTCCTCTAACCTCAGTGGGTGTCCTCGTGTCCTATGTAGTGTTTTTTTGGTAAACAAATCGTTTGATAGATCCTTGTATTGTCCCTTAATGTATTTATAAATATTAATGATGTCCCCTCTCAGTCGCCTCTTTTCCAGTGTGAACATATCAAGCCTTTTAAGTCTTTCCTCATAGTCCAATGCCTCTAACCCCTTTACCAGTTTGGTGGCTCGCCTCTGAACCCTTTCGAGTTCCAAGATATCTTTTTTATAGTATGGTGCCCAAAACTGTACACAATATTCCAGGTGTGGCCGCACCAATGATTTATACAGTGGCAGGATTACACTCTCATCCCTTGTCTCCATACCCCGTTTTATGCATGATAACACCTTATTAGCCTTTGCTGCTGCATTTTGACATTGCAAACTGCTACCAAGTTTATTATCGTTGAGCACACCCAGATCCTTTTCAACTACCATTATTCCTACATTTTCCACATTTAGTTTATAGGCTGCCTGATTGTTCTTAGTCCCAAGGTGCATAACTTTACATTTGTCTATATTGAACCTCATTCCCCATTTGTCTGCCCATGCCTCCAGTCTAGTTAAGTCATTCTGTAGAGACTCAACTTCATTGTCTGAATTAATTATTCTACATAATTTAGTATCATCTGCGAAAATTTACACTGTGCTATCCAGTCCCTCACCTAGGTCATTAATGAATATATTAAACAGCAATGGCCCGAGTACTGAGCCCTGCGGTATTCCACTGAGTACTGAAGCCCATTCAGAGTACATCCCATTAACACCCACTCGCTGTTCCCTATTAAACAGCCAATTACTCACCCAAGTACAGATAGTATTTCCCACCCCAAGCTCTCTAAAGGCCCATATAGACGGGCCGATGCAGGAGAGATGTGTGCTGAGCGTACCGCTCAGCACACATATCTTCCGCCGCTCAGCACAGCGCGATCTGTGCTGAGCGATGCGGGGGGAGACGGGGGGCCGCTCACTTCACCCAGCGGGTGAAGTGAGCGACCCGCTAGATTGGCCTGCATGCAAGCCAATCTAGCAGCAGCGATAGTGATGTGCGGGGCCGCGCATCGCTATCGCTGAGGGGGCTACACACGGAGCGATCATGCTGATATTCTAAGCAATCTAGTCAGATTGCTTAGAATATCGCTCCGTGAGTACCCCCCTTTAGTTTGAGGATTAGTCTCCTGTGTGGAACTTTGTCAAAAGCCTTACAGAAGTCTAAAAAGATCACATCCACTGCTTGACCCTTATCAATATTATCGCTCACTTTCTCGTAGAAGCTTATTAAGTTAGTTTGACGTGACCTGTCCTTCACAAATCCATGTTGATTTCTAGTAATAACCTTGGAGGTATCCAAGTACTCTAGAATGCTATCCCTTAATATACCTTCTAGTATTTTCCCCACTATAGATGTCAAGCTAACCGGTCTATAGTTCCCGGATTGCGTTTTAATACCCTTTTTAAATATTGGGACTACCTCTGCTATACGCCAGTCCTTCGGTATCATTCCTGATCTAATTGACTCACTGAAGATCAAATATAGAGGTTTCGATATCTCTACGTTGAGTTCCATAAGAACCCTGGGGTGGAGTCCATCCGGCCCAGGAGATTTATTTATCTTAATTTTACTCAGTCTCTCCCGGATTACTCCCTCATTTAAGCAAGTACCAAGCAATGGGTCATTATTATTATTTATGTTATGCTCTATTCTTGTCAACTTGTCCTCTCTCGTGAATACTGATGAAAAGAATTTATTAAATAAATCTGCTTTTTCCATATCATCATTAATCAAAACATCCAGCTTACCCTTTAAGGGCCCAATATTCTCCCTTTTCAACTTTTTACCGTTTATATACTTAAAGAACTTTTTCGGGTTTGTTTTACTCTCCTTTGCGATTTGTTTTTCGTTTTCTATTTAAGCTGCTCTAATCGCTTTTTTGCATTTTTTGTTACATTCCTTGTAGAACTGGAATGATTCCACCTTTCCGTCAGACTTAAATGCTTTGAAAGCACGCCTCTTTTTATCCATTTGTTCCTTGACCTTTTTATTAAGCCACATCGGTTTGGATTTCCTACTTCTGTTTTTGTTGACTTTGGGAATATATAAGTGTACTTATTGAGCGCAGTTGTAAAAATGTCCCACATTTCAGCAGTATTCTTGCAATGAAATACAATTTCCCAATTAATCTCCTTCATTGCTTGTTCCAGCAATGTGAAATTTGCTTTCCTAAAGTTAAAAATCTTGGTTAAACCCTTATATTGTTGTTTTTGAAAGCTGATATCGAATGTAATCATATTGTGATCGCTATTTCCTAGGGTCTCCCCTACTTTAGTATTTGTTATTATTTCCTCATTATTAGTTAGTACTAGGTCCAGTATAGCCCCTTGCCTAGTTACTCCTCAATTGCCTGTGACAAGTAATGATCTTTTAGCATGTTTAAGAACCTGTTACCCCTAGCTGTATTTACTGTTTCGGTGTTCCAGTTCATGTCCGGGTAATTGAAGTCCCCAACAATAACGACGTTCCCCATACCTGCAGCTTTCCACATTAATATCTAGCGTTTTATAGCATGTCCCTAGTAAAAGTTTTTTTGTATCTTTACCCCCACTTGAAATCTCAACCCATAATGACTCTACGTTATCTCCAGTCGACTCGTAACTGACCTCCTTTAAATATGGTTTTAAGATAGAGACAAACACCCCCTCCCTTTTTATTAATCCTATCTCTCCTGAAGAGAGTGTATCCCTCGATGTTTGCCGTCCAGTCGTGAGAATCGTCCCACCATGTCTCAGTAATGTCTATTATGTCATAATGGTCATTATGTGCAATTGCCTCTAATTCCCCCATTTTATTTGTTAGGCTTCTTGCATTTGCAATCATACACTTAAGTTTATTAATTCCCTGATCTGCAAGTTCTGTTGTACATAACATTTCCTTAGGAACCATGGCATCCCTTAAATTACCATTGCTGACTCTTTCACTTCCTCCCCCCTCTCCACCCCCATTATACTTTATACATCCCACTATTCTTTGCTCTCTAGTTGTCCCACTAATTCTTTCTAATCCCTCCCCCCAGGCACCTAGTTTAAAATCTCCTCCAACCTTCTAACCATCCTTCCCCCCCAGCACTGCTGCCCCCTCCTCAATCAGGTGCAATCCATCGCGTCCAAAAAGATGGCGCCTGACTGAGAAGTCCGCCCAGTGTTCTAAGAACACAAACCCCTCCTTCCTACACCAGTCTCTAAGCCGCATATTTACCTCCCTAATCTCCCTCTGCCTTCCTGGACTAACGCGTGGCACAGGTAATATTTCAGAGAATATTACCTTAGATGTCCTTGCCTTTCATTTTTGTCCTAGGTCCCTATAATCTCTCTTAAGGACATCCCACCTTCCACTAACTTTGTCGTTGGTGCCAACGTGCACCAAGACCGCCGGGTCATTCCCGGCCCCTCCCAACAATCTTTCTACCCGGTCCGCAATGTGCCGTACCTGAGCACCCGGGAGACAACAGACTGTACGGCGATCGCGGTCCCGGTAGCAGATTGCCCTGTCTGTTTTCCTGATAATTTATTATTTATTTATTAGCAGTTTCTTATATAGCGCAGCATATTCCGTTGCGCTTTACAATTAGAACAACAATTATAGAACAAAACTGGGCAAAGACAGACAGACAGGTAGGAAGGCCCTGCTCGCAAGCTTACAATCTATAGGGAAATAGGCATTGATACACAAGGATAGATGCTACTTGTCACATAATGGTTCCCCAGGTTGCTAGGTTCTTAATGGGTTGTATATGATATGATCACCCAGCAATGTTGAAAGACAAAATGTGAGTTTATGTGGACTGTACAGAGGGAATGTAACTTGATAGGGAAGCTGTGAAGGTTACGTGTGTGGGTCTGAAATTTGGTAGGCTTGTCTGAAGAGATGAGTTTTCAGAGAACGTTTAAAGGTTTGGAGACTAGAGGAGAGTCTTATTGTGCGTGGGAGTGCATTCCACAGAGTGGGTGAAGCCCGGGTAAAGTCCTGTAATTTTGAGTGGGAACAGGTAATACATGTGGATGAGAGACGCAGATCTTGTGCAGAGCGGAGAGGTCTGGTAGGGAGATATTTTGAGATGAGTGAGGAGATGTATGATGGTGCAGTTTGGTTAATAGCCTTGTATGTAAGTAAAAGTATTTTATATTTGACACGGTAGAATACCGGTAACCAATGGAGGGACTGACAGAGCGGATCAGCAGATGAAGAACGTCTGGCGAGGAAGATTAGCCTCGCAGCTGCATTTAAAATGGATTGAAGTGGTGATAGCCTATGTTTGGGAAGACCAGTAAGGAGACTATTACAATAATCAATGCGGGAGATGATGAGTGCATGGATTAGAGTTTTTGCAGTGTCTTGTGTAAGATAAGGGCGTATTTTGGATATGTTTTTAAGGTGCATGTAACATGATTTAGAGACAGATTGAATGTGTGGAACAAAGGACAGTTCAGAGTCAAGGGTGACACCTAGGCAACGAGCTTGTGGGGTGGATAGTTGCATTGTCAACAGTTATAGAGATATCAGGTTGGTAACTACTTTTAGCTGGTGGGAAAATAATTAATTCGGTTTTGGAAATGTTGAGTTTGAGGTGGCGAGATGACATCCAAGATGAAATGGCAGACAGGCATCCAGTGACACGAGCCAATACTGGTGGTGACAAATCTGGGGAGGATAGGTAGATTTGAGTATCATCAGCATACAAATGATACTGAAATCCAAAGGAGCTGATTAGTTTACCAAGAGAGGAGGTATAGATTGAGAAAAGCAGAGGACCTAAAACTGAGCCTTGCGGTACTCCAACTGATAGAGGTAGAGAAGAGGAGGTAGAATCAGAGAAGTGAACACTGAAAGAGCGATTAGATAGGTAGGATGAGAACCAAGAAAGGGCTGTATCCTGAAGACCTAGGGATTGTAGTGTTTGTATGAGAAGAGAGTGGTCAACAGTGTCAAAAGCAGCAGAGAGATCTAGAAGAATAAGTAGTGTGTAATGGCCTTTTGATCTAGCAGTGACTAGAACATTCACTACTTTGGTCAGTGCCGTCTCTGTGGAGTGTTGGGCACGAAAGCCTGACTGAAGTGGATCCAATAAGTTGTGCGAGTTAAGAAAGTGTGTAAGGCGAGTGTAGGCAAGCCTCTCAAGTAGCTTGGAGGGACTGGGTAGCTGAGAAATGGGACGGTAGTTAGAGAGTGTGTTTGGGTCAGAGTTGTGTTTTTTTAGAATGGGAGTAATGACTGCATCTTTAAACAGAGAGGGAAAGATACCAGTAGAGAGAGAGAGATTACAGATGTTAGTCAAGGTTGGGATAAGCAAAGGAGACAAAGTTTTACTGACCTGTGAGGGTATAGGATCAAGAGGAGAGGTAGTGGAGTAGGAGGATGAAAAGAGTGTTGATACATCTTCACTTGTGGGATCAAATGAAGAGAAAGTGCCAGAGGGTTCAGGTAGGGAATTGAGCAGGTCACTGGCTGAGTTAGAGCATACCATTTCATCTCGGATTTTATCAATCTTATCCTTGAAGTAGGAAGCAAGTTCTTGTGCACGGATACTAGCTAGTGGGGGAGGTGAGGGAGGGTAAAGAAGTGATTTAAATGTATTAAAAAGTCGCTTGGGGTTGTTGGCATGATAAGAGATGAGAGATTGGAAATATGTTTGTTTGGCAGTGTCCAGGGCCTGACGATAGGAGTGGTAGGTAGTCTTATATGTGAGAAAGTCACTTGGATTCTGAGATTTCCGCCACTGACGTTCTACTTTACGTGACAGTTTTTGTAGGTGTCTTGTTGATTTAGAATGCCATGGTTGGCATCTAAGCCTACGTGGAGTGTGATGGGTAGCTGGAGCCACTTCATCAAGGGCACTCTCTAGGGTCTGGTGCAGGTGTGATACAGCAGTGTCAGGTGTAGTAAATGTCGAGATTGGTGAGAGCAGTTGTTGCAGAGAAGTGGAAAGTTGTTGAAAATGTATATTGTTAGTATTTCTGCGGGTTAGAGGAGGCTTGCTTGGTTTTAGTGTCCTAGAATTTAAAGTAATAGAAGATATTGTGAAGGTGATCAGGTTGTGATCAGAGAGAGGGAAAGGAATGTTAGTGAATTCGGAAACTGAGCAGAGCCTGGTGAACACAAGATCAAGGCAGTGGCCCTCATGGTGAGTAGAGGAGTTGGACCATTGGGTTAGGCCAAGAGAGGAGGTTAGAGAGAGGAGTTTGGATGCATGAACAGATTGTGGACTGTCAAGAGCTATATTGAAATCGCCCATAATGATGGTGGAGATGTCAGAGGATAAGAAGTGTGGGAGCCAGGCAGAGAAATCTTCCAGAAATTGTTGTTTAGGTTGCCCAGGAGGGCGATAGATAGCTGCAACACGCAGAGAGAAGGGGGTGAAAATCCTGATAGAGTGAACTTCAAATGAGGTGAATGCGAGTGATGGAACCTGAGGTAGAACAGTGTATGTGAAAAACTGTGACAGTAAGATTCCGACCCCACCACCTTTACTATTATTAGGCCTAGATGTGTGTGAGAAGTGGAAACCACCATGTGACAGTGCTGCAGGGGAGGCAGTGTCTGATTGTGTGAGCCATGTTTCTGTTATAGCCAGCAGATTAAAGTTGTGAGATATGAAGAGGTCATGGATGGATGTTAATTTGTTACAAACAGAGCGTGCATTCAATAAGGCACATTTTAGTGATTTGGAGGGGGATGGGAGACACGTGATATTTATGAGGTTAGATGGATTTCTATGTTGTTTTGAGATAGCAGAGTGTGAGAGGGAAAGGTGGTTGGGGCCTGGATTTGGTGATATGTCCCCAGCTATTTATGAGGTTAGATGGATTTCTATGTTGTTTTGAGATAGCAGAGTGTGAGAGGGAAAGGTGGTTGGGGCCTGGATTTGGTGATATGTCCCCAGCTAATAAAAGCAGAAGAGTGAGATATATATTGGTGGATGTTTGCGAGTGTTTGTACTGGTGGCCAATTGCGGTTGTCAAAGTACTTGCAGAGAGGAAAGTATAAATCTCATGAGTGTTTAGAAGCGGGGAGTGGAGAATAGAAGCTGTAATGTGTACAGAGGGGTGAGTTTCAGGGTGAGTGTAGAATGTGTTAAATTTGGTGAGAATTTCATGAATTGAAATTAGACACAGTAGTTTGATGAACATGCTGTGGTTGTTTGTGTTTTCTTGAGTTAAGTGGAGTTAGAGTAAGTGGTAAAAGTTACCTTTTCTTGTTGTTTTCAATGTTTGTTCAACTGTTTTTTTTAACTGTTCGGATAACACACTTATTAATTCCACACTTAATAAATTCCAGCAAGCTACCCCCAGCAAGCTGACCCCTTAACTGACTCTAAGGAAATACTGTCTCTGATTAGGAACAGGCCAATCTCTGAACATTTGGTCACCTGATTGAAATGCTAATTGATCATAGAACAAATTGCACAGGGTGGGTCAACAGACTAAAACTACTCTAGCTATTCACAATAAATTCAATCACATACATAGGAAATTACAAGAAAAACTTCACATACATTCAAATATAAGATGTGGTTTGTACGCAGCATTTGTGTCAGTCTGAGCCTGGTAGCATAGTAGCAATGAATTTACATACATTCAAATATAAGATGTGGTTTGTACGCAGCATTTGTGTCAGTCTGAGCCTGGTAGCATAGTAGCAATGATAATAGAATCCTCTACCACAACAATTTGACTAGGTACCCCACTTTCTTTTTTTCCCTTTGTCCTGGAGGGACCGCTCCTCTGGTTGCTAGAGGGAGCGGTATCCTCCAGTGCCGTCATTTCCTCACTGCTATCCCCAGAATCTTCATCCAGTCGGGTGAATTTATTGGGGTTTGGCAGGTCGGAGATGTCCTGCCTCCCCCTCCCCCTCTTCTTCTTCCGTCTGACCGTGACCCAGCTTGCTACCTGATTGTCCTCGTCCTCCTCTACCGGTGGCCCCCCTGCAACTCCTCCAGCATTCTATCTAAGCTCAGTTCGAGATTGTGAATACTCCTCAGTCTCGTAACAGTTTGCTCTAGATCAGTTACCTGGGTTTCCAGGACAACCGTTCACGTACACCTCACGCAGATGTATTCACACTGGGCCGGTTGCTCAAATTGCGCATACATCATACACAACATGCACTGAGTGAGATTCCCAACCACAGACTCCCCCATTTTGTCTAAAAAGAAACTCTAACTCCCTGTACCTTTATAAAAACAATACAATATAATACAGACAATACCGACTATGTATTACAATACAACTTAGTTCGGACTATGCTACACAACACAATACTAAAGCCCATGAATGTTGACATTTTCTATGTAGACCAAGGGCGGTATCCAATTAGCCACGGTAATTTATCGCCGCTAATTGGTTCACTGGGGGCTATCCAATCAGCCATGATAAGACGGAGCTTATCCCTGATGCCGGCACTATTTAGGGATAATGCTTTGCGTGCCTAAGTGCCCCTTAGATCTGCGATAAGTGCTGCAAAAATACATATGTCCGCGGCTTTTTGCAAGACCTATGTACTTTTGCAAGACCTATGTACTTTCGCGGGACCTAATTGTATAGGGTGATAAAAACACCCATTATTCACGCCGGTAGCACTATCACAGGTAATTGGTTACCCACCAAGTCGACATTTAGGCTGTCAACATTCAGAACCTGTTGACTTTCTAGTGACAACATTCTGAATGATTACTTTTCATACCACACCACCTTTGAAAGCTTATATAGTAAAGGGAACAGTTAATAATTAGAGGGGCACTTTACATGGAGAATAGGAAGAGGTGAAGAGTTTCAAGTTATGAAGAGGCATAGTAAGCATCAATAAAAATGTTTTAAGGGTGCATTTAAATCTAGGAAGATTGGTAGTCTAGGCAAGGGAGAAAGTTCCAGAGGAGTGGGATACCTTGGGCAAAATCTTGGAGGGCCTAGGGGGTCGAACCTTCGCTCCCTTGTGGTACCAGCATTTGGCTTGCAGAGTGCCTGCAGGTCTAGCAACAGAAATCACGTGGTCTGGTACACACATGTTTTAGGTGCCCCCCATCCAAACTGTTCCCCAGCAAGTATAGGGAAGTTGCTTGAGAGTTTCGCTGCAGTGGAGAACCTCTGAAGAAATTGTTCCTCTCTGGGCAGATAGTGACCTCAGTCACTATTCACATAGTAGATCACATGGTCCGGAAGTTATTTACTATCCACATATGACATCTCATGGTCCGGAAGTTATTCACTATTCACATAGTAGATCACATGGTCCGGAAGTTATTCACTATTCATATAGTAGATCACATGGTCCGGAAGTTATTCACTATTCACATAGTAGATCACATGGTCCAGAAGTTAGTCACTATTGACATAGTAGATCACATGGTCCGTAAATTATTCACTATTCACATAGTAGATCATATGGTCTGGAAGACACCTGTTTGCATAGAAATATAATTAATTGCATTGTCATATAGCAGGGGTTCAACCAGATAATTTAAAGTAGCAGTTTTGGTGTAGGGCAAAATGTGAACTTTTATATATGATTAAACTGTATTTGCTAATTTGGTACCATTTGTATCAGTAATGCTTATTTAGAATTGGTGCCTTACTGAAGATTACTATTACTATATAATTTTTTTTTTTTCTGCCAGTCGTGGATAACCTCCAGTCACTTCCCCCAGTTCTCTTTGGCCTCATCCCCCCTTGTGTCTCTCCAAACTCATTCCCCCTTGTTTCTGCAGCTCCAGCCCACCGGTTTCTCTCCAGCTCCAGGCACTTCTGTCTCTCCATCCCCCCAATGTCTCTCCAGTTCCAGCTATTTATGTCTCCAGCTCCCTTCTGTCTCTTCAGCTCCAGTCAGCCCCCTTCTGTCTCTCCAGCTCTAGTCAGCCCCCTTCTGTCTTTCCTGCTCCCACATCCCACCAGTTCGTACACAGTTACCTTCTTCTATTAGGAAACAGAGAGAGTCCTTAACCAGGGATCTGTGTTTATTGTTATCAACGGGTACAGGGTTCACAGTGGTACATTGCAGTAACACAGTGGTGGCAATGCAGGGGTTAAACAACAGTAGTATATACAGGAACACAATGATGGTATATAGCAGTATCAGACTGGAGCAAGCAGGGTGTACTGGATGTTGTAGTGCACCTGATATAGAATTCACCATTAGGTTGTTTACTCACTGTGGGGCTAATATTGGTGGTGGTACAGCGTGCTTCAGAAGCCCTTTGGACTGTCGCAGCTGGGTATTGTATGTGCTCTGGGACTGTATCTACACTTGTGGGACCCAGAGCTATGCATGCATAGTAGCACATTTTGGAGGATGGACCTCCTGTGAGAGCCGCTGTGGGTCCTTTTGCCCCCTGCCTCGATACAAGCAGATGGAAACAGCGCAGAGCGTTAATATCTCAACAATTAGAAGTTTAAAGAAAGAGTCCTTAATGTTAGGATATGATGCGCTCTGTTCCTGTCTCCTTCTGTGTACCAGTCTATGGGTGCATCCCCTAGTGTTAGACCTCTAGTGCCAGGAGTCACTCGGAGGTGGAGTTATATGATGTAAGTTCTTGTTCCTCCATCTTAGAGAGAGTGAGGAGAGTCTTACACACACACAGAGACTGAGAGACAGAGTCCTGGTGTACAAGTGTGCAGAGCTGAGACTGGGAGCAGATCTCAGCTACAGAGACTCAGTGTTCCAGTGCATGCATCATCTTCTCTACAGTGGGAATCAGACTGCACATCTGTGCAGTCCTTCATGCTTCACCACCACAGACATCTGATAAGTACCGCTACTTAATGCTGTTACCTTGTGTGATATATGGGCTCCTGATTACCGCTGTCAGTGTTACATCTGATTCACCTATGCACACTAAATAGACCTGCGTTACTGTTTAAGTCACTAAGTGTGTGAACTGACGTCACTGCACCAGATAGCCCAGAACAGTCTGACAACAGGTTATGGGCCAGGTCCTGCGCCCAGACCCATGTGTACTTGAAGATTAACCCCCTGAGTGCTGTTGAATACTCACTGTGACACAGTTTAAAGTGACGTTTTATATAAGTGCAGAAAGGATGTATCGCACAGGACACAGCATGAACTTTACTAAGCTGAAAGGTTCAGAGAACTATGCTACATGGAAGTTTGCCATGGAGATGCAGCTTAAGCAGGAAAAGTTGTGGAAGGTTACTATAGACTCGGGAGCAGGTCCAAACCCAGATGATGTAGACAAAGCCATCAGGATGATATATTTAGCTGTGGAGCAGCATGTCTATTCAATAGTCAGTGGGAAAGGATCAGCTAAGTACATACTACAGAGAAATGGGATGTATTAAAATCACTGCTAATTAATAATACTCGTAAATTTATTCCCACCAGCAGCAAAAAAAGGAATAAAAATCCCAAACCAATGTGGTTTAACAAAAATATAAAGGAATTAATGGACAAAAAGAGACGAGCATTGAAAAAATACAAATCTGAGGGGGATGCGGAGTCATTTCAACACTATAGGGACTGTAACAAAATATGCAAAAAAGGAATAAGAGCAGCTAAAGTAGAAACTGAAAGACTAGTAGCAAAGGAAAGCAAAGCGAATCCCAAATTTTTTTTTAAGTTCATCAACAGTAAGAGACTAAAGAAGGAGAGTATAGGCCCTTTAAACGACAAGAGGGGAGTCTTAATCAAAAATTATAGTGACATAGCAAACACACTAAACAAGTTTTTTTCAACAGTATTTACCAGAGAGGACCAAATACAAAAATCTCAACAAAGATAATGTCCCACTGCTAAATGCTTATTTGTGTGAGGAGGTAGTCTGTGACTGATTAAAAAAGTTAAAGATTAATAAGTCACCTGGTCCTGATGGAATTCACCCAAGGGTTCTTATGGAGCTGCATGCGAACTAGCAAGACCTCTATTTTTGATCTTCATGGATTCGGTTAAATCGGGTATGGTTCCCAAGGACTGACGTATAGCGGAGGTAGTGCCAATATTTAAAAAGGGGAGCAAAGCTGAACCAGGTAATTATAGACCAGTTAGTCTTACATCTATAGTGGGGAAAGTATTGGAAGGTATTCTAAGGGACAGTATTCAAAAGTTCCTTGAAGCAGATAAGGTCATTAAAAGGGACCAACATGGATTTGTGAAGGACAGATCATGTCAGACCAACTTACTTGGCTTTTATGAAACAGTAAGTGCGAACCTGGATCAGGGTAAGGAGGTGGATATAATCTTTTTAGACTTTGCCAAAGCTTTCGACACTGTACTACACATGCGTCTTATCTATAAGCTACAAGAAATAGGGCTAGGGAGCACAATATGCACTTGGGTCAGTAATTGGTTAGATAATAGGGAGCAGTGCGTTGTGGTCAATTAATCATTTTCAAATTGGACCAAAGTACTAAGTGGTGTGCTACAAGGGTCTGTACTTGGACCACTTTTGTTCAACATTTTCATCAATGACCTAACAGTAGGTCTAGAGAGCATGGTGTCAATTTTCGCAGACGATACCAAATTGTGTAAGGTTATAAATACAGAGGGGGATGCTGAGTCTCTTCAGAACGACTTAACTAAACTGGAAGCATGGGCAGCAAAATGGAGAATGAGATTCAACACAGACAAGTGTAAGGTAATACACTGTGGGGGCAAGACCAAAAATTACACCTACATACTAAATGGGGTAATATTAGGGGATTCTGTACTGGAAAAATACTTAGGGGTTCACATAGATAACAAATTAAGCAGCAGTACCCAAAGTAGGAGTGCAGCAAAGAAGGCTAATAAGATATTAGCATGCATAAAACGGGGAATTGATGCAAAGGACGAGAGTATTATACTCCCATTATATAAATCACTAGTGAGGCCACATCTTGAATATTGTGTGCAATTTTAGGCACCATATTACAAAAAAGGATATCCTGGAGCTAGAAAAGGTTCAGAGGCGGGTGACCAAACTAATCAAGGGCATGGAGATGCTGGAATACGAGGAAAGGCTTGCAAGGCTAGGCATGTTTACATTGGAAAAGAGGAGACTAAGAGGGGACATGATCAACCTCTACAAATATATAAGGGGTCAATACACAGAGCTTGGGAGGAACCTGTTTTCTATAAGACCAGCACAGAGAACACGTGGTCACTCGCTTAGGTTAGAGGAGAGGCGTTTCCGCACATTGAGGCGAAAAGGTTTTTTCACAGTAAGGACAATACGTGTTTGGAATTCCCTGCCTGAGAGATTAGTAACTGCGGACTCAGTCAACACCTTTAAGAATGGGTTAGATAAATTCCTATTGGATAAAGATATTCAGGGTTATGGTGCGTAGGCACGCATTATAGTTAATTTAACTAGTCCTAACATAAAAATAACTAGTCCTATAATAAGACTGCATAGGAGACCACAAATAGGTTGAACTCGATAGACAATTGTCTTTTTTCAACCTTAGTTACTATGTTACTATGTTATATTACTATGACATGTGGACAGCCCTGCAAAATACATATGAAGATAAAAGTCTCATGAGAAGGATAAGTTTAAGACACATGCTATATGTAACGAAACTGAGTGACTGCAAGGGCATGAACGATTACATTGATAAGTTATTGTCGATAGCTCAGCAGTTGGCATCTGTGGAGGCACAGGTGGATGAGGAAGTGGTCGCAATGGCCATGTTACAGAATATGACGCCAAAATTTGATTTTTTTGGTGGTTGTGTTAGAGTCAAATTACACTAAACTGACAACGGAGATTGTAAGAGCCATGTTGCTGAAGTTCCAAGAACATATTCCTGTCGAGACCATAGCTGAGGGTTCTGCCTTGATCACAAAGGGCACAAAGTCCAGAAAGCACCAATTCAAGTGTTTTGTATGTCACAGGATAGGACATAAATCTTCAGATTGCAAGATGAGAAATTACAGTGATGCGCAAAAGCAGCGTGACAAGCCAAACGAGTCAGCATTGACTGTAGCAGATAGTCACAGGAAGGATTGCTGGTACATGGACTCGGGGGCCACTAGACATTTCAGTTGCAATAAGCATTAGTTCAATTCTTTAACACCGTGTGTCTACCCACTACAGGAAATAAGGCCCTTACTGCATTACAAGCTGGGACAATCACAGTACGTTTAAAAATTGGTGAGACAGTTGTAACAGATATCCAAGATGTGTTGTACGTGCCTGATTTAGGAAGTAATCTCATTGCTATCAGCGTCCTAGAGAAAAAAGCTACAAAGTCCAATTTCAGAAGGGCAAGTATATGGTGCGTAATAAAAGAGGGACTGTTATTGCTTCAGCAACCCGGTGCAGCCAACTATATGTCCTGGACACTGAGGAGTGTACTACAATGATGACTACTGAGGAAAAACAGTCAATGGAGCTATGGCACAAACGCTTGGGTCATCTGGGTTATGACAACATCTAGAAACTGCTAGATGTCTGCAAACTTCAAAGTCAGTTAATAGGGCAGAGACACCATTAGCTCTAGTGCACACAGACGTGTGTGGTCCAATGGAGGAAGAATCAATCATCTACAGGTATTTCACGACTCTCATTGATGACGCCACAAGAATGATACACGTGTACTTTCTTAAAGAGAAGAGTGAAGTGGTCAACAAAATTGTGGAGTACAAAAATCTGGTGGAGAATCACACAGGTCTGAAACTAAAGTTACTGAGATCAGACAATGTTGAAGAGTATGATAACAAAGTCTTAGCCGAATTCCTTAGAAAATGTGTCATAAAGCATCAGCTAACAATTGCCTACACACCGGAACAAAATGGCGTGAGTGAGCAGGCAAACCGCACAATTGTTGAGAGAGCATGGACTATGCTAAGTGATGGTGGCCTGGAAAATACGTTTTGGGCAGAAGCAGTATCTACTGCAGTATACCTAAAGAATCGTGCACCTACAGTAGCCATCAAAGGTAAAACGCCACTGGAGGCGTGGTCCGTGACAAAGCCAAGTATCAGTCATCTTCGTGTCTTCGGGATCAAAGTTTTTGCACATATACCAAAGTAGAAAAGGAGAAACTAGATCCAAAATCCATAGAATGCATAATGCTCGGATTACTGCGATGAAAGCAAAGGATACAGACTTTGGGATGTTATAAGTAAACATCTTCTTAAATCCGGAGATGTTGTATTCTACGAGACAGCACCACTAACTGGAGCAGTGGAGCAACAACAAAATGTATTATTGGATGTACAGGCAGCAGAAAGCGTGTCTGAGTCTGAGAGTGTCAAAGCAGACAACAAGTCAGAGAACAGAAGTTCCACGAGATGCAACAAAGGTATTCCAGCCAAGAAATACAGTGAGGAGTATGCAAACATAGCTTACTGTGAACCTCAAAACATACAGGAAGCAAAGTCAAGGAGTGATTGGACCGAGTGGAAGTCAGCAATTGATACAGAACTGTCAATACTACATGATCTACAGTTATATCACCTACATTTTGATTACGCATTCCTAAATGGAGAATTGATTGAGAAAATGTATATGGAACCACCTGAACATTATGATATGGACATATTCTAAATTGGGAAAGTTTGTCTCTTAAAGAAGTCGCTATACTGCCTCAAGTAAAGTGGTCATTGCTGGTATGTAAAGTTAGATGCAGCGTTACTAGAAATTAACTTTGTTAGGTTAGAGACTGATCACTGCCTATACCACAAAACTATCAAAGAAAAGTTGATCACCATAGCTGTCTATGTGGATGATTTACTTTTAGCAGGTCAAGAAGATCACATTACTGATGTCAAGCATCAGCTTAAACAAAGATTATGCATGAAAACTGTACAAAACCTGCAAGAGGGAACTGTCACAATTGACCAATAAACATACATTGAGGCAATAATTTTCAAGTACGGAATGACAGATGCAAAACCAATAAGTACTCCCATTGATAAAAGTACAAAGATGGTCAAGGCCATATCACCAAGCAGCAAAAGGGAGATAGAGGAAATGCAAGAAATCCCTTATCAAAATGCCATTGGTAGTTTGATGCATGCAAGCATTGGGACACGTCCAGACATCACACATGCAGTGAGTCGGGCAAGCCAGTTCGCAAATAATCCTGGGAGACAACACTGGATTGCAGTAAAGAGAATACTAAGGTACCTCAAAGGTACAAGTTTACGAAATGAGAAATTTACAAGATCATCAGATACCAGCTTAAAAGTATTCTGTGATGCCGACTGGGGATCAGATGAGATTGATAGACGTTCTTATACTGGATACCTGTTTGCACTAGCAGACACAGCCATAAGCTGGGCAAGTAGGAAACAACCCACAGTTGCTCTTTCTACAACAGAGGCAAAGTACATGGCGCTCACAGAAACTTCAAAAGAAGCACTTTGGATAAGAGAGACTTTATGTGAATTAGGTCTTCCTTACCACAGTGAGATCATCAACATAAAGTGTGATAACAAGGGAGCAATTGATCTTTCTTGTCGCACAAAGCATCATTGACGGTCTAAGCACATTGCTATAAAACATCATTTAATTCGAGAGTTGGTGGAAAATAAGTCCGTAAATGTGGAATATGGGGGTCATTCCGACCCGTTCGCACGCAGCGGTTTATCACTGCGGTGCGAACGGGTGCAGAATGCGCATGCGTGGCGGCCGCAGTGCGCGTGCACGACGTTGCCCGACGACGGGTCGTCGGGTTACGCCATGGCTTAAGAAGAAAGCAGTCGCAGGACGGACCGCAAAGAAGATTGACAGAAAGAGGGCGGTGCAGGGCGGATCCAGACCGTTTGGGGCCGTTTTCGGGGAGTGGTGAGTAAAACGCAGGCGTGCCCAGGTGAACGGAGGGTGGAAGAGTGACGTCAAAGCTGAGCCCATCATCGCTGGATCCATCGCACAGGGTAAGTAGGTATAGGCCTAGTCTTGTTTTGTGTGAATTTTTTTTAGCTTAGCAGGGCTGCACAAGCGATCGCAGCCCTGCTAAGCTAAAATACACTCCCCCATAGGCGTGGGCTAGTTGATCGCAGCAGCAGCAAATAGTTGCTGGCTGCGATCAACTCGGAATGACCACCAATGTTGCAAGTGAAGAAAATATTGCCGACATGTTGACAAAAGGACTGTCATCACACTTACTGGTTGCATTTCTGATGAAATTTAGACTAGAATATGGTTAATGTTGATTTATTCTTACTGTTTTTGCTTCACATTATGTTTTCGGTTACAGGAGTGACTTTATTGATTTGTTTGATAAAATGTCACGTTCTTTAAACTTGTGACCAGAGACAGTCTTGAGCGAGTGGGAGATATGGGTGGTCATTCCGAGTTGATTGCTAGCTGCATTCGTTCGCTGTGCAGCGATGAGGCAAAAAAAGGCACGTCTGCGCATGCGGCGCAATGCGCACGCGCGATGTACTATTACAACGAACGATGTAGTTTCACACAGGGTCTAGCGAAGCCTTTCCGTCGCACTGGTTGCCGCAGAGTGATTGACATGAAGTGGGCGTTTCTGGGTGGCAACTGACCGTTTTCAGGGAGTGTTCGAAAAAATGCAGGCGTACCAGAGAAAACGCAGGCGTGGCTGGGCGAACGCGGGGAGTGTATGTGACGTCAAAACAGGAACTGAACAGTCTGAAGTGATCCCAAGTGCTGAGTAGGTTTTGAGCTACTCTGAAACTGCACCAAAAAAAATTGTAGCGGCTCTGCGATCCTTTCGTTCCCACTTCTGCTAAGCTAAAATACACTTCCAGTGGGAGGCAGCATAGTGTTTGTACGGCTGCTAAAAACTGCTAGCGAGCGATCAACTCGGAATGACCACCATGGTGCGCTCTATACTTGTCTCCTTCTGTGTACCAGTCTATGAGTGCATCCCCTAGTGTTAGACCTCTAGTGCCAGGAGTCACTCGGAGGTGGAGTTATATGATGTAAGTTCCTGTTCCTCCATCTCAGAAAGAGTGAGGAGAGTGTTACACACACAGAGAGACTGAGAGACAGAGTCCTGGTGTACAAGTGTGCAGAGCTGAGACTGGGAGTAGATCTCAGCTACAGAGACTCAGTGTTCCAGTGCATGCATCATCTTATCTACAGTGGGAGTCAGACTGCATGAACACTCTGCCAACACTTAATGATACTGACTATTTCTACAGGTCACAGAGCTCAGTGATCATGCTGAATGTCATGCATTTGATCACTTATACAGTAGCTATATTATAAAACATATATAACAATTCCAGCACGCACATAGATGAAAGTAGCCTAAGTATAACAAACTGCAGTATTCAAGAAATGATCAAAATGGTTTATTAGTCTTCAGTGTTTTAGTTATTTTAGGTTCACACTATCTGTAACCAAAATATTTACTACTAATTTTGCTATTGTAGTATATGCGAAGATCTGTTAGTGTTAAATGCTGGCTTATGTACACTGTACATACCGTATGTTTGACCTTGAAACCATTTTGTACTATGTACTGTACAGTACACTGTATTTAAAAATGACTGGTGACTTTTTTTTCTTAATGCCTACAATACATGTAAACCATAGTAATATAAGTCCCAAAAAATGTTTTTTTACAGTTTAAATATATTTGAAAAAAACAAGAGATTTTAAAAGAAATGTATAGAACTCTTGATTTAAAATGAGTAAGCTAAGATGTGATTTAGAACATTGATGTGATGTTATGTTGTCAATGTAGAGTGATTACTCTCTTTATTCACGCAGATAGATATGGCCAAACCCGAAAATCATCTAAGCTGATTTATATTTACTGCTTTCTCTCTTGCTCTATATTCAGAGCACGTTCACACTTTGTACCTAAACTAATAAAGTCATCTATAGCACACAAGGATTTTCTTAAACTAATTTACCTTTTTCTGCCACAAGCTGAGATCTTGGAATCTGGGGTTTATGGATGTGTTGTTCTCCTAGTGTCCCCTTTCTATTATAAATATAAATACTCAGTAATCAGCATAAGTTCATTGTAACACACATTGCAAATGCTATCCTCCTTAATTTAAGTTATCTAACATAAACAGAAACATATCATTTATATATTTAAAATGTGCCTTTAAAAATTTATAAACTTTATTAAATTTGATGTTATTAGTGTATGTACGGGGCTGATGTTCAGCTGAACATAAATCTAGAAAAGGAGAATAATGAAGTACTTTGTGGGAAGTAAATTGTATAGACTGCTGAAATGCTGATGGGCACATGGTAGGATCTGCAAGCTCCCAGCATAATTCAGTTTATTAAAAGTCATAAAAATAGAAGAATTGTGGCTGCAAACTTCATTTGCCATTTGTGACAATTCTCATGATTTTGGCTGCAGTAATATAATATAATATCTTATCAGCACATAAATAGAAGATTAGTAGCAGAGCTAATGACAGCTACAGCTGTATCGAAAAGTCATGCTACTGATGTATATACTGTATGCAGTAGCTTAGAGATCAGTTGTAAACTAAACTATAGTACTCTGGGGATACTTAAACTACTGTATGTAGACAGATTAGTAAGTAATGTATTAATACGATATTAAAGACCACAAGCAGCAGCGGTTAAAAGTATAATTTCTAATAGTCCTTGACATGTTTCTCCATCACCTATGGTTTCATCGGAAGCTAAATGATGTTTTTTTAACTTTTATTGAACCTTTCTTTTTAACAGATGGGGCGCAGTGAACTTTAATCTCTCATAATTATTAAGAGTGATGAGTTACCTAAAGGGGATATAGTTATGTAACCGGCGGTCTCCTGACAACACCTCCCCCTACATCCCGCCCCCTGAGAATCCCGACAGCCGGCATGCCGACTAGAAGAGACTATTACCACTCGTGGGTGTCCACGACACCCATAGCGTGGGAATAGAACCTGTGCCGAGAGCAGGTCACCAGCGAGCCCGCAAGGGGCTTGTTGCGCTCGCCCCCCCCTCGCTGGCATTCCACTGCCGGGATACCACCAGAGGTCTCCTGACCACCGGTCACGCATACCCAACCCTTTTTAAAGTATGAGTTAACAAACAACTGTCTTTAAAAATTTCGTATATTTTTTATATCGTACTGAAAACGCCTGTATTTTTCCTAACCAATTATGTTAATCAGTTGGGCAAGAATCAAACTATTAGCCCAATATTGCAACTGTGCCACATAC
This sequence comes from Pseudophryne corroboree, assembly GCF_028390025.1. NCBI lineage: Eukaryota > Metazoa > Chordata > Amphibia > Anura > Myobatrachidae > Pseudophryne > Pseudophryne corroboree. The sequence goes on from NC_086445.1 coordinate 471,699,972, forward strand.
ATTAATTTCTCTATATAGTTTTTAAAATGATAAGAGATAGAAGAAAGTAAAAACAAGGATTTGGTATAAATGTTTACAGGAAATAGTAGAATAGTATAAATATCTTCTCCATGATGGTTATATTAATCAACCAATTAAATCGTATTCAGATTCTTGTGATGTTTATGTAGTAATAATGTTGTATATTTTAGATATCGTGTTGTTGTGCCATACCCACCGCAGAGTGAAGCGGAAATCGAGCTGAAAGAAGGCGACGTTGTGTTTGTCCACAAGAAGCGAGAAGATGGCTGGTATAAGGGAACATTACAGAGGAATGGGAGGACAGGGCTTTTCCCTGGAAGCTTTGTAGAAAGTTTCTGATCACTTTATACTAATTGTCTTTAAACTGAAGTAGCATCCAATATTGTCCCATATCTTGTGTGAAGAACAAAATGTGGACTAAGATGTACATGACACAAAAGAATAAGCACAAGGAATAAAGGATGCCAAATCAATATGAGTTGCCATTGTGACTTCCAAAGATACACTTGGACCATCAGCGTAACATCTAAAGAGAACACTGAATTTGATGTACACCTTTGAGAAGTGGCTGAGTGGAACATTTAATGGTATGTTGGAGTAGTGCCTTCCGCTTGGAACCACAAACTGAGAAGATGTGCTTTTTGACCATGTTTGCTATTTGTGATGTATACATTATAAATGAAATTATTTTAAAATGAATGTTTTATTCTAACTTATTTGTATGCACTGCAGTGTTCTTATTACTTGCCTATGCAGGAAAGATACGTTATATGAATTGGCCAATGGGCATTGCACATTTAACTATACACTACATGTAGTGGAAAATATGAAGTGACCAACAGTATGTTTTATCTACAACTATTCAGCAATAGTAATAACTGCACACATTAAAGAACAACTTAAAAATAATAAAAAATAAAACAAAAAACTACATAAAAATAATCTGATTTATTTTAGCAAGCCATTTAATACTGCTCTTTTATTTTATAGCTATATTATTATTATTGCAACGTTTACATTTCGGCATAAATGTTATGTTTTGCAACTGTGGCTACTTTGAAACATTTTGCCCAAATCTTTTGCTCAGTCATCCTTCGGATTGTTCAAAAATGTTTACATTTATAAGAGAATGGCTTTTCATAGTCCAAAATGCATTGGATCAAATACACATGAACATACAGGCCAAAAAATTACAGAAAAGCACAATAGATTTTTTTAGGGTAGAGAAAATGTAGAAACTGTAATAAAATGACTCAATCAGCCCATAAAAACAATTTATAAACATTGTGATTGGGACTAATGGTTTTTCATTGTTAATTGATAAGTCTGCATTAAAAAGAAGACATAGAAATTACAAGTCATACATTTATCCATTTGGGAAACAAGGCAATTATCTTGAATATTTATTTATTTTATTTAGCAGTTACTTATATAGCGCTAGCATATTCCATTGTGCTTTATAATTTAATATGTTTTATATAGTAAAAATGTGCTAGTAAAAAGAACACTGCAAGTTCCCTGTAAGGAAAATACTTATGTAAGACTGTAAAGTTGTGTTGAGGTATAATCCTTGTTACTTGGCTCAGATTCTGAAATGGTATTATTAAACAGAATGTCTGGAGATGCAGGTCTACATCTGTGTTATGCCAATAAATACAAAGAACCAGCAAATATATAGGCCTGTAGGGGTATGTCGGTGCAATAATTAACAGTATGATTACTACTAAATGTCAAGATACAGTGAATAGCGTTGAGTTGTAAGGTTAATCTAGAACTGGCAGTATTGGCCTGGCTTTACACTGTCAAGCACCACGTCTGAGCCATCATTTGTACTGGCATGACCATTTCAATCAACTGCAAGCTATCTTTTCTTTGCTAAAATGAAATTACTGGATATGAAAATCCAAGCTATTACTGTTTAATCTCAATGCCATATGGTTTAGTCATCAATAATTAAATATATAATAAATCAGGCCTGAATCTCACTTTATATACATGACTTACGTACATTTTTAAATCCTATGATAGGGCCATAATGCTGATTATTCTAAAATGTGTTACAGAATTAAATCTCACCTATGTGGTATTTAAGATAATATCTTATTATACTTTTTATGTTAATGCTTTTAAATATAGGGCAGAGTCATAAAATCAATACTACAATGACAAGTTTGTTTTCTGTTTCATTGATTTGGAATCACAATAGGCCCCACTGGGTCTCTATAATAGCCCTGCACAGCAGTTAGGTCCTACTTGAGATTTTATTCTTCCTAAAGGTCGATTTTGACTGATTGTAAATTGATCAGAATTGACCATATTTACTTAGGTTCGGGTTTTTAGAAGTGGAGATGTTGCCCATAGCAACCAAGCAGATTATGCTTATCATTTGTCTAGCACCTTCTAGAAGATAATAGCTAGAAGCTGGTTGCTATGGGCAATAGCTCCACTTCTAAAAACCCGCACTTTAGTAAATATACCCCTTACTGTGTATTCCACTGAAAATGATTGCCCTTGTTTATCAATGAGTGATTAATTTCACTGTGAGTGATACATTGCACCAGCCAATCCGCTGCTAACTGTCATTTTTCAAACACAGCCTGGTACATGGAAGTTAGGAGCTGATTGGCTGGTGCAATTTATCACTCACAGTGAAATTTATCACTCATTGATAAGACATTAGTGTCTGGCTTAGAAACTTTTTTTCACCCTGAATTCCTTGTAATGATAAATTACCTGAACATTATTGCTATAGTATAGATTTCAACTGCATTGTAGGACCGAGTGACCCACTAAAATTTCGAAATACTCTAGTAATGACTAGTAACAATATTAATAACACTGACATTAAACTGTATCCTTATATATCATGGAATTTCAAAGGAAAAAGGTTGTACTTGACCGTTGATATATAGTATGTGTGGGCAGCTGTTCATGGGGTACAGCACTGTGGGTTCTGTTGCTTTAAACTCAAACTGAATTTAGATTACCTTTGCAAAAGTCCTCTATTGATGGGATTTAAGAATGATCTCATAGTATGGTACTAAGTCATAGGATGCTCACTGGACAGACCGAGCAAGTAACCACAAGTCTAATAATGGAAACACAATTTTTGTGTGCTGAGAACTCTTCAGATTTTTAAGATAGAATGGCCATTAAACTGTATGAAAGTATTACTTTACAGAACCAAGATGGTAAGACAAGGTATTGAGAGATACAATTACTGTATTAGACAGTATAAGAGGGACTGAATTGTATTGTGCACATGGTCAATAATGAAAGCCAGAGAGCTTTCCAGGAACAAATCTTAAAAGCCTGGGACTGTCCCAAGACAGCATGGACTGTGGATAAATATGATACAGTACCCGTACTTACCTACTATTGAAAAAACATTTCAGAGAGACTGTGAATGCAGCAACTATGCACATGGCACTGCTGTGTGTGTCAGAAAATGTGTATACTTCTATCTGTCTAATACCCCTTTCACATCGCACAAATAACCCGGTATCCACCCGATATTTTGCCGGGTCGACGCGGGTCACTCTGCGATGTGAAAGGGCCCACGGAGAATTCCCGAGTCGCCTGACCTGGTAATTCAACCCGGGTTATATGAAGGGTTAATCCCGGGTTGAATACCGGGTCAGGGGCAGTGTGAATGGATTGCTGGGTCGATGCGACCTGGGACCCGTTCACTACATAGGGAGAGACGGCGCGGAGATGAGTTCATCTCCCAGCTCCGCCCCCGCCCGATGCCAGCTCCGCCCCCTGCCACCATGGCAACCCGACCCGGCAAATTGCCGAGTCGGGAAGCCAGATCTTAGGGTCCCATGCCGGGTCCCACCCGGGAAGGACCCGGTATTGGAGGTATGAAAGGGGCTTAACTGTAACAAGCCCCCTTTTCACAGCTCTCACTGTTAGGACGAACAATGGACAACATAAAGAATTAGGTGGATGAGCCCCACCGCTTTCCCAACCATGCACAGTTTTTATTGGCACACCTACCATGACATATACCCCACCATCTCCAAGACAGAGTTAGCAGGCTTGCATGATAGCCGCACACATAATCCCTGGCCACCATGTGATTGGTACTAGACATTTGTACGTTTTGAAACCATGCACATGTCACAGAAAAAATCTTCAATGCCCACAAATAAATTTAGTGAGTACTCTTTAGCCCATGAGTCCAGTAACACAAGATGTGTATTATAAATATATTATACTGTACTATTTTCTAGCATCTTCAGTGACCCCCTCTTACTCTCTCACTTCTATCAGGTTCATGCAATTCATCATGCACACCCTGTAATGCATCTCAGATCTCCTATAATGCTACACACACGCCCTGCAATGCTACACACATGCCCTGTAATGCTACACACATGCCCTGCAATGCTACACACATGCCCTGCAATGCTACACACACGCCTTGTAATGCGACACACATGCCCTGTAATGCTACAAACACGCCCTGCAATGCTACACACATGCCCTGTAATGCTACACACATGCCCTGTAATGCTACACACATGCCTTCAATGCTACACACATGCCATGCAATGCTACACACACGCCTTGTAATGCTACACACATGCCCTGTAATGCTACACACACGCCCTGTAATGCTACACACACGCCTTGTAATGCGACACACACGCCCTGTAATGCATCACAGATCTCCTATAATGCTACAGACACGCCCTGTAATGCTACACACATGCCTTGTAATGAATCACAGATCTCCTATAATGCTACACACACGCCCTGTAATGCTACAAACACGCCCTGTAATGCTACAAACACGCCCTGTAATGCTACACACATGCCCTGTAATGCTACACACATGCCCTGTACTGCTACAAACACGCCACAAACACGCCCTGTAATGCTACACGCACGCCCTGTAATGCTACAAACACGCCACAAACACACCCTGTAATGCTACACACATGCCCTGTAATGCTACACACATGCCCTGTAATGCTACAAACATGCCCTGTAATGCATCACAGACCTCCTATAATTCTACACACGCGCCCTGTAATGCTACACACACGCCCTGCAATGCTACACACATGCCCTGTAATGCTACACACATGCCCTGTAATGCTACACACACGCCCTGCAATGCTACACACACGCCCTGCAATGCTACACACATGCCCTGTAATGCTACACACATGCCCTGTAATGCTACACACATGCGCTGTAATGCTACACACATGCCTTCAATGCTACACACATGCCATGCAATGCTACACACACGCCTTGTAATGCTACACACATGCCCTGTAATGCTACACACACGCCCTGTAATGCTACACACACGCCTTGTAATGCGACACACATGCCTTGTAATGCGACACACACGCCCTGTAATGCATCACAGATCTCCTATAATGTTACACACACGCCCTGTAATGCATCACAGACCTCCTATAATGCTACAGATACGCCCTGTAATGCTACACACATGCCTTGTAATGAATCACAGATCTCCTATAATGCTACACACACGCCCTGTAATGCTACAAACACGCCCTGTAATGCTACAAACACGCCCTGTAATGCTACACACATGCCCTGTAATGCTACACACATGCCCTGTACTGCTACAAACACGCCACAAACACGCCCTGTAATGCTACACGCACGCCCTGTAATGCTACAAACACGCCACAAACACACCCTGTAATGCTACACACATGCCCTGTAATGCTACACACATGCCCTGTAATGCTACAAACATGCCCTGTAATGCATCACAGACCTCCTATAATTCTACACACGCGCCCTGTAATGCTACACACATGCCCTGCAAAGCTACACACACGCCGTGTAATGCATCACAGACCTCCTATAATTCTACACACGCGCCCTGTAATGCTACACACACGCCCTGCAATGCTACACACATGCCCTGTAATGCTACACACATGCCCTGCAATGCTACACACATGCCCTGCAATGCTACACACACGCCTTGTAATGCGACACACATGCCCTGTAATGCTATAAACACGCCCTGCAATGCTACACACACGCCTTGTAATGCGACACACATGCCCTGTAATGCTACAAACACGCCCTGCAATGCTACACACATGCCCTGTAATGCGACACACATGCCTTCAATGCTACACACTTGCCTGCAATGCTACACACACGCCTTGTAATGTGACACACATGCCCTGTAATGCTACACACACGCCCTGTAATGCTACACACATGCCTTGTAATGAATCACAGATCTCCTATAATGCTACACACACGCCCTGTAATGCTACAAACACGCCACAAACACGCCCTGTAATGCTACACACACGCCCTGTAATGCTACAAACACGCCACAAACACACCCTGTAATGCTACACACATGCCCTGTAATGCTACAAACATGCCCTGTAATGCATCACAGACCTCCTATAATTCTACACACGCGCCCTGTAATGCTACACACACGCCCTGTAATGCTACACACACAATACCCTGTAATGCTACACACATGCTCTGTAATGCTAAACACATGCCCTGTAATGCTACACACACCCTGTAACGCTACACACATGCTCTTTAATGCTACACACATGCCCTTTAATGCTACACACACCCTGTAATGCATCACATATCTCCTGTAATGCTACATACACGCCCTGTAATGCTACACACATGCCCTGTAATGCTACACACATGCCCTGTAATGCTACACACATGCCCTGTAAACTACCTCACATCTCCATTTAATCAGAACCCTTGGGCACAAATCACCTCTAACTATTGTACATCCTTGCACACAAAACACTCACCTAGCCATCAGTGTGCTGGAAAGCGGTTGCCATTTTCTAGCAGCACACATCATCATTTTTCATCTCCCCTGTGATTCCTCCATGGTGGGTAGAGAGTGATGATGTCATCACAGTGTTGCACACACCCAGTCCTTTTCTGAGGGAGTTTGCTAGACTCTTCAGGGATTCACAACTATTTCAGGGAGTCTCCATGACATTCAGGGAGAGTCAGCAAGTAAGCTGTAGACATACATCCTTTACCACCAACTCTTATGCTTTCTTGGTTTAAATGTCCAACCATAGATGTTTTCCTAGTCCACTCCAAGGTCCACTTCCAACTAGGGATGACCATCGATATTCTCTCCATTGATGGGTTCCATCAATGGTAAACCTATGGGTGGCAATCAGTGGTAACAACCCATGTAATGGTAGACCATTGATGATTTCAACAACCAATGGTCATCCTGTTCTTTCACTGATTGGCCGCGGGCAAATCACAGCCTGGGGACAGGGCTTTGCAGGTGTCAGGGGACAGAGCTATGTTCTGTGTCCCTGCACTGCTAGTAAAAATAAATAAATAATCTATACCATTGATGGTGGGAGACCACCATCGATGGTATAGCTTGTTACAGTTAAGCCCCATCAATGGCATTTTGAAACATCGATTGTCGATGGCCATCCCTACTTTTAACTATTTTATCTGGACATTGGGGGTGATTCAGACCTGATCGCTGGGCTGCTAACTTTGCTGTCCTGCGTTCAGATAGTTGTCGCCCAAGGGAGAGTGTAAATTCGCTGTGTAAGTGTGCGATCGCATGTGTACGCAGAGCTGCAAAAATCCAGTGTGTGCAGTGTGTGCGCAGCCCAGGACACACTCCTCCAGTGTGATGAGAACAGGCTGATCGGGGCCGGAGTTGACGTCACACACCCTTCATGAAAACTCTTGGGCACACCTGCATTTTTCCAGACACTTTCAGTAAACGGTCGGTTACCACCCACAATCCTGTCAATCACCTTGCGAACGCCCGTGTGTTTGGAATTTTCACACTATCCTGTCGCTGACTGGCGATGCTCGTTGTTGTTGGTCGACGCGTATGCGCATTCTATTGCTGATCGCCGGCTGTGCGAAAATGAATAGCAGCAATCAGGTGTGAATCACCCCCACTGTTCAATGCACACAGGGACACGACATAGTGTTCATTTCATTCCAACAACAGAAGGTAAAATTGGAGGTACTGTGAGCACTGATAGTCAAGAACTGCCTTGTGTTGTCATCTGTACATTTTTCTACCCATGTGTGGGATGTAGTTGGCATCCAGACAGTCAAGATGCTGGTGGTGAGAAGAGGGGCAACAATCCCGACACTGTTTAGAATCCCCACGTGGGAATCCCGACAGTTGCATCCCGAATGTAAGTATGCCGGGGAGGGTTAGGACTAGGCTGCGGGGGGGCGGGCGGGAAGGGGGGAGTTTAGGGTTAGGCACTAGGGAGGAAGGTCAGGCTGCGGGACAATAGGGTAAGGATTAGGCTGCGGAATGGGAGAGTTAGGGTTAGGCTGCGGGTATGGACGGTTAGGGAAATGGACCGGAGAAGCGTTAGCAGACTTTCTAAAATGTATCAGTATTCTGACCCCCAGCCTCCTGTCGGGATCCCATACTGAATCCCCTTTTACAAATGGTTTAGTAATGCATATCTGCACCTGTGTCTGCACTTTAAAGAAACAAATGCAAATTGAGTAAAAAACCTGGATTAGTCACACAAAGAATGAAACTAAACAACCCAGAAAATGAAATACTGGCTATCACAATATTAAAAAACATCCTATATCTGCAGTGTTTAATATACTGTAAGCCAACATCTATGTTATAGCCAGTGTAAGCTATGACGCTACCCTACATGATGTACTGCAGTCAGGAGGGACCCAGCAACAGAAATACAGCAGTTACAGGCACAGCTGTGATACTAGAAGTAAAGGAGATTTATGTGTATGCATGCAGCTAGTTATACATTGGTCAGCAAGCTCAGTTTGCTGGTGTGTTCTGCTTTGGTTTGAACTGGGAACACTTGGGGCCAAATTCAGATCTGATCGCAGCAGCAAATTTGTTAGCAGTTGGGCAAAACCATGGGGGTCATTCCAAGTTGATTGCACGCTGCAACTTTTTGCAGCCTGTGCGATCAGCTAGTCGCCGCCTATGGGGGAGTGTATGTTAGCTGTACAAGTGTGCGATCGCTTGTGCAGGGGAGCTGTACAAAAACATTTTGTGCAGTTTCTGAGTAGCTCTGAACTTACTCAGCAACTTCAGACTGTCAGGTCCCGGAACTGACGTCAGACACCCGCCCTGCAAACGCCTGGACACGCCTGCGTTTTCCTCTCCACTCCCAGAAAACGGTCAGTTGCCACCCTGGAACGCCTTCCTGCTGTCAGTCACCTTGCGATCGCCACTGCGATCAAAATTTTCATTAGAACATTCGTTGCCTGTCGTTCCCCGTCACCGGGCAGCAAAGCACCTGCGCATTGCGGCCGCAGCGCATGCGCATTCTGGACCCGATCGCACGGCAGCGAAAAACTGAAGTGTGCGATCGGGTCGGAATGACCCCCTATGTGCACTGCAGGGGAGGCAGATATAACATGTGCAGAGAGAGTTAGATTTGGGTGGGTTATTTTGTTTCTGTGCAGAGTAAATACTGGCTGCTTTATTTGTACACTGCAATTTAGATTTCAGTTTGAACCAGTGGCGTAAGTTCGTCCCAGTCGCCCGGAGGCATGATAAATGTTGGTGCCCCCCTACATATACACACACATACCATATGTAGCTATCCGGCACTAAGGGTGAACAGTAGCAGCGTGCTCAGGTACCTTTCCCAATAGTAATATAGATATACATAGAAAGTGGACTCACTCCAAGTCAGTCATTACAATAAAACAGACACCAGCATACCATTATAGTACACCTACAGTGCTCCCTCACCCGCCAGCAGGTCTCGATGGAGATGCTTTGGCGCAGTGGTGTGCCGATATAATTAGTGTTCACTATAGGATTTTTTTAGGGAAGGGTGCTGATCACGGGGAGGGCACATTTTTCCATTCGGGAGGGCACATTTTTCATTCGGGAGGGCACATTTTTCATTTGGGAGGGCACGGCTGGGTCTGGCGGCGTGGCAGGGTCCGGCAGCCAGCAAACGGCGGAGTGGCAGGGCGCAAAAAAACGGGCAGGGCGGGATTCAGCTGTCTAAAAAAGGGGCAGGGCGCAGCGCCCTGTGAAAGACACCTAGCGTGAACACTAGATATATATTAATAAAACACACAAACGCCTCATTCACTTAAACACACACACGCACGCCTCTTTCACTTAAACACACACGGCGCTTTCACACACACACACACACACACACACGCCTACTTCACTTAAAAACACACACACACGCTGCTTTCACTTAAACACCCACACATGCCTTTCACTTACACACACACACACGCCTCTCTCACACACACACGCACGCCTCTCTCTCTCTCACACACACACACACACACACACACACACACACACATTCAGAACGGATACCCCTCCTTATATTTATAAGGTAGCGTGTACCCAGACCAGGTGTGTGCTCTGTACATAGTCCTGTAGAAATGCTCGAATGCCTTCTTTAATCCTTGCCTCTCACACACGCCTCTCACTTCCACACAAGCACACCTCTCACACACATGCCTCACACACACACACACACACACACACACACACATGCCTCTCACATACACATGCCTCTCACACACACATGCCTCTCACACACACACACATGCCTCTCACTTGCATACACATGCCTTTCACTTACACACACACATGCCTCTCACTTACATACACATGCCTCTCACTTACATACACATGCCTCTCACTTACACACACACACACACACACACACACACGCCTCTCACTTACACACACAACACACACACATGCCTCTCACTTACACACATGCCTCTCACTTACACACACATGCCTCTCACTTACACACACACACACACACACACACACACACACACGCCTCTCACTTACACACACACACACACACATACACATGCCTCTCACTTACACACACACATGCCTCTCACTTACACACACACATGCCTCTCACTTACACACACACACACACACACACACACACACACACACACACACACACACACACATGCCTCTCACACACATGCCTCTTTTACTTGAACACACAACTTTCCTTAAAAACACACACACCTCACTTAAAAACAAGCACACACAAAACACAGTGCCTCGAACATTTATTAACGCCCCCCCTCTACACCTTACACCTCTCCCCCAACCCCCCACACAGTGCCTACCTTTGGCTATCATCAGGCTGACGGAGGAGCAGAGAGATCTGAGCTTCCCTCGGCTGGCTTGCTTAACTGGATGGGCCCGGGAGGAGCTGCGCTCTGGAGCTCCCCCTAGCTGCAGCCAGTGCCAGCTCTCTGTATATACAGGAGGCAGCTTCCGTGTCACTGACACAGCTCCTCCGTCTGCAATAGCAGCAAGCGGTCCTCAGGCAGCGGGAGACAGTGGAGGAGATGTGTCCCTCTAGTGGTTAGGAGCCCGGCGGCAGCCGTCTCCACTGCCTCCCACAGTTCCGCCACTGGTTTGAACACACCCCACCCAAATCTTGGACAACATGCTCAATTTTTAAGTTTTTGTTCCCTGCAAAGTGTTACACTTTGTTGATCTGTTCATCTGTAGTTGTACATCGGAAACTGATTGTTAGACCTGCAATTTCACGCATGGCGACTGCTCATAGTTGTGAGCACAAATCCCAACAGTGCCGGCAGTCTCGCCTACCTCAGAAAACATCAACTGTGCATCATTATTGCAAAAGAAAGGAACTGCAGAATTAAAACTGATTAATTTATTGAACCTTCCTTTATTGTTTTCATGAGCATTGGTTCAAAGCATGGTTTCTGCTTTAAACCAATACCAGTGAACACGTTGCAGAGATAATAAAGTAACAATTGTCATGAAGATCTCTAGAGCATATGATAATTGGCATTGAAGGCAAGTAGTCCCCAGTACAAATACAGGTTGAGTATCCCATATCCAAATATTCCGAAATACAGAATATTCCAAAATACTGAACTTTTTGAGTGAGAGTGAGATAGTGACACCTTTGTTTTCTGATGGTCAATGTACACAAACTGTTTAATATAATACACAAAGTTATTAAAAATATTGTATTAAATGACCTTCAGGCTGTGTGTATAAGGTGTATATGAAACATAAATGCATTCTGTGCTTAGACTTAGGTCCCATCGCCATGATATCTCATTATGGTATGCAATTATTCCAAAATACGGAATAATCCGATATCCAAAATACTTCTGGCCACAAGCATTTTGTATAAGGGATACTCAACCTGTATTAGTGTAACCAGTAGCAACCAATAAGGTTACTGTCATTTTACTAGGAATGTTGGGAAAATGAAAGCATACATCTATAAAGTGCTTGTAAATGCTCTTTAGTGCATGGAACATAATGTGTAACCACACCAGGCTTTCTCTGAGGTCTCTGAATTATTTTCTAATTCAATATATTTTTTTATGTTTTCTACCCTATTTTTTTAAATATATACATTTCATAATTGTCTTGGGGCAAATGTGCTAATGTGTTGTGGGGTCTAATCACAATGAATTTCATCGTAGTAAGGAGACTTATTAATAAAACGTATTAATGAATTGGTAACTAAATAAGAGCAAACTAGATTTAAAAAATTAGTGTTTGCAAAATGGCAAAATGGCATATGTCTGCACGCATACAGCGTGGCACACGTCTGTAGATGATCCCGGGTCTGCATGGGCAGCATATGTGCCTAGTCTGAGATAAGTCATCATTACCAGTGTGTACCTACAGCTGCCCTGTGGCAGGTGCACAAGACACACTTCTAAGAGGTGTACAAGTGCATCATTGCAGGTCTGAGAGCTCCACTTCTCACCCCTGTTATGCCTCTCAATGTGTCCATGTGGCCCACTCTGCAATCACACATTTGCGTGCATTCGCTTTCTGCCATGCCCATTCTGGACAGGTGTAAGATTTACCATGTAACCTTGCCTAATGCTCCCTACACTGCAGGCCCAAATATGTCCAACGCTACATCTTCTTATGCATTAATACTGCGCATTGCCTTAGTAGCTTGGAACTGGAACACCTGTTACCAATACCTTATTGGTTCACTGATTTCTGTGCCACGCCGTTCATGACTTTGGCCAGTGACAGTGATTATATGGAATTGCACCCTCCATAATGCTTTTGCAGAATGGATGTAACATAGGAATTAAGGGACTCACCCATTCTTCACCTCCTAGCTCTACACTGCCCTGTGAGGAGAGTAGGATAAAAGCAGCATACTGTATGGCTGCTTTGTGCAGCTGCATGTATTATCCTAGGGAACTCTGCGCTGCCACTTATATGCTGTATTCCTGCACATAGGAGGCAGAGCAAACACTATGGGCCTGATTCAGAGGTGGTTGCTGCTGGGTCCACTCTTGGAGCTGTTGGTGATGTCATGGGAGTGATAACATGCACATGCTATTATCAGCCTTCCCTTTGTGTACTGGCTTACTCCTGACTGTGCAACCCTGAGACGCCCACTTTCTGTGTCCCTGCGTGCTGTAACACATATGGCAGCTGCAGTTTCTCTGTCTGACCACGGCCTCTGTTGAAGCAGCTGTGATTCACTTCAGGCCACCTCCCATTTACTACCCAGGAATTCCCATTGCTCCATTTCTGATACCATCTGAGCCAATCACATAGCACCTTTGTGCATACACTCAGGGTAACGTATGCATCACCGGGGTTTTCTGATTTTTTTGTACATAGCAATCGCTCAACTGAGTGAATATCGGCATTGCATGCAGTTTGTGCCTGACTGCTATACAGTAGGTATTACTACACACATCTGCTTGGCTTACCTGCATACATGAAATATGAGCAAGGGTATAGTGCATACACTTATAGCCATATCTGGAGATCCCATCATTTTGAGGGGTTCTTCCATACTGACAGATCCTGCCCAGCAGGGATCTCCCGGAGGAGAGTTCCAAACTGTAGGCTCATAGCCTGTTCTCCATGTTTGCATTATAAGAGCTCGGCACTAGCATTAGCAAGAGGACACAGACCACGGTGCTGCCATGATGAAAAGTACAGTTACTGTGTTCCTGACTGCAATAATAAACATCCTAGAAAAGGTTAATAAAAAAGTTGGAGGGGGGGAGTTGCTCAGTTGTTTATGATCATTCTAATTTCCGGAGAAAAACTTTTCTGCAGATTCTTATGACATCTTATACTTGAACTTTCCCAATAATTTGTGATCCATGTCACGCTTATCCATTTGCAATATTCTAGTAAATGGAAAATATATACAATAATTTAGATATAACTACAATTATATAGCAAGTACTTTCCATTTCCACCACTGTCTCTTCTGACTTGATGCAGCAGTAAACATAAAATCAATTTGCAGTTTATTCACAGCGATTGCAATATTTGACTAGCAATCACCATCTTAATCACCAGATTCACTTCCAAACATAATTTGATCATATTTCACTTGACAAATGATGCACTTTTCAGAACAGCTCACAAAATGAATTAGAAGCTTTCATTCAGTAAATCATCTACAATTTTCAGATTGCCTTAACAAAAACCTTATCATATAGAGAAATAAATAACACATCTTCACAATCAGAAGCAGAGCTCTGTGGTGGCTTTACGGAAACACACACACATACACACATATATATCTCGAGATATATGTAGATACGGTGGGCAGGATGTAATGAAGTCCAGGATGGAAACTGCCAGTGCGGGATGCAGGCCGAACTTTTGACTTTTTTTTTAAAGGGGCAATTATGTACAAGAGTACAGTATGCCATGCTTTGTACAAGATTGTCCCTTTAAAAAAGTTTGGACTTCATAATATCCCACCTAGTATATGTGTACATATATACAGTATAAAGTGTGTGTGCATGTGTATATACCTATCCAACCCAGATCCATGGAAATGTTTGTATTTCCCCGTAAAGTACGTGTATAGTCCTGAGTTTGGTTGAACTCTCCAGATTGCTTGACCCAAAAAGGGTAAAGCCTTATACGAAAGTAGATTTGGCTTTCTAGAATTGGTTGAAGTGATCTGACTTTGGTTTCCTCAAATCATACTGTAAGTGAGGCTTAATCATACTTCCCTACTTTTGGGACTTGAAGGGAGAACCCAGTGGCAAGTGCAGGAGACATTTCGATGTGCTTCATGGTATCATGACCTTGTCTGCGATTGTGCACTGCGGGTGTGGGTCATTAGATCTACAGTAAAAAGATAGACAGTCAATAGGTTGACCACAAATGGCAGACCCCAAATGGTTGACAGGGTCTAAAAGTCGACATGAAAAAGGTAGTCAGTAGAATAGGTCGACAGGTTCAAAAGGTCAACATGCAAATGGTGGACACAAAAAAGGTAGACAAGATTTTTTGTTCTTTTATTTATTTATTATTTATTAACAGTTTCTTATATAGCGCTGCAAATTCTGTTGCGCTTTACAACTGGGCACAATGATAAGACAAACCTGAGTAATAACAAACAGTCAGAGGTAGGAAGGCCCTGCTCGCAAGCTTACAACCTTTTTTTGGTAACATTTTGTATTTTTCACCATATCTGAGCCAAATAAGTGGAAACGTGTATCCTCGCGGGCTCGCTGCGCTTTCCACAGGTTAATATTACCAATCATAGTCCACATGGATGTACTGGTGTACAGTAAGTGATAAAAAAGTTGAATAAAATGAAAAATCAATTAAAAAACTTGTCTCGACTATATATGTATCGGCCATTGTCATGTTGACCTTTTGAACCTGCCAGCCTTTAGAACCTGTCCACCTTAAGCACTGTCTACCTTCTACCTGTTGACCTTTTGACCCATCGACCTTTTGCATGTTGCCCATTTGTAGTCGATCTATTGACTGTCTATCTTTTTACTGTAAATCTATCAACAGGATACTGTGCACTGCATAATGCACTGGGGCTGGATCATAGTGATGTGAATTGAATCAACAAGACCCTCAACACAGGGAAGTCACAGCGATCCTGGACGATAACCTACTTTTCCAGGAGTCCAGGAGAACTTCAGAAATTTGGGCGTCTCCTGGACATTCTGGGAAAGTAGGTAAGCTGGGGCTCATTTTATCCTGAATTTGCTTTTTAAAAGGTTAGGGGGAATTCTCTAGCTTTATATGGGAGGACATGGATATTTTAGCCCATACACTTCAATAGTAAATTTGTTTTGCCAGACAGATCAGGTTTTCTGAGAGAGAAAAGGGTGACGCATTTGTCAGTAGGTCATGGGTGCTCATTGGTGGAATAGGGTGTGAAAAACAATGTACATTTATTAATCAGGAAAGCCCGTCATTAGGATTAACCTCTCTAGCACCATTCTCTTAGGTGACAACACTACTTGAACATTGATCTACTGCTTACACACAGCCTGTATGCGTTAGTGGTCTGTTTAGCCTAGTGCTCAAATATATGTCAAATGAAGACTATACATAATCTTATATAGGAACTATTGATCCCATGAGGCCCTTTTAGAATATGGCATATACCCTTATGCAGAGCCATAACTAGACGTTTTGGTGCCCTGTATATATATTATACACACATTTATAGAACACTGCAAAAAAAATGGATTTGGGGACAAATCCTCTTTATACCACATTCATGCACTTAACTTGAGAGATTGTTGTTTTCCAGTTACAATACCCTTTATTATATAACACATTTCAATATACTGCCATACCCAGAATTCAAACCCATAAAATGTTGCATTCCAGTCAAAAACCCTACTCATTTAGCTATTTGATCCTGCAAAAAATGTAGTGTGCAGCAACACATCCAATCCCTTGCAGACACACACTACATACTGTAGATCTGCTCAGCTACAATTATTATTTATTATCAGTTATTTATATAGCGCACACATATTCCTTAGCACTTTGCAGAGAGAATATTTGGCCATTCACATCAGTCACTGCCCCAGTGGAGCTTACAATCTATATCCACTACCACATTTATACACACACACACACACACACACACACACACACACACACACGGGTTAATTTTTGTTGGGAGCCAAGTAACCCACCAGTGTATTTTTAGCTTGTGGAAGGAAACCAAAGTACCCAGAGGTACCCCAAGCAATTACGGGGAGAATATACAAACTCCACACAGTTAGGCCATGGTGGGAAAGGAACCCATGACCTCAGTGCTCTGAGGCAGTAATGCTAACCATTACACCATCCGTACTGCAATGCTGATAATTTTTTCACAAAGTACAAGGTACTGTAAGCTTGAATTCTCTAGCATAGAATTATCTAACTTTCTAGGCAAGGGCAGATAGCTCAGTTAATAGAGTGTCTGACTGCAATACCAAAGGCAATGGGTTTGAATCACATAGAACCTGTGTAATCCATGAGTGTCCTGGTTTAAAGGGATAGTATGGTAAGCCTATATATACACACTTGCATGGACGCACAACACAGTGGCCACACCAGCTCAGAGAAAGCTTCATTATTAAAATTGTGCTGAATTGGGGAGGGTTGCTTTTCTGATTCCAGGGCTGGCTTGGGACCCTGAGGGGCCCCGCAGATGAGCCAAGGGCAAGTAATCAGTACTCCCCACACCCTCCTATCACTGCCCTTGCACACTGCAATATGTCTTTCCGACATACTGTATCTTTACAGCACAGGTTTGTCCACACCTAAATGACACACGTGGTGTTAGCAGTTAACATTACTAGACTACAATTGATTGCTGCAAGCCACAGCCATGGACTCTGAACATTAATAAACTGATTTGCATGTTGTTTTCAGCATGTAGTAGAACACATCTTTAGCCAAAGTGTTCCGGGTTGCAAAAAAGTTCAGATTTATTTTATTTTTGAAAGATAATACAGCTTTTTACCTTTCCAATTATTCCCCAAAATGTCAAGGCAGCTCTTGAATGTGCAACTGTATCTAATCTATGAACTGTGAGGTCAGAGCTATTTGTGAGAATATACTAAGTGTATGAAGTCACCATTGTATGATGTGTTTGCACTAACACCTTAGCACAACCAGATATTATGAATAATCATATTTGGAAGTTCTCATTACAAAATGCAGTATTGCGAAAATACATTTTTATATTCTGAGTCATCTGTGTATGACTTTTAAATTGTACATTGAAAGGTTACAGTGGTGTTGTCAGCTTATCAAGCTGGCATTAAACTAATTAAATCATGAAGAACAAGTTGTGAAAATGTTAAATGTTATAAGTTATCAGTGTCAATAATAAAGGCAATTACGGTTTCATATTGTGGACCTTTCAATGGCTTACATATGGACTCTACAGAAGTGTGCGCAGCCAGCTCTGGCAGGCTCCTTTATTTGTACAAAGCTGAATCCGTTGTATTGAAAGTGTACATGAAATATTCCTTTGTACTTTGCACAAATCTAAACATGTTTCTACTAAGTATGAATGTTACCATTGAATTTAGAATACGCCAGTCCTTCTGGTTACCATTGAATAATGAGTGTGTTTTGTTCTTCAAATAAAAACAAGTATTATAATGCATTTGCTGGAGTAGCTTTCTTCATTTATTGAGAGAGGAACAGACATTGACTATGGGTTAGTAATTCAGGTAAGTGTCTTAACTGTGCGATTGATGTGTTTAATTAAATTATTAACTGATGCTGTAACAGTAACAACAAAATAAATGTGATGAATGCATTGTATCAGAATGCAATAGGAATGTGTGTGTTGCCCAGTTTAAACCCTGATGATTTTGGTACAGTCACTACACTCTAAAGCAGGCTTGTCCAACCCGCGGCCCGCGGGCCGCATGCGGCCCAAGTCGGCTAGTAATGCGGCCCAGGAGCAGCACTGCAGCAGAGGTTTTTTTTTACCGGAGTACGGACACCACATGTGAGGCTGAGCCAGCCCCAGCAGGCTGTCGGCACATCCTGATTGGATTGCTGCCGCTGGGACCAGCACCAGCTCACGCCCTCTCCGCTGTCAGTCACAGTGTAGCCCTCCTCTGCTGCATAGCGGCACACGTGACTGAGCAGCGCGAGAGTAGAGGAGCCCAGGGGAGAAGTTGGTTGTACAAGAACACGTGGAGCGGCGGACGGAGACGGAGGCAGCGCTGCAGGAGCGGTAAGTATGTGTTTGTGCGTGTGTGTGTTTTTTTTTACAGCTACAAGGGGCACAGTACAAGGGGGCAGCTACAGGGCCACAACTACAAGGGGCACAGTACAAGGGGGCAGCTACAGGGCCACAACTACAAGGGGCATAGTACAAGGGGGCAGCTACAGGGCCACAACTACAAGGGGCACAGTACAAGGGGGCAGCTACAAGGGGCACAGTACAAGGGGGCAGCTACAGGGCCACAACTACAAGGGGCACAACTAGAAGGGGCACAGTACAAGGGGCACAGCTACAGGGGCACAACTACAAGGGGCACAGTACAAGGGGCGCAGCTATAGTGGCACAGCTACAAGGGGCGCAGCTACAGGGGCACAACTACAAGGGACGCAGCTACAAGGGGCACAGCTATAGTGGCACAGCTACAAGGGGCACAGCTACAAGGGCACAGCTACAAGGGCACAGCTACAAGGGCACAGCTACAAGGGCACAGTACAAGGGGCACAACTACAGGGGCACAACTACAAGGGGCGCAACTACAAGGGGCACAGTACAAGGGGGCAGCTACAGGGGCACAACTACAAGGGGCACAACTACAAGGGGCACAACTACAAGGGGCACAGTACAAGGTGGCAGCTACAGGGGCACAACTACAAGGGGCACAACTACAAGGGGCACAACTACAAGGGGCACAGTACAAGGTGGCAGCTACAAGGGGCACAACTACAAGGGGCACAACTACAAGGGGCACAGTACAAGGTGGCAGCTACAAGGGGCACAACTACAAGGGGGCAGCTACAAGGGGCACAACTACAAGGGGCACAGTACAAGGGGGCAGCTACAAGGGGGCAGCTACAAGGGGCACAGTACAAGGGGGCAGCTACAAGGGGCACAGTACAAGGGGGCAGCTACAAGGGGCACAGTACAAGGGGGCAGCTACAAGGGGCACAGTACAAGGGGGCAGCTACAAGGGGCACAGTACAAGGGGGCAGCTACAGGGGCACAACTACAAGGGGCACAGTACAAGGGGCACAGCTACAAGGGGCACAACTACAAGGGGGCAGCTACAAGGGGGCAGCTATAGTGGCACAGCTACAAGGGACGCAGCTACAGGGGCACAGCTACAAGGGACGCAGCTACAAGGGGCACAGTACAAGGGGGCAGCTACAGGGGCACAGCTACAGGGGCACAACTACAAGGGGCACAACTACAAGGGGCACAACTACAAGGGGTGCAGCTACAAGGGGCGCAGCTACAAGGGGCGCAGCTACAGGGGCACAACTACAAGGGACGCAGCTACAGGGGCACAGCTACAAGTAAGTTTAATATGTTAACTATGTTTTCTATGGTTTTTTTGGATGATCAGGTATCGTTACTGTTATTTTATTTTATTTGTGGCCCAAAACAAATTTTCATCTTCTAATGTGGCCCAGGGAAGGTGAAAGGTTGGACACCCCTGCTCTAAAGGCTGTTGCTATAGCTCAGTTACGGTAAGTGCACAGATTCCAGTACATTGCATTTTCACCAGTGGCGGCTGCTGCCCCTGGGCTTCAGTGCCGACCACACAATGCAGAGGGGAGACAGTCAACACAGCACATACAAGAAATGGGCCTAATTCATACCTGATCGCTGTTCAATGTGCAAGCAAGCAGCGTTCGCAAGTGTGCGAACGCAACACAAGAGTGCGATCAGACAGAAAATAATGCCCACCACGCACGCAAAATGTGCAGCAGTGCACAAAAGAAGTGTGTACTATCTTGCTTCGCACAGGAGCGATGCGTTCACAAGGTTGCTATTCACTTGCAACATGGAGCTTGTCGTACATGTGCATTGCATTCACTAGCTTGCAAATAATCGCACAATGGGATTTGCTTTTTTTTTTTTTTTTAAAAACAATTACCCTAAGGAATTGTAATGTGATTGAACAATGAAGTGATCAAACACTGCTCAATGAAGAGTTTACAACCTAATTGCCCAATAACATTAAGCAATTAAGTCAACAAACATATCACTTTAATATCTTTGTTCTCCTATTTGCACAATACCCAGAATTTTTTTTTATTTGTCATTTAAAAAAATAAATGGTTCAATATGTAATTTTTTATGTTATTGAATAAGCAGTGAATGTATGACATACATTATATACACATTAATTACTTTTGCATATACAGTATCTAATATATAAAAATGAAAATTTGTCCTTCTGTCTTTCTATACAAATCCACAGTTTACAAGCAAAAATCATGAAATTTTACATACGAGCATATTAAAACATGGCAGAGGCAACTAAAACAATTTGAAATCCCTAGCATCCCTAGAGGTGGGACAGCAGCACAGAGTATGTCAGCAGACAGCAAAATTGTGGAAGGCCCGGAGCAATTTACACCAAACTTGGTACACATCTGACTTACAATCTGGGAACAAACTCTGTGGGGGTTAAACACTCCTAGCAGCCCTAGGGGTGGGACAGCAGCACAGAGTATTTCCAGAGGCAGCATAACTCTTGAATGCCTGGACCAATTTACAACAAACTTGGAACACATATGACTTACAAGCTGGGAACAAACACTGTGGGGGTAAGACACCCATAGCAGCCCTAGGGCTGAGGCAGCAGCACAGAGTTTTTCAGCAGACAGCATAACTCTGGAATGCCTGGAGCAATTTACACCAAACTTGCTACACATATGACACACTCTGGGAACAAACACTGTGGGGGTAATACACCACTAGCACCCCTAGGGGTAGGCCAGCAGCACAGAATATATCAGGACATAGATGATATGTCAGTGATGACAGGGCTGCATATGAGAGGGCCAGTGACACAGTGAGAGTTATATAGTGGAAGTAGGACGGTCTCCCAGCAGCACAGATTATATCAGGAGATACATAATGTGCTGCGCTATATAAGAAACTGTAAAAAATCGATAATTTCACAGCGGTACTGACATGATGGGGTATATTTACTAAGGTCCCGATTTTGACCGAGATGCCATTTTTTCTTCAAAGTGTCATTTCGGTAATTTACTAAGCAAAAATCTTGGCAGTGATGAGGGCATTCGTAATATTTTTGAAGTCCTAGGAAAAAATCACGAATCAATACACCATCGGTCAAATACACCTGCAATTTGGTAGAAATCGGTAATTTACTAAAAAGTGCAAATCACAAACACTGCCGACAATAGCCAAACACTGCCGTGCAGAAATACAAATCGTAAAAAAGTGCTAAAAAAAAAAACAGACCTGCTTTTTTATCCCGTGTTTGGATAGGCATGCAGGGATCCATGAGATCCGTGCATGTTTATCAGTGGGAAAGGGATGGGAAAGTGTTCATTTTTAGAAAAAAAATTGCGTGGGGTCCCCCCTCCTAAGCAAAACCAGCCTCGGGCTCTTTGAGCCGGCCCTGGCTGCAAAAATATGGGGGGAAAAATGATAGAGGTTCCCCCATATTTAAACAACCAGCACCGGGCTCTGCGCCTGGTCCTGGTTCCAAAAATACGGGGGACAAAAAGCGTAGGGGTCCCCCGTATTTCTGAAACCAGCACAGGGCTCCACTAGCCAGATACATAATGCCACAGCCGGGGGACACTTTTATATAGGTCCCGGCGGCCCTGGCATTACATAACCAACTAGTCACCCCTGGCCGGGGTACCCTGGAGGAGTGGGGACCCCTTCAATCAAGGGGTCCCCCCCTCCAGCCACCCAAGGACCAGGGGTGAAGCCCGAGGCTGTCCCCCCCATCCAAGGGCTGCGGATGGGAGGCTGATAGCCATTGTGTAAAAAAATTAATATTGTTTTTAGTAGCAGTACTACAAGTCCCAGCAAGCCTCCCCGCAAGCTGGTACTTGGAGAACCACAAGTACCAGCATGCGGAGGAAAACCGGGCCCGCTGGTACCTGTAGTACTACTACTAAAAAAATACCCCAATAAAAACATAAGACACACACCTTGAAAGTATAACTTTAATACATACATACACACCTCCATATACACATACTTACCTTATGTTCACACGAGGGTCGGTCCTCTTCTCCATGTAGAATCCATGGTGTACCTGTGGAAAAAATTATACTCACATACTCCAGTGTAGAAGCCTCTTCTTCTTGTAATCCATTTGTAATCCAGGTACTTGTCAAAATAAAAAAACGGACACCCGACCTCGCACTGAAAGGGGCCCCATGTTTTCACATGGGACCCCTTTCCCCGAATGCCAGAAACCCCCTCTGACTTATGTCTAAGAGGGTTTCTTCAGCCAATCAGGGAGCGCCACGTTGTGGCACCCTCCTGATCGGCTGTGTGCTCCTGTACTGTATGACAGGCGGCACACGGCAGTGTTACAATGTAGCGCCTATGCGCTCCATTATAACCAATGGTGGGAACTTTGTGGTCAGCGGTGAGGTTACTTTCGGTCACCCGCTGACCACAAAGTTCCCACCATTGGTTATAATGGAGCGCATAGGCGCTACATTGTAACACTGCGTGTGCCGCCTGTCATACAGTACAGGCGCACACAGCCAATTAGGAGGGTGCCACAACGTGGCGCTCCCTGATTGGCTGAAGAAACCCTCTTAGACATAAGTCAGAGGGGGTTTCTGGCATTCGGGGAAAGGGGTCCCATGTGAAAACATGGGGCCCCTTTCAGTGCGAGGTCGGGTGTCCGTTTTTTTATTTTGACAAGTACCTGGATTACAAATGGATTAAAAGAAGAAGAGGCTTCTACACTGGAGTATGTGAGTATAATTTTTTCCACAGGTACATCATGGATTCTACATGGAGAAGAGGACCGACCCTCGTGTGAACATAAGGTAAGTATGTGTATATGGAGGTGTGTATGTATGTATTAAAGTTATACTTTCAAGGTGTGTGTCATGTTTTTATTGGGGTATTTTTTTAGTAGTAGTACTACAGGTACCAGCGGGCCCGGTTTTCCTCCGCATGCTGGTACTTGTGGTTCTCCAAGTACCAGCTTGCGGGGGAGGCTTACTGGGACTTGTAGTACTGCTACTAAAAACAATATTCATTTTTTTACACAATGGCTATCAGCCTCCCATCCGCAGCCCTTGGATGGGGGGGACAGCCTCGGGCTTCACCCCTGGTCCTTGGGTGGCTGGAGGGGGGGGACCCCTTGATTGAAGGGGTCCCCACTCCTCCAGGGTACCCCGGCCAGGGGTGACTAGTTGGTTATGTAATGCCAGGGCCGCCGGGAGCTATATAAAAGTGTCCCCCGGCTGTGGCATTATGTATCTGGCTAGTGGAGCCCGGTGCTGGTTTCAGAAATACGGGGGACCCCTACGCTTTTTGTCCCCCGTATTTTTGGAACCAGGACCAGGCGCAGAGCCCGGTGCTGGTTGTTGAAATATGGGGGAACCTCTATCATTTTTTCCCCATATTTTTGCAACCAGGACCGGCTCAAAGGGCCCGAGGCTGGTTTTGCTTAGGAGGGGGGACCCCACGCATTTTTTTAAAAATATTTAACACTGATTTTTTTTTTTTTTTTAAAGTGCACAATGAAGCCCAGCACGGATCTCTCAGATCCGGCCGAGATTCATTGTATTAAAGTCGGCAGTGTTTTACAAGTCACTCACGTAAAACACTGCCAAAAAAAAACGAATTACATCGACATCGGTAAAACGGAAAATGCAGAATACGACAGCTTAGTAAATTGGCCGTAATAAATTCAAAAAGTTGCAAATTTACACTTGCGATGTCATTCGTGATTGAACTTTGACCTCAAACGGGAAAATACGATTCTTAGTAAATATACCCCGATGTGAGGAGGGGAATGAAGACAGCAATAAGCCACAGACTGAGAGTTGCAGGGGCGGATTGGGAACAAAAAGCAGCCCTGGAAAAATTTGTACTAGTGGCCCCACATGGGCAGCACCAGAGGTGTAAGGTCTAGCCATGGGCCATGGCAGCAGCACCCTCCCCCCAAGACTTTCCAGATAGTGGGGATGTCCAGCATCAAGGGGGAAGTTAAAAGGAAATAAAATTAAATATTATGAGCACATTATATGATACACCTTTAGAATTTAGGAAACTATATCATTCTTTAGAAATATATATTTTCTTGCTTATTACACCAACCGTATCCCAATCACTATTCACTCAATCTTATATGTCAGCCAAGCAGGCAGACAGAGCATACACTAGATCATCTGCAATCACAGGCTAAGTGACAAAGTAATTTTCATATATGCAAATTATTTTGCATCTTATTCATTATGTCTATAAAAAGGACCACATGTCCTCAAACAAAACAGGCCCCACGGAGGCGTCGGCCCACCGGGAATCTTCCCTGTAGACCCTATGGCCAATCCGCCTCTGCCTGAAACCTTTTCAGATCTAGCCCCAAAATAACACAGATTGGCATTCCACCTGTATTTCCCACCCACCTCAATTCATCTTCTAACCACCCACAACTAAAGATGTGTCCTCATTCTTCTAGTGTTTTTGCGCCATATGGGGCGAGATGCTTGGCGTGAATAAGACCCTACAGATAGTGATCCTTGTACATTTGTGCTTTTCTTGATTTTGACTTCTTTGTATCATAGTGATATATAAAGTCGCTTATAGTATACTAGGTACACTAGAATAGTACTTACGTCCCAAATGTAATTACGTCCCTCCCCTTTAGAATGTAAGCTCTCACGAGTAGGGCCCTCTTCCCTCATGTGATTATCCTTTTCTTACTTTAATAATCCTCGACCCTACGGTTTCCTGTCACCCTGATACTTATTTCAGTGTCATCTGCTGATGTAGCTATGTTTAGTTACCTTGTACTTGTCCTATATTGTCTTCAGTTGTAAGTGACTGTTTTCCTGTTTTGATTATTTGTTTATGTACTGTGTAATTGGGCGCTGCGGAACCATTGTGGCGTCATATAAATAATGGATACTAATAATAATAATAATAATAATAATAATAACAAAGAAAATTTGGTATAAAGTCACATATTAAACACAATGAAAGTGGCACAAGCTATGGCACAGGTCTTTGGTATCGGACCTCTGTCTTTTTGCCTTTTCAACTACATAGAATGCCAGCACCAGTATTGATAATAGCCCTACATTGTACTTTTGTCACATTAGCAATGGGATTAAGGTGGTCATTCCGAGTTGATCACTCACTAGCAGTTTTTAGCAGCCATGCAAATGCTTAGCCGCCGCCCTCTGGGAGTGTCTCTTAGCTTAGCAGAAGTGTGAACGAAAGGATTGCACAGCGGCTACAAAATAAATTATTTTGTGCAGTGTTCAGAGTAGATTCAGACCTACTCAGCGCTTGCGATCACTTCAGACTGTTCAGTTCCTGTTTTGACATCACAAAAACGCCCTGCGTCCTCCCAGCCACGCCTGTGTTTTTCCTGGCATGCCTGCGTTTTTTCAAACACTCCCTGAAAATGGTCAGTTGACACCCAGAAACGCCCTCTTCCTGTCAATCACTCTGCGGCCAGCAGTGCGACTGAAAAGCTTCGCTAGACCTTGTGTGAAACTACATCGTTCGTTGTAATAGTACGACATGCGTGCACATTGCGCCGCATACACAAGTGCAGAAATGCCGATTTTTTTGCCTGATCGCTGCGCAGCGACCGAAATCTGCTAGCTAACAACTTGGAATGACCCCCTAAGGCCCTAATTCAGACCTGATCGCAGCAGCAACATTTTTCTCTAATGGGCAAAACCATGTGCAGTGCAGGTGGAGCAGATATAACATGTGCAGAGAGAGTAGATTTTGGTGGGGTGTGTTCAAACTGAAATCTAAATTGCAGTGTAAAAATAAAGCAGTCAATATTTACCCTGCACAGAAACAATATAACCCACCAGGGGTGTATCTAGGGGTCCGGGCGCCCCTGGCAAAGTAAGGGACTGACGCCCCCCATAATTGAAATAGGGAAGGTGCATAAAAGGGACATGATCTTGTGGGAAAGGGGTATGACCATACAATAGTTTCCCAAATTCAAATTACGCTACACAATAGTAACCCTTATACACATCATGCAACACATAGTGATAGTAGCAGTTCCCTTTACACATTATGCCCATACAGTAATTCTTATAACACTGAGAAGCCATCAGCAGTGCCTGGCTTGGCTGAGGAGGCAATGCCACCCAAAGCCAGGTAGTATAATCAAATAGTAGTGCAAAGAAGTGCAGTGCAGCACACTACCCAGTGGTGCAAGTAGAAAACAATTCTTAGTGGTACTGTGTGCGCACGCCTTCAGCGCGAGCATGCCAACAAACGAGGCGTGGCCACAAGGGGCATGGCCAATGAAAATGCGGGCGTGATACACATATGACCCTAATAGTGCAGTGCCAAATACAAATATTCCCCAATAGTGGCAGATATATATATGCCCCCACAGTGCCAGATACACATATGCCCCCACAGTGCCAGATACATACATGCCCCCACAGTGCCAGATACACACATGCCCTTACAGTGCCAGCTCACACATGCCCCCACAGTGCCAAATATGCTCCCATGGTGCTAGATATGCCCCCACAGTGCAGGATACACATATGTCCCCACAGTGCCAGATATGCCCCCAGAGTGCTAGATATGCCCCCACAGTGATAGATACACATATGCCCCTACCGTGCCAGATATGCCCCCATGTTGCCAAATACAGATGCCCCCACGGTGCCAGATATGCCCTCATAATGCCAGATATGCCTCCACGGTGCCAGATACACATATGCCCCCACAGTGCCAGATAAGCCCCCACAGTCATATAGTCATAGTCCCCATCCCCCTCCCAGAACATAGCGTTAGTCCCCTGCCAGTAAATAGCCATAGCCCCCACCTCCTCCAGCAATAGCCGTAGTCCCCCCAGCACATAGCCGTAGCCTCCACCTCTTCCACCACAGTCATACAGTAGTCCCCACCCAGGGCCGTCTTTTCGTATGGGCTCAATGGGCTCTTGCCCAAGGGCCCCAGGAGTGAAAGGGCCCTAGACTGATAGCTGAGGGTCTCCTCTTTCCAGGGGTACCAGATTTTTGAAAATCGGCCCTGTGGGACCGGAGATATCCGACTTCAAAGCAGTGGTCCCCATCCAAGCCTGTTAATTGTTCTTCCCAGATAGATATCTCGGGTTCTATCTGACTTAGAGTTTTTCTGAGGGTACACTACAAAAGCTGGGACTCTCCCCTTTCAGTGGACACTGGCAGCTTGTCTTTACTATGCCCAAAACCAGAGATATCAGCCTTCAAGTAGCTGGTCACTGCTCCGCCTCCACACGCCTAATATGCAGTTTTATATTTTTGTTGGTGGATTGCTCTGGCTCCTAAACTCTGATCCCCAAGTCCCCAGTATCTCCTGAAAGGTGGGACTCTCTAGTTTTTTTTGTCCCACTAAATCTAAGAAATCTATTCCCAGGAACTGGAGATATCTGCAGTAAAGCAAGCTGCCCTGACCCCCGGAAAATTCTGAATATTAAGCCCACTCAACTATCCACCCCTCCCCTTTGTATTAAACACCCCCTACCACCCTGGAAGTCATGTACCAGGGCACCTTCATGCAGCACAATGTCCCCTTCGACAGTTTAGTGTTCTCCTTCCCGCCCCATTTGTGCGTAAAGGAGTAATTAACAGAAATAATTTCTCCAGGTCCTACATGCTGAGCAAAAGATAGAACGCCCCTACCCCCCGCGGAACATCAAAGCTGCCACTGATAGCATCCCCACACCTCGACCGCTGATGGGTGGGTAGGGGCCCCAGTGCATTGCTGTGCCCAGGGGCCTACACTGCTGTTAAGACGGCTCTGTCCCCACCCCCTCCCATCATATAACAATAGTTCCCTGACAGCATAGATAGCCATAGTCCCCCTCCCAGCACATAGCCCCTCACCTCTCCAAGCACATAGCCATAGTCCCTACCCCTCTCCTAGCACATAGCTGTAGTCCACCCTTAGCACATAGTAGTAGTCTACCCCACTCCCAGCACATACATAGCCTCCCCACACAGCACATAGCCCTAGTCCCCACCCAACAACAGCCCAGCAGACAGCCGTAGTGTCTGGCAATACCTGCTGTGCCAAACTGCCTGGGATGGAGGGCGAAGGATCGCTCAGCAGGCAGGAGCTGGCGCCGGTGTCTGGCACTGTACCAAACTACGTTAAGAAACTGAAAATAAACTACAGCTCCCAGCAGCCCTTGCCACTGGGAGCTCCTGACAGCAAGGGTTGCTGGGAGATGTAGTTTATTTTCAGTTTCTTCCCTGTAGTGCATTGCGGTGCCGGACACCGGCGCCAGCTCCTGCTTGCTGAGCGATCCTCCGTCCTCCATCCCAGGCAATGTAAAGGCAGATCGGCACAGCAGGTATTGCCAGACACTATGGCTTAAGGGATTCCACCCATTGGCCGAGGGTGGAACCCTCATACGGCACCCCCTGCTTGGTTGGCACACCTGGTGAGTGCCATCCTGGCCA
Source organism: Pseudophryne corroboree (assembly GCF_028390025.1). Taxonomy (NCBI): domain Eukaryota; kingdom Metazoa; phylum Chordata; class Amphibia; order Anura; family Myobatrachidae; genus Pseudophryne; species Pseudophryne corroboree. The sequence continues at coordinate 471,729,421 of NC_086445.1, forward strand.
ATGGGTAGATACGCCCCTGTAATCCACCCAAATGTAACTCTCTCTGCACATGTTATATCTGCCCCCTCTGTAGTGCACATAGTTTTGCCTATTAGAGAAAGATTTTGCTGCTTCTATCAGGTCTGAATTTGGCTCTAACATGTATTTTTTTGCTCAGATTTGCAGGTAGGTGTATATGGACACATCTGTAAATATTGCAACTGGTGAAACAACGGGAGAATAGATGCTGTGTGATGCGCATGGCATCTATTCAGAGTGCAGGGAGAACCTGGGAGCAGCCCAGCATCTTGGAGAGTGGTAGACACGCCCCCACAGTGATGACAAAGAGGGGTCCAGAAAGGCTCCACCCCCTTTTTGGTGAGGCTCCACCTCTTTAGATGAGGCTCCACTTCTTCTGACAACCCCCTCCCCTTTTGTCACACGTGACAAAGGCGCGCAAGGAGTCCTGAATCCACTGTCACCAATGTCCCAACATTGGTGACAGTGGATTCAGGACTCCTTGCACGCCTTTGGGATGGTATTGCTGCTGCAATGTTGTGTAACCTTTGTAATCTCCATGTGACACCTTTTTCTTTGGAAAAAAAATACTACAGTACTGTACACAGCAGTTTGGAAAAACATGTCTTACAAGTCTTTCTGTACAGAAAGCTGCAGAGACAAATTACTATATTATTAGCGATTATCTTACGCTGCCTTTCAGTGCCCTACCAACTGGATTAGTTGAGGGAAACACACACAAACACAGGGAGTACACACAATGCCCGCAATCAAGCCCAAGACCACAATGCTATGAGGTGACAATGATCACTACTGTGCCGCCACAACAGGGCTGTTTCTAGCGAATTTGGCTCCCAGTGCGAGATTTAAATATGCGCCCCATCCCCCACATTGACATAAAAAAATGCCCCCCCCCACCCTAGATATAAAAAACAAAACCTTACGGCGCGCGCTCTCGGCAAGGCCTTGTTAAAATGGGCGTGGCACCATTAAAATGGGCGTGACCTCGTTTGAAAAGACTACATTACACCCCAGTTTTTGACCCTGCACCAACAGATCACGGCCACCATAGGAAAAAAAAATCTACCATATTAAGCCCCACACAATAATGCCCCCTGCATCATATTATGACACACCGCAATGCTCTTGATACATTAAATCCCCACATTACGGCAGGCAAGTGTCCCCATTTTACACATTATAGCAGGCAAGAGTCCCCATTTTACACATTACGGCAAGCAAGAGTCCCCACTTTACACATTACGGTAGGCAAGAGTCTCTATTTTACACATTACGGCAAGCAAGAGTCCCCACTTTACACATTACGGTAGGCAAGAGTCCCCATTTTACACATTACGGCAGGCAAGAGTCCCTATTTTACATATTATGGCAGGCAAGTGTCCCCATTTTACACATTACGGCAGGCAAGAGTCCCCATTTTATACATGACGGCAGGCAAGTGTCCCCATTTTACACATTACGGCAGGCAAGTGTCCCCATTTTACACATTATGGCAGGCAAGTGTCCCCATTTTACACATTACGGCAGGCAAGTGTCTCCATTTTATACATTACGGCAGGCAAGTGTCCTTATTTTACACATTATGGCAGGCAGAGTCCCCATCGAGAGAGACATACTAATACTTACTTTTTGCAGAGGCGCTTCCCGCTCTTTGGCCCGCCTCTCCAGTCCCTCCTCGCGCCGGCCACCTCTCCCTCCCTGTAGCATGGCAGCGGCTCCCCGTCCTCCTCAGTACTCCGCTTGGGGGGGGCAGAGTTTCACAGAGTGACGCATTTGCATCGTGATGTCACGACGCAATCGCGTCATTCCGCGAAACTCCGCCCCCCCAAGCGGATTACTCTGGAAGAGCGAAGACACAGAAGTGCCGTGGCAGGCGCCCCGTGTGATAGCACAGCTCGCCTGCCGCAAGAAACGGCACTGCGCTACAAGCAGTGCCTCTGCAAATGCACTTATTTGTCCTCACAATGTATTACAAAGCCATTTCCCTCTAAGAAAAAAATATGAATTTTAAAGGACTCTTAGGCCTTGCACACACAGATGTTATTTTAAAGTGTTTAACACTTAATCAGCAAAGGTGCTAGGACGCTAATAGTCATATAATGTAAGCTGAATAGACCTGTACGCACACTCTTTCTGACAAGCATTCTCTTTGTGTGAATTTCAACTTTGCCTGCAAGGCTCAGAAATGTTAAATATAGTTTAAAAACAAATGGAGTACTATAAGAATGCTCATTTAGAATACGCTTAGCAAGAGCTTGTCAGGATGCATTTGACCACACTAAACAATACAGGGGAAGTTTGGGCGCATTATTAATGTACGTTAAATGCAGTCTAGCTGCCCTGTATATACGAGAATGGATTAAAGTTTTGTCTACCGCATTTAGCACTGTTTTAAATTACCCATATGTGAGCCCTTTCACTTTTAGGGGCCCTTTATTGTGTTTAAGACCCAATCATTACAATTTCTTAGCGCTGATATACGCGGCAATAAGAAATTCTGTACCGTCTGGTTGTTTTAAAACATACTGTCAACTCACCCTTAATGTCAAGGAGCCTCCCTGAAATAGCAGTAACCTCCCTGAGACTCTAGCAGTTTCCCTGATTGCACCTTATACATTCAGATGGGCTCATCAGTGCTATTTCCCTGCACTGGTTATAAGGCACAGTGGGGCAGATCTATTAAACCTGGAGGCGGCATAAGGAAGTGATAAACCAGTGATAAGTGCAAGGTGATAAAGGCACCAGCCAATCAGACCCTAACTGTTAATTTACATATTGGAGCTGATTGGCTGGTGCGTTTCTCACCTTGCACTTATCACTGGTTTATCACTTCCTTATGCCTTCTCCAGGTTAATACATCTGCCCCAAAATGGTCCCTATGGCTACATTCATTTTTAAATAAGGTTTCTCGTCGCCGCTTATATAGAACCTGTTGTATAACATAATACATAGTCAAATCCTGCAAAATATCAGTGTCTTTTCAGCAATTAGTAGATCTTAATAACTGCTTTGGGGCTCATTTACATTTGGATGTAAGCAGCGCTGCAAGTATGGCGGTACGGCGTACCGTTAAGAAATTCCCAGCCGGTACGCCGTACTGTCGGGCTGTCCACCATACTGCATCCCGCTGGCTTCGTTCTATGTGAGGAGAGGAGAGCGCAGCGCCTCTCGTGCCCCTCAATTCTCTTTGATGCATGGTCTCACTCTCCATTAGCGGCGGCTGCGAGGTCAATCTGAATAAGGCACTGGTTAGCTAGCCAATCAGAACTCATGGACCGGCAGCCGCGGCTCCTGATTGGCTGCCGGTCCGCGAGCTCTGATTGGCTAACGAACCGGCGTCTCATTTCAGATTGACACTGCCGCCGCCGCCGCTGGAGAGTGAGACCGGGCATCAAAGAGAATTGATGGGCAGGAGAGGCGCTGTGCTGCGATGTGCTCTCCTCCCCTCACATAGAAGAAACAGAGCCAGCGGTAAGGGGGCAATGTATATCTGGCACTCTGGGGCAATGTATATCTGGCACAGTGGGGGCATAGTATATCTGGCACAGGGGGGCAATGTATATCTAGCACTGTGGGGGCATTGTATATCTGGCACAGTGGGGCATAGTATATCTGGCACAGGGGGACAGTGTATATCTGGCACTGTGGGGGCATTGTATATCTGGCACAGGGGGCCATTGAATATCTGGCACTGTGGGGGCATTGTATATCTGGCACAGGGGAGGTATTGTATATCTGGCACAGGGGGGCAATGTATATCTGGCACTCTGGGGGAATTGTATATCTGGCACTGAGGGGGCAATGTATATCTGGCACAGGGGGGCAATGTATATCTTGCACTGTGGGGGCAATGTATATCTGGCACTGTGGAGGCATTGTATATCTGGCACTGTGGGGGTAATGTATATCTGGCACTGTGGGGGCAATGTGTATCTGGCACTGTGGGGGCACTGTATATCTGGCACTGTGGTGGCATTGTATATCTGGCACAGTCAGGCATTTGTGTATGTGGCACAATGGGGCAATGTGTATCTGGCACAGTGGGGGCATTTGTGTATCTGGCACAGTGGGGGCATTTGTGTATTTGGCACAGTGGGGGCAATGTATATCTGGCACTGTAGGGCAAAGTGTATTTGGCACTATTGGGGTCATATGTGTATCTGGCCCCCCATATGTGTATCACGCCCCCATTTTCATTGGCCACGCCCCATGTTGCATTTGACCATGGCCATTTTTGTCACGCGCACACAGTACCTATAAGATATTTTTTCTACTTGCACCACTGGATGTAAGTCATGTTTATGACACGCCTCTCAGATGTAGCAGTACACATCTGCGCTGATAGGTGATATTTCACAATCTCCCTGACGTGCTTTTTCAAAAGTAGGCAAGTATGATTAAAAATCACATCCAGGGACCAGGGCTCCAAAACGAGCCTGTGCCTTTGATGTGTAAAGTGCAGTTAAGCATACCTCCCAACTGTCCTGAACACAGTGTCCCGCGGGCGGGGGGCAGATTGGGAGAGCCAGTGATCACTGCCGCTTTGATCTGCGAAGCAGCCGGTGTTTACTGAAATTGGACATAGGCTAACTGCTGCGTTGACCAAATCCAGTACAGACATGTTCATAAAAATGCTTCTTATGCGAGAGCAGAAAATATTTGTATCAGGAGACGTATCACTTGTGGCTGCTACTCTATTGGTGCAAAACACTAACTGGTGGTGATGATGATCAGTCTCGCTTGTGATTGGCAAAGTGTGTCTTGAGCCACTTGTCTCTCTGATACTAACACTGTTATTAGTGTGGCTGCTGCAAACCATTTCAAATATTTTGATTACAATTGGACTGTGGAAGAAGAGCAAGTTCCCATTCAATTTTAAAGACAACAGATGTAATTGTATTTGGAATGGCAAATGCGTGTTAGTGTATATTAATGTACACATACAGATAGTCTTATATTTCTTATCAGCGAGTGGTGATATATATATGTGATAAGGAATGTGCCTGTGTGGGGTTGATAAAAATAGGATTTTAATACCTACCGGTAAATCCTTTTCTCCTAGTCCGTAGAGGATGCTGGGGTCCACTTCAGTACCATGGGGTATAGACAATTCCGCAGGAGCCATGGGCACTTTAAGACTTTTCAAGGGTGTGAACTGGCTCCTCCCTCTATGCCCCTCCTCCAGACCTCAGTTATAGGAACTGTGCCCAGGGAAACGGACATTTCGAGGAAAGGATTTACTTTTATACTAATGGTGAGATTCATACCAGCTCACACCTCAACCATGCCGCACAACATGGCATTCAACATGGCATGAACCATTTACAGCAACATGCTGAAAACAAATGAAACACAACTTGTGTAACTATAAAGAACAAACTGCAGGTAAAGTACGCACTGGGTCGGGTGACCAGCATCCTCTACGGACTAGGAGAAAAGGATTTACCGGTAGGTATTAAAATCCTATTTTCTCATACGTCCTAGAGGATGTTGGGGTCCACTTCAGTACCATGGGGTTATACCAAAGCTCCAGTACGGGCGGTAGAGTGCGGATGACTCTGCAGCACCGATTGACCAAACTTGGGGTCCTCATCGGCCAAAGTGTCAAACTTATAAAATTTAGCAAATGTGTTTGACCCTGACCAAGTAGCTGCTCGGCAAAGTTGTAAAGCCAAGACGCCCCGGGCAGCCGCCCAGGTTGAGCCCACTTTCCTAGTAGAATGGGCCTTCACCAACTTCGGTACCGGCAAGCCTGCCGTAGAATGAGCGTGCTGAATTGTCCCTCTGATCCAGCGCGCAATAGTCTGCTTAGAAGCAGGACACCCAATCTTGCTGGGAGTATACAGGACAAACAGAGCTTCTATTTTCTGTAACTGAGCTGTTCTTGCGACATAAATCTTCAAAGCTCTAACCACATCTAGAGACTGTGACTCAGTGAAAGTGTCAGTAGCTACTGTCACCACAATAGGTTGGTTTATGTGGAAGGATGAAACCACCTTTGGAAGAAATTGTTGACGAGTTCTTAACTCTGCCCTATCTTCATGGAAGATCAGGTAAGGGCTCTTGTGAGACAAGGCCCCCAACTCAGACAACCGCTTTGTGGATGCCAAGGCCAAAAGCATCACCACTTTTCAAGTGAGAAACTTCAATTCTATCTCCTGCAGAGGTTCAAACCAATCCGATTGAAGGAACTGCAACACCACATTAAGGTCCCATGGTGCCACTGGAGGCACAAATGGAGGCTGGATGTGCAGAACCCCTTTCACAAACGTCTGAACTTCTGGAAAGGAGGACAATTGTTTTTAAAGGAAACTGATAAGGCCAAAATCTGGACCTTGATTGACCCCAATCTAAGGCCCGCATCCACACCAGCCTGCAGAAAATGGAGAAAATGTCCCAACTCAAGCTCTTCCGTAGGAGCCTTCTTGGATTCACAACAAGACACATATTTTCTCCAAATACGGTGGTAATGTTTAGACGTTACTCCTTTCCTGGCCTGAATAAGAGCGGGGATGACTTCCTTGGGAATACCCTTTCGGGCTAGGATCCGACGCTCAACAGCCATGCCATCAAACGTAGCCGCGGTAAGTCTTGATACACACACGGCCCCTGCTGTAGTAGGTCCTCTCGAGGAGTAAGAGGCCGAGGATCTTCTATGAGCAACTCCTGAAGATCTGGATACCAAGCCCTCCTTGGCCAGTCTGGGGCAATGAAGATTGCTCAAACTCTTGTTCTTCTTATTATTTTGAGAACTTTTGGAATCAGTGGAAGTGGAGGGAAAACATATACTGACCGAAACACCCACTGGGTCACCAGTGCATCCACTGCTATTGCTTGAGGGTCTCTCGACCTGGGACAATATCTCTGAAGCTTCTTGTTTAGATGAGATGCCATCATGTCTACTTGAGGAACTCCCCAAAGACTTGTCACCTCTGCGAAGACTTCTTGGTGGAGGCCCCACTCTCCTGGATGGAGATCGTGTCTGCTGAGGAAGTCTGCTTCTCATTTGTCCACTCCCGGAATGAAAATTGCTGACAAAGCTCTAACATGTCTTTCTGCCCAGAGGAGAATCCTTGTCACCTCTGCCATTGCCGCTCTGCTTTTTGTTCAGCCTTGCCTGTTTATGTACGCGACTGTTGTTACATTGTCCGACTGGATCTGCACGGGATCTTGAAGAAGTTGTACCGCTTGTAGAAGGCCGTTGTAAATGGCTCTCAATTCCAGAACGTTTATGTGAAGGCAGGCTTCCTGACTTGACCATTTTCCTTGGAAGCTTTCCCCCTGTGTGACAGCTACCCAGCCTCGGAGACTTGCATCCGTGGTTATTAGGACCAACTGTTCCCTGGATCTCGCTTTTATCAGGAGATCATCCAGATAAGGAATTATATTGACTCCTTTTTAACGAAGGAGGACCATCATCTCCGCCATCACTTTGGTGAATACCCTCGGTGCCGTGGAGAGTCCGAACGGCAACGTCACGAACTGGTAATGGCAATCCTGTACTGCGAATCTCAGATAAGCTTGGTGAGGAGGATAAATAGGAAAATGCAAGTAAGCATCCTTTATGTCTACTGACACCATGAAGTCCCCCTCCTCCAGACTGGAAATCACTGCCCTAAGGGATTCCATCTTGAACTTGAACCTTTTCAGGTAGAGATTCAAATTTTTCAGGTTTAAAATCCGTCTGACCGAGCCGTCCAGCTTCGGAACTATGAAGAGGCTTGAATAAAAACCTTCTCCTTGCTGTGCCAAGGGTACCAGGACAATGACCTGATACTGACCTAATTTTTGAATTGCCGTTGTTACTGCCTCTCTTCCCGGAAGAGAAGCTGGCAAGGTCGATTTGAAAAATCGGCATGGGGGGACATCTTGAAACTCTAGTTTGTACCCATGGGACACTATTTGTAAGACCCATTGGTCCAGGCCAGATTGAATCCAGATTTGGCTGAAAAGTTTCAGACGTGCTCCCACCCGAACGGACTCTCGCAAGGGAGCCCCAGCGTTATGCTGCAGATTTGGCAGAAGCAGGGGTGGACTTCTGCTCCTGCGATCTGGGAGACCCTGCAGATTTCTTTCCTTTTCCCCTTCCCCTACGTGCAATAAATGGGGAACCTTTGGCCTTTTTGTATTTGTTGGGCCGAAAGGACGGCATGTGAGAGTGATGTGTCTTTTTCGCCAGTGTAGGAGCATAAGGCAAGAATGTCGACTTACCTGCGGTAGCCTCCGAGACTAACGCATCCAGCCCATCACCATACAAGGCCTCACTTTTATACGGGAGAGCCTCCATATTTCTTTTGGAATCTGCATCAGCATTCCACTGGCGAATCCACAACGCCCTCCGAGCCGATACTGCCATGGTAGCGGTTCTTGATCCCAAGAGACCAATATATTTCATGGTTTCTAGTACGTATGCAGCAGTGTCTTTGATATTAGCTAACGTTAGGAGTATCTCATCTCCATCTATTGTGTCAATGTCTAATGACTAGTTTTCTAACCACTTTTCAATAGCACTACTCACCCACGCACAGACAATGGTAGGCCTGAGTAGTGTCCCATTGGCCACATCAATAGATCACCTCACTCACTTGCGGTCTGTCGGCTCCTTAAGTGAAGCCATTCCAGGCGCAGGGAGAAACACCTTTTCTCTTTTACGACAGGGCCCTGTCTAAAATGCGGGGTGACTCCCACCTTTTGGAAAAAGGTAAGCTGCCTGAATTCCTTTTGGGAATCTGAAATTTCTTTTCAGGTTAAATCAGACTCCCTCCAAGAGACTGTTCAACTCCTGAGGTGGAGGGAAAATCACATTACTTCTTTACTAAAGTAAACCCTCTCCTTGTGGTAAAAGAGGGGGTTTCGTAACTTCTAACACCTCCTTTATAGCTAAAACATGTCCCCTGGAATCACTAGTGTCAACACAGGAATCAGAGTCCGTGTCAGTATCAGTTTGTACTACTTGTGCAAATTTGTATGTGACCCAGAGGGGTCCCTGTGGATGAAAGGCAGAACTATTAAAATTCACATCTTCAACAGATTATATTCAGTTTTCTGTATGAGATTCAGTCCAACCTCTTACTGATATGATTCACATTATCATGTAACCTTTCACCCAGTCAGGCTCTTGGTGTCATATTACACCTCTGTGTCTCTAACATGTCTCCTACAGAGGAAGAACTCCCTGCCACAGACATGTCACACATGTGCACAACCACACCACAGACACTCCGGGACTTATAGGGGACAGACCCACAGTAAAATCTGTCAGGGGGACACAGATAGGATTTGCCAGTTCACAACCCAGCGCCAGTAACACAATGTCTGTGAACACGAAATGCCCACTGACATGTAGCGCTTTTATAATGCTAATCACACAATTATATAGCACCAAATTCACTGTGGCCCCCCCCTGTTTTGCACCCTGATACTTGTTCAGTAGTGGAGGAGGAACAGCGTTGTCTCTGCAGCCTGAGGAGAGAGAGAAAATGGCGCTGAGCAGTGTGCTGGCTGACCGAGGAGGAAGCTCCACTCATCAATGGCGTGTTTCTCCTCAGCTTTTATGAGGTCATTTTTTATACTGGCGGGGGTAGGACTGTGCCTCAGCAACTTATGTCCCTTATTTATGCCAGTTTCCATAGGTTCAGTTCAGTTCCCTTCAGGAGCTAATGGTGTCCTGTCAGCCAGAAGCAGAGCCATGAAACTCTTTAGGAAGTTGGTTCCTACTTCTGCCCCCTCAGTCCCACGAAGCAGGGAGACTGTTGCCAGCAGTTCGCCCTGAAAATAAAAAAACCTAACATAAGTCTTTTCAGAGAAACTCAGTAGAGCTCCTCTGGAGTGCATCCAGTCTGCCTGGGCACATTTCTAAAACTGAGGTCTGGAGGAGGGGCATAGAGGGAGGAGCCAGTTCACACCCTTAAAAAGTCTTAAAGTGCCCATGGCTCCTGCGGAACCATCTATACGCCATGGTACTGAAAAGGGCCCCAGCATCCTCTAGGACATATGAGAAATAGTACTGTTGGTAGGGATGAAGTGTGCTGGGGAGCCTGAGCTTGAGGGAAGCTTCTAGAGCTGCTGGCACGCAGGGCAGTGAGAGGAGAGAGGGACGGTTGGCCGCGGGGGGTGAGTGGCTGAGAGAGGCAGACGGAGAGACGGGACTGGCCGGAGAAGAGAAGGGGAACAGCGAGTGCTGGGAGCTAAGAGCCCAGGGTTCCCCGCATCCAGTAAGATCGAGTGCGGGGCACCCACTGATATAGAAGCCGCTTCTGACCGCCATCCACTGTGAGGGTGAAGCAGGAGTCCGAAGGTGCCATCGCTGCCTCTGGGAGTGGGGAAATCCTGTTAGCTGCGTCACATCTTCTCCCCACCAGCACTGCTACCGACGTGGAGATAACCAAAACTCCGGCGGTATTAAGGGGTAGCCCGGGAGGCAGAGTCAGGCAGTGAGGCCGTAACGGACAGACCAGGTGCCCAGTAAGCTGTTGGTGGGAGTGGTAGGCCAGCTGATGCAGCCACCCACCCCTGAGCCAGGGGAGTGAGCAGATATCAAAGTGACAGTGGCAAGTAGGGGGTGCCAGCTACTAAAGTGAGTGTGTATCATCCTTTTGTCCTATTGCAGCAAAATCTAAGTTACAAAGCCACCTACTGCACTTTTGTCATTCAGTGTAAGGCACAAGAAACACTGACAGGCTAAATAAACTGTTGTTATTATTATCGCCCCTTTGTTATTTAGTCCAGGGCACAAGTGGCACTGTCAGGCTACAGAAACACGTATTATTCTGGCATGAAAGACTGTAAGTGATATTTATACCATAAGAGACAGTATTCAGTGTACCATTGGACACCTCAGATTCATCTCTAGTAATGGAGTGGACTTTGTCCAAAATAGAGTAACTGGGGACTCTTTGGCTTATGTAAAGGGTAAAGACTACAACTTCATTAAACCAGACTTCGCTTACCCAGCCTCCGGTCTCAGCCACAAGAGGAGCAGGGAATTTTTTCAACATTTAGGACCCCAAGGAAATTTGAATAAAACCATAGGTACTTATACATCTGGACCTACGTATAGGAACCTGTAGACTATATAGACATTCAGCTACCCCTATGGTTAGCGGAAATACTACTTTGTCTGAAAGGAGTTAGCGGCATCACCATTCCCTAGTTTGGGTCATCTGGATACCCTAGCTACAGCTTCATTGGAATGCTTCAACCCCGGAATGTACAAAGCTGCAGCGGAGGTGACTAAACTCAGGGGATATGCTTATATTCCCATAGTTAATGCCCAAAGGGTGTTAATCATTTTCTTCTGATTCCCGGTCAACATTTATAGCCACTCCACATACCCGCCTTGGGATAGAGTTATCACAGACCTCCTAGGGACCCTACTTTTGAGGTAACCACAATATTGGTGAACTATACACTGCGCAGTCATATCATTTATAAATCCCGGGTCTATAGTCTCACCGACTATGGAAAAGGTACCAACGTTTTTTTTTTAATTGCATGCTGTAATATTGTAACATAGGAGTTATGGAAAAGCATGTTAGAGTTGTAAGTAATAGCTTTTAAGAGTGTTGATACATAATATTGAACCCTGAATATTCCTGTTACTCTTTGTAAGTACTCTGCGTATCGTAACCTATAATTAAATTGGTTTGGTTATTTCAACTTACTTACCTGGTAATTGCCTTGGCTGGTGAGAGGAGTCGCGACCTGAAAGAGAGATATAACAGGAAAACAGGTAAAATACATTGTTATAGTACTTTACTACCTTACCACTAGGGACTCACTATACCATAGTCTACGTAGTTCTCTTGTACTCTCAATTGGCACCTGGATTCAGTTAACAACACACAAAAACCTATAACCCAACAAGGGAAGGCTTTCCCAAGCAAGCCAGTGTACAACAGCTTGGGTGGAGGCACTGGAGTACGGGGACATCTTTGTAAACTTGTAGTGAAAATAGGACTATACAAAGCTGCTTGCAGCGGCTTTGCATTTGCAGTCCTTAGCAATGCAAATGCAGGAGGAGATGCATACCACCCCATCCCTGCACATTGCGACCAACATCACAGTCCCCGAACATCGGGTAAATGCAGTAAGGATCGCTCTATGCAGGGTAAATACTGGCTGCTTTATGTTTACACTGCAATTTAGATTTCAGTTTGAACACACCCCATCCAAATCTAACTCTCTCTGCACATGTTACATCTGCCCCACCTGCAATGCACATGGTGTTGCCCATTAGTGTGCCGTTATGGTTTGCTAACATACCTGAATAAGACCCATAGTCTAATTTTGTATCTATCTGTCTGTTCTATTTTATTGCCATAACCTGTTCAGATTTTGAATCAGATATCAAATTGCATCAATTGTGCTTTTATGTGAAATATGTTCTTTACTGTTAATGAAATTATAGGGGAGAAGTATTAAAGCTTGGAGAGATCTACAGAGGAGACAGATAAAGTACCAACCAACCAGGCTGTGTTTGAAAAATGACAGGAGCTAATGGGTTGGCACGTTATCTCTCTCCAAGCTTTGATAAGTTTCCCCTTATTTCTGATATTGCCTTGATACTGTTTGCTTCACAGACAATGTGCATATTTATGGGATGAAATTGCTTAATGTTCCTCTAAATGTGCTCACTCTCAGCAGGAGAAGGGTCAGCATTAACGCTTCAAATAAATCGTTTTCAGGATATAAAATCTTTCAGCCATAAAATGTTCTCCCTGCTTCCTGCAGAGCACTTTACTGCAATCATTTCTGTTTTTTTTTGGGTGCAAAATATTAGAGAACATTTCTATTAATAGCTTTATTATATAACAATGTAATAATTAATATTAATAATTATTTAATAATGATATCAGAAGCAGTTACAATGCTTAGTGATCATAGATAATGAAATGTATTATACAATAGCTAAACATGACAGCATTTTAGCCAAAGTAATTTTATTCTGGGAAGGTTACACTGCACTAGCTATGTTCGGGCTGAGAGCCCTGAAGCTTGAACTGCTATGGGGGCTCCTTCGCAATTAGCAACAATAGGGCAACATCCAACAAGTCCAAAGGGCCTTGCTCCCCTTGCAAGGTTCTTGATGCCCAAATAGAGGAGAATGGGGCAGTGGGGTGGAGTCCTTGAAAATGGGCTATACAGTGAGCCCCTTCCCACCAGCCGATGTCTACAGGGACAGGTCAGGTATATGGCATAATGAGAGATTCTGTGAGAGCAGATGTAGTGGGTGATGGGGTGAGAGAGTCTATGGGTCAGATATGGTGGGTGACAGGGTGAGAGTCTGTGGGGCAGGTCTGGTTACAGCACCCCCAGCCCCTTTAATGTCTACCACTCACAGCACTCCCTCCCCTCCTATAATCACCAACAGCACCCCCCTTTCAATAATCACCTCACAGAACCCCAACTTCATTCATCACTTCACAGATTCCTCCTTCCCCCCTTCAATAAACACCGGACAGCACACACTGCTCAGCGCCAATAAAATGACCTTATTGTTATTAGACGCCTCCTTGTCCCGGGCTACTTCTCCCCTTTCATTGATCCCAGCCTCCTTTCTAGGACGCGCCCTTTCAGGCTTCACCATTCCTGTGGATCTCACAAAGAGACGTTTCGCATGCTGTCAGGAATTGTAGTTTAAAGCGGATACACATTTTACACTGTTTATAGAGCGCAAATCACAGAGCTGGACTACAACGCTCAGCAGCTCCCCGCAGTACTAAGCGGAACGCATCCAAGCTGTAATAGCAGCTAAGATTTACTATAAGCCTGGTTGTCATGGTGTTATTGGTGATGAGCTACTGTTTAACCATACAGTGCATAAAAAAAGAGGTTAAAATAGGCCCCTCCAGGATTAGGGGCACTGAAGCTTAAGTTTCATAGTAGATCCATCCTGTCCAAAGGTGCCCTGCATTGTAACTAAGATATATAAGAAGGGATTGGTTACATTGCTAAGAGGATAGGGTACCAGGGGTGGGTGGAGGGAAGTGTCTAGAGCATTGATTGTGTAAATAATAGACATGGAGACGTTATGTGTTACCACGTATGCGTCAGGTGAGTACATGTAGAGAGCACCCGTTGTATAGTATAGCAGTAGGAGAGTGCTTGTACTGTATATCCAAAGTCAATAAGTGCAGTAAATGTTTCAGTAGTGGCTTCCAGTCCTGTATGTTTCAGTAGTAGCATCCCATATTTCAGTAGTGGCTTCCCGTCCTGTATGTTTCAGTAGTGGCTTCCCGTCCTGTATGTTTCAGTAGTGGCTTCCTGTCCTGTATGTTTCAGTAGTGGCATCCCATATTTCAGTAGTGGCTTCCCGTCCTGTATGTTTCAGTAGTGGCTTCCTGTCCTGTATGTTTCAGTAGTGGCATCCCATATTTCAGTAGTGGCTTCCCGTCCTGTATGTTTCAGTAGTGGCATCCCATATTTCAGTAGTGGCTTCCCGTCCTGTATGTTTCAGCAGTGGCATCCCATATTTCAGTAGTGGCTTCCCGTCCTGTATGTTTCAGTAGTGGCATCCCATATTTCAGTAGTGGCTTCCCGTCCTGTATGTTTCAGTAGTGGCTTCCTGTCCTGTATGTTTCAGTAGTGGCATCCCATATTTCAGTAGTGGCTTCCCGTCCTGTATGTTTCAGTAGTGGCTTCCTGTCCTGTATGTTTCAGTAGTGGCATCCCATATTTCAGTAGTGGCTTCCCGTCCTGTATGTTTCAGTAGTGGCATCCCATATTTCAGTAGTGGCTTCCCGTCCTGTATGTTTCAGCAGTGGCATCCCATATTTCAGTAGTGGCTTCCCGTCCTGTATGTTTCAGTAGTGGCATCCCATATTTCAGTAGTGGCTTCCCGTCCTGTATGTTTCAGCAGTGGCATCCCATATTTCAGTAGTGGCTTCCCGTCCTGTATGTTTCAGCAGTGGCATCCCATATTTCAGTAGTGGCTTCCCGTCCTGTATGTTTCAGTAGTGGCATCCCATATTTCAGTAGTGGCTTCCTATCCTGTACAATTTTACTGGCAAGATGTTTCTTCTTGTACCCCGATGGGTGGGGAGGGAGATGCACCGCTGCTGCTGCTGCCTTTATTTTGCTGTGTGTGCCTGCCACTGGGGAGTCTGTCTGGGCTAAGGGGATAATTCAGATCTGATTGCTGCTGTGCGTTTTCGCACAGCAGGTAGTCTGATTTGAACTGCGCATGCAGCAGCGTTTCTAGAGAGGAGGGGACCTGTGTGCAGACTCCGTGTGTGGGCCCCCTCCTCTCCTGTAGCCGTCACCGTCGCTGCTAGCGCTCTCACAGTGCCAGAGTCTACAGCGCATGCGCAGGACTCCATAAAATGTCAGCCGCGCCATTTTTACGGAGTACTGCGCATGCGCTGTAGACTATGGCACTGTGCCAGAGTGTCTAGCGCTCAGTGCGCTAGCAGCGGCGGTGGCGGCTGCGGGAGAGGACGGGGCCCACACACAGTCACCGAATGACGCCGGAAAGGTAAGTATAGATGAAATGGGTGCAGTGTGTGCGGTGTGGGCCCCGCACATACTGCACCCATTATAGATACGCTAGAGTGCACATGCATCAGTGTCGCACTGCACTGGCGCATCACACACCAGCAACAGGCATCGGTGCCTAGCGACGAGATGGTGCGAAAAATCAGAACACACGGGCGTTCTCAAGGAGATTGACAAGAAGAGGCCATTTGTGGGTGGCAACTGACCATTTTCCAGGAGTGTCCGGAAAAACACAGGCAGGACCAAGCATTTAAAGGGAGGGTGTCTGACATCAGCTCCGGAACTAGTCAACAGGATTTCATCACACACGAAGAGTAAGTCCTGGGCTGCGCAGGGAGTGCCCAAATTGATTTTTGTGCAGCTCTGCAAAAGAAGCAAACGCACACTTGCACAGCGCATTTCCCATCCCCATGTAGGCGGCGACTATCTCATCGCAAGGCAGCAAAAAATGCATCCCAGTGATCAGATCTGAAGTACCCCCTAAGTCACTAGGTGGGGGATTGGGTTAAAACCGGAATGAAAATGAAACACAATCTAGATAACAGTTTCCTGTGTGATGCCAGCAAGTCAAGTGAACACTTGATGATCACTGAAGTCCAATTTTTTGGCAGAATTCAGGGTAATAATGCCCTATGGTGGATATATTCTGGATACAGAAACCCAGCGGGATTAATATGGCTTATTAGTGATCCGATGAGGAAATTGTGTGAAAGTCATAATCTATGTGCTACTTCTTAAGGTGCTAGAGGTCTGTCCAAACAAAGACTTTTAAAACATATAGGTAATCCTGTATCACTGAGGGCTTCTGACTGAAGTTATGCATCAGTTTCTGCAGTGTGGAATGAGAGTGTCAGATCCAAGAAGTACTGTACGATTTGTGTAAATCAGCATAGCTTTTGCCTAGATTAGAAATATGGCAAGGATGGCACGCTGCCATTTGTTAATTGTTTCATCATCTTGCCATCATTTTTCCCTTTCCCAAAGAGCAAAATGTAATGTCTGCTTTCACCTTGGGAATAACTATATATCAACTTATTTAAGGTTAATGCATTCTCAGAGGAAGACAGTGCAGTGCTCTCACAAATGGCCACAGATGGCAATCTACACCCTTCTGCATCTTTTCTGAGAAATTCTTTCCTGGAGACAAAGTACTTTTAGCCATCCCTCATCATTACCCAGCATTGACATCCTGGCAACAAACACAGTTCTCCAACGCTTTTGGGAAATCTATAATACAGTTAAGCAGAATCTCCAAAAAATCCTCTAAAAACTATAAATTAAAATTGGAAATGTGTGGCCATCATGAATTTGCCAGCTAGATTTATCCGGCTCTACAAAATTCTTTAGGTCATCAACCCTGTGGCTTGCAAATGTCAACTGCCTCCAACACGCTAAGTACCCTATAATAACTTCTGTATTTGCTTACTTAAACCATTCATTTTAAATCACTTCAGGAATTCAGACTAGTGATGTGCACCGGACATTTTTCGGGTTTTGTGTTTTGGTTTTGGATTCGGTTCCGCGGCCGTGTTTTGGATTCGGACGCGTTTTGGCAAAACCTCTCTGAAATTTTTTTGTCGGATTCGGGTGTGTTTTGGATTCGGGTGTTTTTTTACAAAAACCCCTCAAAAACAGCTTAAATAATAGAATTTGGGGGTCATTTTGATCCCATAGTATTATTAACCTCAATAACCATAATTTCCACTCATTTTCAGTCTATTCTGAACACCTCACAATATTATTTTTAGTCCTAAAATTTGCACCAAGGTCGCTGGATGACTAAGCTAAGCGACCCAAGTGGCCGACTCAAACACCTGGCCCATCTAGGAGTGGCACTGCAGTGTCAGACAGGATGGCACTTTAAAAAAATAGTCCCCAAACAGCACATGATGCAAAGAAAAAAAGAGGTGCACCAAGGTCGCTGGATGGCTAAGCTAAGCGACACAAGTGGCTGACACAAACACCTGGCCCATCTAGGAGTGGCACTGCAGTGTCAGACAGGATGGCACTTCAAAAAAATAGTCCCCAAACAGCACATGATGCAAAGAAAAATGAAAAAAAAAAAGAGGTGCAAGATGGAATTGTCCTTGGGCCCTCCCACCCACCCTTATGTTGTATAAACAGGACATACACACTTTAACAAACCCATCATTTCAGCGACAGGGTCTGCCACACAACTGTGACTGAAATGACTGGTTGGTTTGGGCCCCCACCAAAAAAGAAGCAATCAATCTCTCCTTGCACAAACTGGCTCTACAGAGGCAAGATGTCCACCTCCTCCTCATCGTCCGATTCCTCACCCCTTTCACTGTGTACATCCCCCTCCTCACAGATTATTAATTCGTCCCCACTGGAATCCACCTCTCAGGTCCCTGTGTACTTTCTGGAGGCAATTGCTGGTGAATGTCTCCACAGAGGAATTGATTATAATTCATTTTGATGAACATCATCTTCTCCACATTTTCTGGAAGTAACCTCGTACGCCGATTGCTGACAAGGTGAGCGGCTGCACTAAACACTCTTTCAGAGTACACACTGGAGGGTGGGCAACTTAGGTAAAATAAAGCCAGTTTGTGCAAGGGCCTCCAAATTGCCTATTTTACCTGCCAGTATACGTACGGACTGTCTGACGTGCCTACTTGGATGCGGTCACTCATATAATCCTCCACCATTCTTTCAATGGTGACAGAATCATATGCAGTGACAGTAGACGACATGTCAGTAATCGTTGGCAGGTCCTTCAGTCCGGACCAGATGTCAGCACTCGCTCCAGACTGCCCTGCATCACCGCCAGCGGGTGGGCTCGGAATTCTTAGCCTTTTCCTCGCACCCCCAGTTGCGGGAGAATGTGAAGGAGGAGCTGTTGACGGGTCACGTTCCGCTTGACTTGACAATTTTCTCACCAGCAGGTCTTTGAACCTCTGCAGATTTGTGTCTGCCAGAAAGAGAGATACAACGTAGGTTTTAAATCTAGGATCGAGCACGGTGGCCAAAATGTAGTGCTCTGATTTCAACAGATTGACTACCCGTGAATCCTGGTTAAGTGAATTAAGGGCTCCATCCACAAGTCCCACATGCCTAGCGGAATCGCTCTGTTTTAGCTCCTCCTTCAATGTCTCCAGCTTCTTCTGCAAAAGCCTGATGAGGGGAATGACCTGACTCAGGCAGGCAGTGTCTGAACTGACTTCACATGTGGCAAGTTCAAAGGGTTGCAGAACCTTGCACAACGCTGAAATCATTCTCCACTGCGCTTGAGTCAGGTGCATTCCCCCTCCTTTGCCTATATCGTAGGCAGATGTATAGGCTTGAATGGCCTTTTGCTGCTCCTCCATCCTCTGAAGCATATAGAGGGTTGAATTCCACCTCGTTACCACCTCTTGCTTCAGATGATGGCAGGGCAGGTTCAGGAGTGTTTGCTGGTGCTCCAGTCTTCGGCACGTGGTGGCTGAATGCCGAAAGTGGCCCGCAATTCTTCGGGCCACCGACAGCATCTCTTGCACACCCCTGTCGTTTTTTAAATAATTCTGCACCACCAAATTCAATGTATGTGCAAAACATGGAACGTGCTGGAATTTGCCCAGATGTAATGCACGCACAATATTGCTGGCGTTGTCCGATGTCACAAATCCCCAGGAGAGTCCATTTTGGGTAAGCCATTCTACGATGATGTTCCTCAGTTTCCGTAAGAGGTTGTCAGCTGTGTGCCTCTTCTGGAAAGCGGTGACACAAAGCGTAGCCTGCCTAGGAATGAGTTGGCGTTTGCGAGATGCTGCTACTGATGCCGCCGCTGCTGTTCTTGCTGCGGGAGGTAATACATCTACCCAGTGGGCTGTCACAGTCATATAGTCCTGAGTCTGCCCTGCTCCACTTGTCCACATGTCCGTGGTTAAGTGGACATTGGGTACAACTGCATTTTTAGGACACTGGTGACTCTTTTTCTGAGGTCTGTGTACATTTTCGGTATCGCCTGCTTAGAGAAATGGAACCTAGATGGTATTTGGTACCGGGGACACAGTATCTCAATCAAGTCTGTAGTTGCCTGTGAATTAACGGTGGATAACGGAAACACGTTTCTCACCTCCCAGGCTGCCAAGGCCTGAGTTATCCGCTTTGCAGCAGGATGACTGCTGTGATATTTCATCTTCCTCGCAAAGGACTGTTGGACAGTCAATTGCTTACTGGAAGTAGTGCAAGTGGTCTTCCGACTTCCCCTCTGGGATGACGATCGACTCCCAGCAGCAACAACAGCAGTGCCAGCAGCAGTAGGCGTTACACTCAAGGATGCATCGGAGGAATCCCAGGCAGGAGAGGACTCGTCAGACTTGCCAGTGACATGGCCTGCAGGACTATTGGCTTTCCTGTGTAAGGAGGAAATTGACACTGAGGGAGTTGGTGGTGTGGTTTGCAGGAGCTTGGTTACAAGAGGAAGGGATTTAGTGGTCAGTGGACTGCTTCCGCTGTCATCCAAAGTTTTTGAACTTGTCACTGACGTATAATGAATGCGCTGCAGGTGACGTATAAGGGAGAATGTTCCGAGGTGGTTAACGTCCTTACCCCTACTTATTACAGCTTGACAAAGGCAACACACGGCTTGACACCTGTTGTCCGCATTTGTGTTAAAATAATTCCACACCGAAGAGGTGATTTTTTTTTGTAATTTGACCAGGCATGTCAATGGCCATATTCGTCCCACGGACAACAGGTGTCTCCCCGGGTGCCTGACATACCACCTCACCATCAGAATCCTCCTTGTCAATTTCCTCCTCAGCGCCAGCAACACCCATATCCTCATCCTGGTGTACTTCAACAGTGACATCTTCAATTTGACTATCAGGAACTGGACTGCAGGTGCTCCTTCCAGCACTTGCAGGGGGCGTGCAAATGGTGGAAGGCGCCACCTCTTCCCGTCCAGTGTTGGGAAGGTCAGGCATCGCAGCCGACACAATTGGACTCTCCTTGGGGATTTGTGATTTAGAAGAACGCACAGTTCTTTGCTGTGCTTTTGCCAGCTTAAGTCTTTTCATTTTTCTAGTGAGAGGATGAGTGCTTCCATCCTCATGTGAAGCTGAACCACTAGCCATGAACATAGGCCAGGGCCTCAGCCGTTCCTTGCCACTCCGTGTCGTAAATGGCATATTGGCAAGTTTACGCTTCTGCTCAGACGCTTTTAATTTAGATTTTTTGTCATTTTACTGAACTTTTGTGTTTTGGATTTTACATGCTCTCTACTATGACATTGGGCATCGGCCTTGGCAGACGACGTTGATGGCATTTCATCGTCTCGGCCATGACTAGTGGCAGCAGCTTCAGCATGAGGTGGAAGTGGATCTTGATCTTTCCCTATTTTACCCTCCACATTTTTGTTCTCCATTTTTTAATGTGTGGAATTATATGCCAGTATCAATAGCAATGGCCTACTACTATATATACTGCGCACAACTGAAATGCACCACAGGTATGGATGGATAGTATACTTGACGACACAGAGGTAGGTAGAGCAGTGGCCTACTGTACCGTACTGCTATATATTATATACTGGTTGTCAGCAAACTGTGCAAAACTGAAATGCACCACAGGTATGGATGGATAGTATACTTGACGACACAGAGGTAGGTAGAGCAGTGGCCTACTGTACCGTAATGCTATATATTATATACTGGTGGTCAGCAAACTGTGCAAAACTTAAATGCACCACAGGTATGGATGGATAGTATACTTGACGACACAGAGGTAGGCAGAGCAGTGGCCTTCTGTACCGTACTCCTATATATTATATACTGTGGTCAGCAAAATTATGCACTGTACTCCTACTATATACTACAATGCAGCACAGATATGGAGCATTTTTCAGGCAGAGAACGTATAATACTGGTGGTCACTGGTCAGCAAAACTCTGCACTGTACTCCTCCTATATAATATACTGCTGGTCCCCAGTACCCACAATAAAGCAGTGTGAGCACAGATATATGCAGCACACTGAGCACAGATATGGAGCGTTTTTCAGGCAGACAACGTATAATACTGGTGGTCACTGGTCAGCAAAACTCTGCACTGTACTCCTCCTATATAATATACTGGTGGTCCCCAGTACCCACAATAAAGCAGTGTGAGCACAGATATATGCAGCACACTGAGCACAGATATGGAGCGTTTTTCAGGCAGACAACGTATAATACTGGTGGTCACTGGTCAGCAAAACTCTGCACTGTACTCCTCCTATATAATATACTGGTGGTCCCCAGTATCCACAATAAAGCAGTGTTAGCACAGATATATGCAGCACACTGAGCACAGATATGGAGCGTTTTTCAGGCAGACAACGTATAATACTGGTGGTCACTGGTCAGCAAAACTCTGCACTGTACTCCTCCTATATAATACTGCTGGTCCCCAGTCCCCACAATAAAGCAGTGTGAGCACAGATATATGCAGCACACTGAGCACAGATATGGAGCGTTTTTCAGGCAGACAACATATAATACTGGTGGTCACTGGTCAGCAAAACTCTGCACTGTACTCCTCCTATAATACTGCTGGTCCCCAGAATAAAGATATGCAGCTCCCTGAAACAAAGTGAGAGGACGCCAGCCACGTCCTCTCACTATCATTTCCAATGCACGAGTGAAAAATGGCGGCGATGCGCGGCTCCTTATATAGAATCCGAATCTCGCGAGAATCCGACAGCGAGATGATGACGTTCGGCCGCGCTCGGGTTAACCAAGCCGTACGGGAGAATCCGAGTATGCCTCGGACCCATGTAAAATGGGTGAAGTTCGGGGGGGTTCGGTTTCCGAGGAACCGAACCCGCTCATCTCTAATTCAGACCCAAGATTCTGATGAATTAAAAATTCCAAAATCATAGATTTCATGATGTCATGTGTGAAATTCCAAGTCCTCATTGACAGGAGCTCCATCAGGGGGGTACAGGAAGTATCAGTGTTTGGGGCCCAAGTTGACAGATGGTGCAGATGATCACATCTGCATCCTGCTTCTTACTCATGGCAGATGTCAACTTGTGAGTATAAAGCAGTTTGCGGGCTTGAGATCATCAATGGCAGTGGCCCCTCTGCCAGCGGGATGTAGTTATGTGACTGGCAGTCAACAGACCGCCGGTCACAATATCGTCCAATCAGGGCCGGTGCTAGGGTGTTCGGCGCCCCCCTGCAAACTATAAATGTGCGCCCTCCCATATTTTACAAAGGGACAGTGTGCGACAAAAAGGGATGTGGTTCCACAAGGAAGGAGTATGGCCACACAATAGTACCCCCATTTCAAATTACACCACATAGAAACACAATCTTATTCACATTACTCTGGGCATAGTAGTGCTGTTTATACACATAATGGCCCTCATTCCGAGTTGATCGCACGAAGCTGCTTTTTGCAGTCCATGCGATCAACTATACTTTGCCTATTGGGGGGTGGGGTTACCCATAGCAAGGGTACCCGTTCGCTTGTGCGGCCCTGCTATGGGGAATAAATTTGTGCAGTTTGTAAGTAAGGCTAGACTTACTTACCAATTGCGACGTTTTCTGCCTGTTCGGTCCTGGCTCTGACGTCAAACACCCGCCCTGGACACGCCTGCGTTTCTTTAAACACGCCTGCGATTTTCTTACCACTCCCTGAAAACGGCTCCGAACGCTGTGTTGCCGACCAGGAACGTCCACCGCCAGTCAATCTTCAAGCGATCGCCCTTCGTCGTTACCTGGCGACGGACAACAACGCACGTGCGCATTACGGTTCCCGTGTGTGCGCAGTAGTGACCCGGCCACAGCTGTGCGAACGAAAGCACGTTGCGATCGAGTCAGAATGACCCCCAATGTCCGCAGTAGTGGCGCCGGTTATATACATAATAGCTCCTGTAGTAGCACTGCTTATATTATTATTATTATTACCAATTATTTATATAGCGCACACAAATTCCGCAGCGCTGTACAGAGAATATTTGCTCATTCACATCATTACCTGCTCCAGTGGAGCTTACAATCCATATTCCCTATCACATGTACAGGCACACACATTCACGCTAGGGTTCTTTTTGTTGGGAGCCAATTAACCTACCAGTATATTTTTGGATTGTGGGAGTTAACTGGAATATACAAACTCCACACAGTTAGGGCCATGGTGGGAATCGAACCCATGACCTCAGTGCTGTGAGACAGTAATGCTAACCATTACACCATCTGTACTGTATACACATAATAGCCCCTGTAGCTGTACTGCTTATACACATAATAGCCCCTGTAGTAGCGCTGGTTATACACATAATAGCCCCTGTAGTAGCGCTGGTTATATACATAATAGCCCCTGTAGTAGCGCCGGTTACATATAATGCCCCAGTGGTCGAAGTGGAAATTTTTAAGTGGGAGTATGGAAAAATTAAGGTTGCAATTCTGCGCGCTCCGGAAAAGGGGGCATCGTCACTCAAAAGGGGTTGTGTCCATAAGTGTTATGTACCACTCCATATACCCCTTATACACATTATGTACCACAATAGTAGGACCCCTTATACTATCTAGTACTCATGCCCCTTTCA
This sequence comes from Pseudophryne corroboree, assembly GCF_028390025.1. Lineage (NCBI taxonomy): Eukaryota > Metazoa > Chordata > Amphibia > Anura > Myobatrachidae > Pseudophryne > Pseudophryne corroboree. The sequence goes on from NC_086445.1 coordinate 471,753,471, forward strand.
CATTATAGCACACAGAATGAGCCGAAATTCACATTACAGCACACTGAATGACCTGAAGCTCACATTATGCCACACGGTATGAGTCTAAATTCACATTATAGCACCCAGAATGAGCCAAAGTTCACATTATAGCACACATTATAGCACACAGAATGAGCTGAAATTCACATTATAGCACACAGAATGAGCCGAAGAAATTCACATTATAGCACATGGAATGAGCCGAAATTCACATTATAGCACACGGTATAGGTATAGCATTATAGCACAGGATGGGGGCAGTATAGGAGCAGTGGTGCAGAGCAGGGGGGGCCGTATGGGAGCAGTGGTGCGGAGCAGGGAGGCAGTATGGGAACAGTGGTGCGGAGCAGGGGGGGCAGTATGGGAGCAGTGGTGCAGAGCAGGGGGGGCCGTATGGGAGCAGTGGGGGCAGTATGGGAACAGTGGTGCGGAGCAGGGGGGGCGGAGCAGGGGGGGTGCAGTATGGGAGCAGTGGTGCGGAGCAGAGGGGGCCGTATGGGAGCAGTGGTGCAGAGCAGGGGGGGCAGTATGGGAGCAGTGGTGCGCAGCAGGGGGGGGCAGTATGGGAGCAGTGGTGCGTAGCAGGGGGGGCCGTATGAGAGCAGTGGTGCAGAGCAGGGGGGCAGTATGGGAGCAGTGGTGCAGAGCAGGCCGGGGGCAGTAAGGCAGCAGTGGTGCGGAGCAGGGGGGGCAGTATGGGAGCAGTGGTGCGGAGCAGGGGGGGCAGTATGGGAACAGTGGTGCGGAGCATGGGGGGCAGAATAGGAGCAGTGGTGCGGAGCAGGGGGGGCCGTATGGTAGCAGTGGTGCGGAGCAGGGGGAGCCGTATGGGAGCAGTGGTGCGGAGCAGGGGGGGCAGTATGGGAGCAGTGGTGCGGAGCAGGGGGGGCAGTATGGGAGCAGTGGTGCGGAGCAGGGGGGGCAGTATGGGAGCAGTGGTGCGGAGCAGGGGGGGCAGTATGGGAGCAGTGGTGCGGAGCATGGGGGGCAGAATGGGAGCAGTGGTGCGGAGCAGGGGGGGCCGTATGGGAGCAGTGGTGCGGAGCAGGGGGGGCCGTATGGGAGCAGTGGTGCGGAGCAGGGGGGGCAGTATGGGAGCAGTGGTGCGGAGCAGGGGGGGCAGTATGGGAGCAGTGGTGCGGAGCAGGGGGGGCAGTATGGGAGCAGTGGTGCAGAGCAGGCCGGGGGCAGTAAGGCAGCAGTGGTGCAGAGCAGGCCGGGGGCAGTAAGGCAGCAGTGGTGCAGAGCAGGGGGGGCAGTATGGGAGCAGTGGTGCGGAGCAGGGGGGGCAGTATGGTAGCAGTGGTGCGGAGCAGGGGGGAACAGTATGGCAGCAGTGGTGCGGAGCAGGGGGGGGCAGTATGGTAGTGAAAGGTGCTCTCTAAGTTAAACAAGAATGTCACCTGCTCCCCGTAGATCCTGGGTCCCGGCAGCCGTCATTCCCTCCGTGGTCACTGCTCTCCATAGTTTCCATCCGCCATCGCTCCCTCCGTGGACGGTGGCAGCAGCCTCATACAGGAGCCGCGGCACCGTGTCCCGCTCCTCCATCTCCACACTGCACGGCACACGAACGCGACCTGACCTGGCGCCTCAAGGGGGGGCACATTAATTGGCAGCAGGGGGGGACATTAATCGGTGGCAAGCGTGTGAGTGAGGGGTGCACACACCTATGGTCCGCACTGCATACTGCTATTAGTTAAAAAAAAAAACCTTCCGGGTCAGTGGCGAAGTGCCGGTATGCCATACCGTTGCATACTGGCGCAGGCCCACTTCAACCACTGTAATGCCCTCAGAAGTGCCATTTATATAAATTATGCCCCACACACACATACACATAGACAGATACACACACATACATACATACATACATACATACATACACACAAACACTTTCCCTCCACATACCATCTGGCTGGCCACAGTTTCTGTCCTCCTCAGGCTCTGCAGCCTGGTCCCGTGTAGCTCCGCCCATCGGCCCCGTGTAGCTCCGCCCCCTTTTCGGACAGGATACGGAGGACACTGCAGGAAGGTAAGGGGAGGCTCCAAGCTGCCGGCGCCGCTGCCTGTCAAATGGTGTGACAGGCACAGCAGCCAGCAGTAGCAGCAGGGGGGCCAGGCGCTGCACAGGGATGCAGTGCAGGGACAGCGCCTCTCCCAGCCTGGCGCCTACCTGCACTGCATCCCTTTGCTGAGCGGGTAGCGCTGGCCCTGCGTCCAATACCTTGACAACCAACATTAATCAAGAAACTACAAATAAAACTTATAGCCTACCTGACATCTGCAAAACCATTTCTACAAAAAATTAAACCGAGCCAAAGTCTACTTTTAAAAGGAAGTGAAAATTATAGCTCGATCCTGAAGTGGAGACAGGGAAGCCATCCGTCACCCACTAAGGGGGCTTCAACTGGCGCCACAACCGGGAAAAGTCTACAGCATCTAGCCTACCCCTCTCCAACTTCATCATGCCTTCTCACTTTGTGGAGAATTAAAGTTACCAGTTAGTTTAGCAGTTAGGTATCACATATGAAATGCACAGTGTCAGGTAACTCTAAGAGGCAAATTGCAGAGGGAAGAAATTTGCCTCTTAGAGTTACCTGACACTGTGCATTTCATATGTGATACCTAACTGCTAAACTAACTAAAAAAATAGTGCTCAACTCAAAACCCTCATACTGAATGTCCCATAGGCCTATTCCGGGTAACTCAGCCCCAAAACACAGGGAAGACCTAAAGCTTTTAAAACTGCCTTATAAACTTCTACATTAAAGGGACACTACAGAAAGGAGTGGTCCATGGTCTCTTCTTCTCCCAGACACTCCTCACATGGACACCCACAATCATTGGAACATCTAAACCTCAGGTTCCCTCTAACATAGAGCTTCCCTTCGAAAGGAGAGTCAGGCGATGTCCCTGAACTTCAACGGGATTCTTTGTGAATTGATCAGAGAGATACCCTCTGAACACACATCTCCTGGGTTATCCCTCAAGGCCAGTGGAACATGGAAATGGTTTTGCAAGATCCTCTTTCCTAACTCAGTTTGTAGACTATTTCTGTTTTTACTACGTTTACTATGTTACTATATTGGACCACTTAGATTGGGGCAAAACACACACATAGCTGACGTATAAAAATATTGGGATCAGGTAAGTCTTGCATAAGTCAACCCTTTGCTTCAGAGAAAATTTCCATCTTCTTCAGTTCTCTACCCTCCTGGCTGCATCCTCCAGTTTCTTATCCCAGTTTGCAGTGGCACAATCACCATGCTAAACATAATGGCTATTTGCTGCTCATCCCCCACCCCATTCAACTATGTAAAGAACAAAGTATTTAATAAGAATATTTCATTCATTCAGATCTAGGATGTGTTATTTTAGTGTTCCCTTTATTTTTTTGAGCAGTGTACATTTGTCCCTCTGCCTCCATCTCTGCCTCCATTTGTCCCCTGCCCCCTACTCAATGTGTGCCTCTGCTATTTTTCCCAGCTACCACCTCATGGGTGATTCTCTCCCAACCCCCCCTCCCACAGCTGGTGGCTGCAACCACAAGTGGCACAGATCAGCTGAAGCAAGACTGTGTACAGTACTACAATATTTATTATTATAACATTTTATCCCTAAACCAAATTAATTGCGACTGTGGAATGTGCATGTCACACCTAATGTGCACAGCGCATGCCCCAGCCCCCACTGTGCTCTCCATGCGCACTAGGGGCCTGATTCAGAGGTAGACACAGAATGCACACAGCAGTGTCTATTGGTGGTTGCCTGTCTGCAGTTTTATGCAAATACTGCCACAAACTCCTTCCTTTGTGTACATCTATGCAGCCGAATGTTCAAGGACTGAAATGCCTACTTTCATCCTCTGTGCACAGAGAAATACCGATTGGTGCATCCTTTGATGCCACCATCATTAGCAAGATCTAAACTTGCACCAACCCTATGGCAAGTGCAGTGTCTATGTCCGTGTATGGCCTCATACTGTGAGTAGTCGAGCATCTGTATACGCAATCACTTTCATTGCCTTGCCCGCAACACTCTTATAACATGCCCACTAAATGGACCATGCATTTATAGTCACCTCCCAGTAACTGCCCAGGAACTCCCATCTCATTTCCACAGCATTTCCGATACCGTCCATCTCAATCACAAACAGAGCCTTTGCAGTCACGTGCCGTGCATATTAGATGTGAATGCACATTACATGTGACATGAATGCGCTTGCTGTGCACATTATGTGTGACAAGCACATTGTTCGCCACAGCGATGAGAATAAAGAGGACCGGAAAAGAGGAGGGAGATAAGCATAATGGGACAGGAGGTGGTGGGGACAGGAAGTGCGGAGTGACTGAGGGGGTGGAGTGACTGAGGGGGTGGAGTGACTGAGGTGACCTGCAGACCTGTACACACACACACACACACACACACACACACACACACACACACACACACTTATATACATGGCTTGTATGTAGATCTAAGGGTATGTTTTCAGAACTAAGGAACATATGACACATGTTGGTACTATGGGGGAAGCATCACAGCATGTATTTGCTCTGGGTGCCAGCTCCCCATGCGTGATGCGGTCAAGATGCAGGCTGTTTGTACCCCAGTAGTCAAAATACAGACGATGGGATCCCAACACCCTTCACAATCCCGACATTGGAACCCCGAATGGCTGACAGCCGGCATCCCGACCGTAAGTATATCCGCAATCTTAGGCTTAGGGCCGGGGGATGGGGCGGTGGGGGTTTTACAGTTAGGCACCCCCGAGGGGGGTTAGGGTTAGGCTGTGTGTGTGTGTGGGGGGGGGGGTTAGGGTTAGGCTGTGTGGCATACATTTGTATTGGACCTCATCATGTAATTAATATTAGCACCATTATGCTATGACTATGTTATTGTATATTGCAAAACATTAAGGCTCCTATATAAGAGCAAATAAAAAAAGAAAAAGGCTTTCAGATAAACCCATCTTCCTTTTTATTTAGTATACAGACAGTACGAGTTTTCTATTTGTTACATTTTCAGATATACAGTAATTTAACATTAGATGACACTTCTGGTTACCAAATTTTCCATAGATTCTTTGTGACTGCCTGAACAGCAGCCATAGCTGAAGAGACAGCAGCCACCCGAATAAAGGAGAGTGTCTGTGGTAGTTCACGGGGAAACATGTTAGTCAAATAGGTCTCAATGGACAAGGGCCCTCATTCTGAGTTGATCGCACCAAGCAACTCTTTGCTGCTGGTGCGATCAAATAATCTATCTCGCCTATGGGGGAGTGTATTTTAGCATAGCAGGGCTGCGAACGCTTGTGCAGCCCTGCTATGCTAAAAAAATGTCCTGCAAAACAAGACCAGCCCTGGACATACTTACCCTGTGCGACGGATCCAGCGATGATGGGCACGGCTTTGACGTCAGACATCCGCCCTCCGTTCGCCTGGACACGCCTACGTTTTCCATACCAATCCCCGAAAACAGCTCCAAATGGTGAGTTGCTGCCCCGTAAAGCCTTGCTGCTGTCAATCTTCTTGAGGTCGCCGCTGCAACCAATTTCCTCGTAGTTAGCGTTGTTGCCGTCACCGGGCAATGACGCGGGTGCGCATTACGGCCCCACGCGTGCGCAGTAGTGACCCGGTCGCAGCTGTGCGAATGAAAGCACGCTGCGATCGGGTCGGAATGACCCCCAATATTTCCTCTTTGTTTGATGTAGCACTTATTGCCAGCAATTTATTGAAAAACTGTTGGGCAATTGAGTTCTATAGTGCTTTATATCAAATAGAACTGCTATAGGTAAGCTTATTAGAAAGGAAAAAAGATTTGGAGCACCCAACAAATGCGCAGGGATGGCCGCCCAAACTGCAACCACCAAAAAGGGGGATGTCTCCCACTCCCCAGGAAAACAGACTTTGTAATAAAAATTAGGTGGTAACGGTATAGGGCGCCAGACCCAAGTGACAAAACTTATAATTAAAAATTAGGTGTATATGGTCATAATCGACAAAACATTCATATGACAAATAATGGGATACGTTCCTTAATAGTACTTGAGTTTGAGCGTGTAGAGAGTTCTGTTCCCCTCCTGAATCAGCGAATCTTTGTCCTCAGGATTTTTTTTTTTAATCATCCAATGTCATAAAAAACAAGAGGAGGAGAAATCTCGTATAACACCGTTTTATTCTCTTTTTAAAACAAAATATTTATAAAAAACATCTAAAAACATGTCTCCTTATCCAATGCAAATAGAGCACATGCAGCCGGTGTACAGCTATACTGAGTGTGAGAATGGGATAATTACCAGATGGTCAGAGGAAACAAGGTCCTCAATACAGCAAAGGATCTTAAGCACCAGTCAGCCTCCTGGGAAATGGCGTTCTGGATTTTGCGGCAATCACCTCTCCCACAGACAGCAAGACGTCACCTTCAACTGCGCCAACGCGTTTCAGGACTTGCTAGTCCCTTTCTCAAGGCTAGTGTGCTCACTACTGACAGATTACCCCTTTTATTCCCTGGCCGACCAATAGAATCTTCAATCAAAGATAAACATATTTCATGTGTGATAAAACATGGCTCCCTCCATTTGTTGTATGCGGTTGCCGTGGCAACCTGTTCTGATCAGGCATTTTCCATAGACAAAAAACGATAAAAAACGATAAATAATACATCCCATGTATCATAAACATTAACATATCTTATTAGACTATTTCCCCAGACGTCCTGTATATTAATAATAACACTAAAAAGTCCGTGTAACAAACTCCTCGCGCTCGCGATACGTCACTTCCGGTTGTTCTATCAGTGACGCTATTCGATTCCTGTTCACAGTTCGTCACTTCCGGTATTCTCCGTTACTAGGCGACAGCTACAATCATACTGTGCGTCGCGTCACTTCCGTTCCTGACGTGATGTTACTCTATGTCTGCTCGGCGTGATGTTGTTACCGCTGATGATTTCCGTTGCTAAGTAACGGATCTAAACAAACTTTACACATTTCCTTATCACTTCCACCTTTCCTCGTGGTGGGAAATATCAAGTCGTTTCCATCCAGGTTCATCTTTCCTTACATCATACTCTTATATTGCGGTAATAAATTGCAAATTCACACTCAATCGATTTTCCTAATGGGAATATTCATCCTTCCCTAAACGATGGGTCAAAGTTCATATATGTCCTGATTGAAAAAGGGACATGAGTAAATTCCTAAATTACAGTAAACCAAATGGTCAAATGACCTGAATTAAAAACAATAAAACTCAAAATGACCCTTGATTAAATAGAATCATACATTAAATGTATGTAAAGGCACAACATTAGCAGACAAGGTAATAAAATTTACAAGTCCCTATAAGAACCACTTAACCTCAAAGTCAGAATTAAGGCCCTTTGGTAGTAGTGTGTTATACTTATATATTAGCTGCATTTCAGTTTTGGCCAATAATTTATTAATGTTATTCTGGCGATGGTTTGCTGTTATCTTTTTTATTCCCACAAACCTCAAGATATGGCCTGGGTCACAATTATGCACCTTTTTAAAGTGATCAGAAAGTGCATGTGCCTCAAGACCCTTTTTCACATTTCTCAAATGCTCACTAACACGTATTTTTAGGGGCCTGGACGTTCTCCCTATATAAAACAAATGGCACGTGCATTCTATGGCATATACCACGTTTTTCACATTGCACGTTATGAAGTCATCTATTACATGAACCTGTCCATTGATATCTAGTTTTTCCAATTTTTTTCCGCTATCAGTTTTAATAGTTTTGCACCCCATACATATTCCACAGCGGTGAAATCCCTTGGTTGCAATTTGACCCTCCTTTTTAAGGTTAGGGAGATCACTCCTGACTAAGCTGTTTTTTATGTTAGGTGCCTTCTTATAAATAAAAATTGTTTTTTCTGGCAGTACCCCTGACAAGACTGGATCTTTTTTCAGCACTTTCCAATGTTTCCTAATTGAATTCTCCAATGATTTATGTTGTACACTATAATTGGTTAGGAAAGCATATTCAAAGTGATTTAATTCATCCTTCCTCTGTTCCTTGTCCTTCAAGAGTTCTTCTCTATTCATTGATAGTGTTTGTTCTTTTACTTTTTCCACATGTTCGGGCTCATAGCCTTTGTTCTGGAATCTCTTCTCGAGATGTTTTGCCTGTTGTTCAAATACAGCATCTTCTGTACAATTCCTTCTGATTCTCTTGAATTGGCTATTGGGTATCGAACGGAGACAGTTTCTGTGGTGGCAACTGTTCCTGTCTATGTAAGTTTGGGAGTCCGTGGGTTTGGTATATGTCTTTGTATGTAGGATCCCCTCTTTAATATATAGTGTAATATCCAGAAAATCTATACTTTCCCTACTAATATGGAAAGTTAGATGGATATTAAAGGGATTGTTATTTAGATAAGCACAGAAATTCTCCAGATCCTCCTTCTCACCTTTCCATATGAAGATGATGTCATCTATGTATCTCCTCCATGACACCAGGTTCGCCCCGAATGGGTTGGGACCCCAGACATAATCTGATTCCCATTTCCCCATAAATAAGTTGGCATAGCTCGGGGCGAACCTGGTGCCCATGGCGGTTCCAACCTTTTGGAGATAAAAGTCCCCGTCAAATCTGAAATAATTATTGGTAAGAATGAAGCGGACTGCTTCTAAAATGAAGCTTTGGACATTGATATCGATATTACTCTTTGTAATGAACTCCGAAACTGCCCCTATTCCTACATCGTGATCTATTATCGTGTACAACGACTTGACATCTGCAGTTACCATCAGCATGCCTTCTTCCCAGATTATTGTCGGTAAGTAGTTCAGAAGGTCCTTTGTATCTTTCAGGTGGGACCTGTTGGTCAATACCAATGGCTGTAAGTGATAATCTATCATTTCAGATAGATTAGCAGTGATAGAGTCAACCCCTGATACAATAGGTCGTCCTGGGGGATGTTTCTCGTCCTTGTGAACTTTCGGAAGGAGATAGATCACAGGGATAACTGGTTCTTTATTTCTGATAAATTCTTGTTCCTTGTCACTAAGTACCTTCAAAGTTCCATATTTTGTAATGAGCGTATCAAGCTTCTCCTGGATTTTTATTGTGGGGTCTACTCTTAATTTATGATATGTGGTTCTGTCCACCAGATGTTGTGTTACTTCATTCACATACCAAATCCTATCCATTAGTACCACTCCTCCGCCTTTATCGGCGGGTTTGATGACCAGTTCTTTGTTGGTTTTAAGTGATTTCAGTGCAGCTCTCTCTTTAAGGGTGAGGTTACACTTGACCCCGTTGACATTAATCTCCCTTATGTCATCTTGTACTAATGTTGAGAAGGTTTCTATGTAATTACCCTTCATGTGGTACGGAAAAAAGACAGATCTAGGTTTAAACGGGGTATGGGATGATAACTCCGTTTCTCCCAACTCCCGTACCGTCTCTTTTGTGAGGAAAAATTTCTTTAAACAAAGTTTTCTCACAAATTTCTGAATGTCGATATACGTGGAAAACTTGTCTATAGATGTTGTGGGAGCAAATTTCATTCCCTTTTCTAAGACTGAGATTTCAGGTTTAGATAATGTATGTGAGCTAATGTTAAAAATTTTCGTTCTTCCTTTTTCATCACAAGTTATTATTTCTGGTGTGATCTGTCCTTCTTGATCTTGATCACTAACTATTACAGGTGTTTTTTCTTTCTGGTTAATCCGAGGTTTTCTTCTTTTTGTTTTGTTTTTTCGAGATTTATGTGTTCCTCCCCTTTTCCCCCTATGCATTTTTTTAAAATCAGCACAGTTTATCTTAGATAGGTCTTTAGCCCTCTGTTCCCTAAAAAACGGTTCTCATCACCATTTCTTTCCAGGGGTGCGAATCGGTTACGTTGAGGGAGGGGTGTACCATATCTCATATCCTCATTTCTTCCCCACCTCTGGTACCTCCCTCTATCATTGAATCTATTTTGATTTGTTCTAACGGGTGATCTATAGGGTCTCCTCCGTCTTTCAAAGTTGGAATCCACGTATAACCTTCTATTAACTGTTTCTTGCTGATGACCAAAATTTCTATCCGAAATTCTTCTTCTGTCATCATAATAACGTTCCCTTCCAGTTCTCTCCCTTCTCCTAACTTGGCTTTTTGCCCGTAGTTCTCTTTCCTTCTGATCATTATTATATCTCGGAGGGGAGGGAGTCCTATCTCTTCCATCATCCTGTTCTGATTCGTCATCATCCTGTCTGGATATTTCGTTCTTCTGTTTTTTGTCTCTAATATATTTCCTTATTTTCCTATCTATAAGGGTTTTCTCTACTTTCTTTATGTTAGCCTCGATCCTCTGTTCCAAATCTTTATAATCATTCAGGTCGACAAAAGGGGTTACTAAATCTTTATATATTTTGATTTCATTGTCCAATCTCTCCATCTCCCTTCTACGTTCCTCCACAATTAAGTTCATGAGGGAAAAGGAGCACTCACAAATGATCCTCTCCCATTCCTCTTTGAACTTTTCTGACGAACTTTCAAATGAGGCTTGTTTATTAATTTGGAGACCTTTTGGGATGATCTGATTCTTTATATATTTCTCTAACATAACCGTTTCCCACCAGATTTTATTCTCTTTAATGAGAGTTTTTTCCAATTTCCTCATTATATCCTCCAAGCTCTCATCTAATAATTCAATATGTTCCCCATCATCTTTAAATAGATGGTCTAAAGTTGACCTTCTATGTTCTCTATATTTAAACATTGTCACTGCAGCACTTAAACAGGTGATCCCTTGGGGGACTCAAATACACAGGAAAAAAGATTTGGAGCACCCAACAAATGCGCAGGGATGGCCGCCCAAACTGCAACCACCAAAAAGGGGGATGTCTCCCACTCCCCAGGAAAACAGACTTTGTAATAAAAATTAGGTGGTAACGGTATAGGGCGCCAGACCCAAGTGACAAAACTTATAATTAAAAATTAGGTGTATATGGTCATAATCGACAAAACATTCATATGACAAATAATTATTTCAGATTTGACGGGGACTTTTATCTCCAAAAGGTTGGAACCGCCATGGGCACCAGGTTCGCCCCGAGCTATGCCAACTTATTTATGGGGAAATGGGAATCAGATTATGTCTGGGGTCCCAACCCATTCGGGGCGAACCTGGTGTCATGGAGGAGATACATAGATGACATCATCTTCATATGGAAAGGTGAGAAGGAGGATCTGGAGAATTTCTGTGCTTATCTAAATAACAATCCCTTCAATATCCATCTAACTTTCCATATTAGTAGGGAAAGTATAGATTTTCTGGATATTACACTATATATTAAAGAGGGGATCCTACATACAAAGACATATACCAAACCCACGGACTCCCAAACTTACATAGACAGGAACAGTTGCCACCACAGAAACTGTCTCCGTTCGATACCCAATAGCCAATTCAAGAGAATCAGAAGGAATTGTACAGAAGATGCTGTATTTGAACAACAGGCAAAACATCTCGAGAAGAGATTCCAGAACAAAGGCTATGAGCCCGAACATGTGGAAAAAGTAAAAGAACAAACACTATCAATGAATAGAGAAGAACTCTTGAAGGACAAGGAACAGAGGAAGGATGAATTAAATCACTTTGAATATGCTTTCCTAACCAATTATAGTGTACAACATAAATCATTGGAGAATTCAATTAGGAAACATTGGAAAGTGCTGAAAAAAGATCCAGTCTTGTCAGGGGTACTGCCAGAAAAAACAATTTTTATTTATAAGAAGGCACCTAACATAAAAAACAGCTTAGTCAGGAGTGATCTCCCTAACCTTAAAAAGGAGGGTCAAATTGCAACCAAGGGATTTCACCGCTGTGGAATATGTATGGGGTGCAAAACTATTAAAACTGATAGCGGAAAAAAATTGGAAAAACTAGATATCAATGGACAGGTTCATGTAATAGATGACTTCATAACGTGCAATGTGAAAAACGTGGTATATGCCATAGAATGCACGTGCCATTTGTTTTATATAGGGAGAACGTCCAGGCCCCTAAAAATACGTGTTAGTGAGCATTTGAGAAATGTGAAAAAGGGTCTTGAGGCACATGCACTTTCTGATCACTTTAAAAAGGTGCATAATTGTGACCCAGGCCATATCTTGAGGTTTGTGGGAATAAAAAAGATAACAGCAAACCATCGCCAGAATAACATTAATAAATTATTGGCCAAAACTGAAATGCAGCTAATATATAAGTATAACACACTACTACCAAAGGGCCTTAATTCTGACTTTGAGGTTAAGTGGTTCTTATAGGGACTTGTCAATTTTATTACCTTGTCTGCTAATTTTGTGCCTTTACATACATTTAATGTATGATTCTATTTAATCAAGGGTCATTTTGAGTTTTATTGTTTTTAATTCAGGTCATTTGACCATTTGGTTTACTGTAATTTAGGAATTTACTCATGTCCCTTTTTCAATCAGGACATATATGAACTTTGACCCATCGTTTAGGGAAGGATGAATATTCCCATTAGGAAAATCGATTGAGTGTGAATTTGCAATTTATTACCGCAATATAAGAGTATGATGTAAGGAAAGATGAACCTGGATGGAAACGACTTGATATTTCCCACCACGAGGAAAGGTGGAAGTGATAAGGAAATGTGTAAAGTTTGTTTAGATCCGTTACTTAGCAACGGAAATCATCAGCGGTAACAACATCACGCCGAGCAGACATAGAGTAACATCACGTCAGGAACGGAAGTGACGCGACGCACAGTATGATTGTAGCCGTCGCCTAGTAACGGAGAATACCGGAAGTGACGAACTGTGAACAGGAATCGAATAGCGTCACTGATAGAACAACCAAAAGTGACGTATCGCGAGCGCGAGGAGTTTGTTACACGGACTTTTTAGTGTTATTATTAATATACAGGACGTCTGGGGAAATAGTCTAATAAGATATGTTAATGTTTATGATACATGGGATGTATTATTTATCGTTTTTTATCGTTTTTTGTCTATGGAAAATGCCTGATCAGAACAGGTTGCCACGGCAACCGCATACAACAAATGGAGGGAGCCATGTTTTATCACACATGAAATATGTTTATCTTTGATTGAAGATTCTATTGGTCGGCCAGGGAATAAAAGGGGTAATCTGTCAGTAGTGAGCACACTAGCCTTGAGAAAGGGACTAGCAAGTCCTGAAACGCGTTGGCGCAGTTGAAGGTGACGTCTTGCTGTCTGTGGGAGAGGTGATTGCCGCAAAATCCAGAACGCCATTTCCCGGGAGGCTGACTGGTGCTTAAGATCCTTTGCTGTATTGAGGGCCTTGTTTCCTCTGACCATCTGGTAATTATCCCATTCTCACACTCTGTATAGCTGTACACCGGCTGCATGTGCTCTATTTGCATTGGATAAGGAGACATGTTTTTAGATGTTTTTTATAAATATTTTGTTTTAAAAAGAGAATAAAACGGTGTTATACGAGATTTCTCCTCCTCTTGTTTTTTATGACATTGGATGATTAAAAAAAAAAATCCTGAGGACAAAGATTCGCTGATTCAGGAGGGGAACAGAACTCTCTACACGCTCAAACTCAAGTACTATTAAGGAACGTATCCCATTATTTGTCATATGAATGTTTTGTCGATTATGACCATATACACCTAATTTTTAATTATAAGTTTTGTCACTTGGGTCTGGCGCCCTATACCGTTACCACCTAATTTTTATTACAAAGCTTATTAGAAAGCTTGTAGGATACATTACAGAATATTTATACCAGATTAACCATTTACTGTAAATCACATACAAAATACTGTAGCAATAGGTGTCACTTAAGGCTGCTACCAGGGGAAAGGGAAGAGTGAAATACTGCAATTCTGATAATTATAGAATGTTAGTTCTTCAGTGCTGTAACTAGAGATTTTAGTGCTGCGTGCAAGAAACAGCATCGGCGCCCCCACCCCATGTACAAAATAGGGCCAGTGCGCACCGTAGACGTGCGTCAAAAATATAGGGGCTTATCTTCATGGGGAAGGGGCATGGCCACAAAATAATACAAATTCATATTACACTGTACAGTAGTCTCCATTATTCAAATTACACCACACAGTAGCGTCACTTACACACATTACACCAGGTAGAGCCCTTATCACATATTACATCAGAGATAGAGTCCCCCTTTTAAACATTACAGCAGCAGAATCCCCCTTTTTACACATCAGGCTGTCAGAGTCTGCTTTTTACACATCAAACTGACAGAGATCCCCTTTTTACACATCATTCTGACAGAGACCCCCTTTTTACACATCAGGCTGGCAGAATCCCCCTTTTTACACATCAGGCTGGCAGAGTCCGCTTTTTACACATCAGACTGACAGAGATCCCCTTTTTACATATCAGGCAGACAGAGACCCCCTTTTTACACATCAGGCTGGCAGAGTCCCCTTTTTACACATCAGGCTGGCAGAGACCCCCTTTTACACATCAGGCTGGCAGAGACATCCTATTACACATCAGGCTGGCAGAGTCCCCTTTTTACAGATCAGGCTGGCAGAGACCCCCTGTTTACACATCAGGCTGGCAGAGTCACCTTTTTACACATCAGGCTGACAGAGACCCCCTTTATTACACATGAGGCTGGCAGAGACCCCCCTTTTACACATCAGGCTGGCAGAGTCCCCTTTTTACACATCAGGCTGGCATAGTCCCCTTTTTACAGATCAGGCTGGCAGAGACTCATCAGGCTGGTAGAGTCACCTTTTTACACATCAGGCTGGCAGAGTCCCCTTTTTACACATCAGGCTGGCAGAGACCTACTTTTTACACATCAGTCTGGCAGAGACCCCCTATTTACAAAAAGAAAGAGAGAAAAAGAAAGAAAGAAAGAAAGAAAGAAAGAAAGAAAGAAAGAAAGAAAGAAAGAAAGAAAGAAAGAAAGAAAGAAAGAAAAGACAGAAACATCTGCACTCACCGGGTGCGGAGGTGTCTGCACTCTCCCTCTAATGCTGAGTCTGGCTGAGAGCTGTGCCGCTGCTGGGATACCTGGACTGCATGGGAGGCAGCTGACAGGACTTCTCCTCAGTGGCGGGGGCCCAGGCAGGCTGCACGCTGCAGACCTGGGCCTGGCTGGTGCTTGTGGGTGGGTAGGCGCAGAACACCACGCGCTGTCACTTCTACCACTGCGTCCGCTCCCGGAATGCCGTGCGCGAAGACCTCGCTCCCACACCGGCATTCTGGTAAGGTGGGGGAGTGTACCGGAGAGGGACTGGGAGTGTCGAGTGGGAGGCAGGGCTGCTCTTGCAGGCATGGCCTGTACAGTGGGACTGGGAGTATTGAGTGGGAGGCGGTGCTGCTAGGGCAGGCATGGGGATAGCTCTGGAGCTGTCATGCTTCTTCCTGCACAGCGGGGTCTCTCCATCACCAGCAATGCGCTCCCTCCACAAGTGCGCTGTGTGCAAGGCACACTTCTCACACACCTAGTTACGGCCCTGGGTTCTGTGCTATATGAAGCACCCTAAAAATCCTCTTAGAAGTTTTGGCCCTTGGACCTAAAGTATATTTCACAATTATTAGATGTATTGTAAAACAGAGGGATCTTTTCATTTGTCCAATGTCGAAGTTCTTCTACACAAATAGAACACACCAATTGCTGCTCTGTTAACTGCTGTAAACTGCATTAACGTATAAAGGGGGTCATTCCGAGTTGTTCGCTCGGTAAAAATCTTCGCATCGCAGCGATTTTCCGCTTAATGCGCATGCGCAATGTCCGCACTGCGACTGCGCCAAGTAAATTTGCTATGCACTTAGGAATTTTACTCACGGCATTTTCATCGTTCTGGCGATCGTAATGTGATTGACAGGAAATGGGTGTTACTGGGCGGAAACAGGCCGTTTTATGGGCGTGTGGGAAAAAACGCTACCGTTTCCGGAAAAAACGCAGGAGTGGCCGGAGAAACGGGGGAGTGTCTGGGTGAACGCTGGGTGTGTTTGTGACGTCAAACCAGGAACGACAAGCAGTAAAATGATCGCAGATGCCGAGTAAGTCTGGAGCTACTCAGAAACTGCTACGAGGTGTGTAATCGCAATATTGCGAATACATCGTTCGCAATTTTAAGATGCTAAGATTCACTCCCAGTAGGCGGCGGCTTAGCATGAGCAAATCTGCTAAAATCCACTTGCGAGCGAACAACTCGGAATGACCCCCAAAGTTCTTACATATTTTGGAACGTGTATTGCAAGCTATACATTTACTTAGTTAATTACTTTGGTACTAAATATATCATGTCTCAAGAGACTAAAAGCAGATATTGCAATGTGGCATAAAACTTACTTGAAAATCTTTACAGAATTGACTGTTCTGAGCCATAATAGAAGCAAAGCGTAGGCAGTTTAATGAAAAAAAATGTCTGCACATCATTTTTCTTAACTCCGAGTTCATTTTTTAATGATAAAATGTGAGAATCATCAAAGTTTATGAACACAATATTTATCACATGCATGCTATCAGCAATGTTATATTGTATACTCAAATTAAACAAAAAAAAAACTATTTCAGCATATAGCATTAGTATGTAGTACGTTTCTAATCCATCATTTACCAACAAAAAGAGTGCTTCTGTACAGAGCAGGTATAAGCTAACTTTCCATACATTGCTGTGGAACTAAACGTCTCAATCATTCTGAATTTTTCATTAAGTATTTTTTTTTTTACCAAGCATGTTCTCATGGGGTTATGATCTCAAATACTGACGTTACTCTGATATTACTAATATCTGTCTAATCTCTCTAATCGGTAAAATAGGATTTTAATTACCTACCGGTAAATCCTTTTCTCGTAGTCCGTAGAGGATGCTGGGTCCATTTTAGTACCATGGGATATAGACGGTTCCGCAGGAGCCTTCCTCACTTTAAGACTTTTCAACAATGTGAACTGGCTCCTCCTTCTATGCCCCTCCTCCAGATCTCAGTATAGGAACTGTGCCCGAGAAGACGGACAACTTCGAGAGAAGAATTTACATTAAACTAGTGGCGAGATTCACACCAGCTCACACCATACAAAACATGCCGCCTAACATGGCCTTCAACATAACCCATGCTAACGTGCATGCATAACGCAACAGCAACAGCTGTGAACATCTTAACACATGAGAACCTGTGTAAAGGACAAAACGTAATTTGCAGGAAAAATGAGCACCGGGCGGGCGCCCAGCATCCTCTACGGACTATGAGAAAAGGATTTACCGGTAGGTAATTAAAATCCTATTTTCTCTTACGTCCTAGAGGATGCTGGGGTCCATTTTAGTACCATGGGGATGTACCAAAGCTCCCAGTATGGGCGGGAAAGTGCTAATGTTCCTGCAGAACTGACTGACCGAACTGAAGGTCATCAGCAGCCAAGGTGTCAAACCTCTAAAACTTAGCAAACGTGTTTGCCCCTGACCAAGTAGCTGCTCGGCAAATTGCAATATAAAGACACCCCGGGCAGCCGCCTAGGAAGAACCCACTTTCCTTGTAGAGTGGGCCTTTACCGAACTCTGTAATGGCAATCCTGCTGTGGAATGAGCGTGCTGAATGGTACCTCTGATCCAGCGCGCAATAGTCTGCTTAGAAGCAGGACCCCCAATCTTGTTGGGGTCATAGAGGACAAACAAAGATTCTGTTTTCCTTATCCGAGCCGTTCTTGCAACATAAGTCCTCAACGCTCTGATGACATCCAAGGACTTTGAAACGGCTGAGGTGTCAGAAGCCACTGGCACCACCACAGGTTGGTTAATATGGAAAGAAGACACGACCTTTGGAAGAAAATGCTGATGCGTCCGCAGTTCAGCTCTATCTTCATGAAAAATCAAATAAGAAAGTCTTTTTCTAGCAAAGCTCTGTAGAGCTCCACTAGAGTGCGTCCAGTCTCCTGGGCACATTTTCTAAACTGAGGTCTGGAGGAGGAGTATAGAGGGAGGAGCCAGTTCACACTGTTGAAAAGTCTTAAAGTGCCGAAGGGTCCTGCGGAACCGTCTATACCCCATGGTACTAAAATGGACCCCAGCATCCTCTAGGACGTAAGAGAAAGGTTGTTATGTTAATACTGACACAAACCATGGTCCATTAAGAATGTTCTTCTGTGAGGGAAAAAGTGAGTATATGTATATATGGAATGTAGTAAAAATACTGGTTGTCAGAATCCCGGCGTTCAGGAGACTGATGCCGGAATCCTAACAGCCGGTAAAATACCGGCAGCTGGAATCACAATCACCGCTGGGTATTACCACTCATGAATATAACCTGTGGCGAGTGAAGCAAGCCACTGGGCCCAAAGCATGGCGAGCGCGTGAGGTGATTCACTGCGGGCATTCCGACAGACGGGATGTTGCTGTCGGTATACTAACAGCCAGCATCCCATCTTCTGGTAAGATATATGTATTCCGTATATATAGCCATAACATTAACACCACTGAAACCACTGTCAAGTGAAGTGAGTAACATTGATTATCTTACAGTAGTACCTGTGAAGGAGTAGATATATTAGGCAGCAAGTGAACAACCAGTCCTTGAAGTTGATGTGTTGGCAACAGAAAAAATGGGAAAGTATAAGGATCTGAGCAACTTTGACAAGGGACAGATTGTGATGGCTAAACGACTGGGTCAGAGCATTTCCATAACTGCAGGTCTTATCTGTGGTTCCTGGTACTATATGTAGTGGTTAACACTTACCAAAAGTGGTCAAAGGAAGGACAAGGGGTGAACAGGTGACAGGGTCATCAGCACCCAAAGCTCACTGATGCTCACAGGGAGCAAAAGTTAGCTCATCTAGTTTAATCCCACAGAACAGCTAGTGTAGCATAAATTGCTGAAAAAAGCTAATTCTGACTATTCAGGTTGGATCGCAATCGAGTTCAGCCTCAGGCTTACTTATCCTGCCATCGCAGATGAACATGGCGACCAGTGGATGCAATGTTTATTCTGGACTGCGATCAATGCGATTGCAGTTTTGCTATAGCAAATGCAGGAAGGAGGTGCATCATGCATTTGAATTGCTAGGATTGCTCTGCAAATGCAATCCTTACTGAATTAGGCCCTATGATACTGTAGGTGCCAGAACACAGAGTGCATTGCAACTTGCTGCATTTTGGGCTGCGTAGTAGTAGACTGGTCAGACGGCCTGATTCTGATATGTACATTTTAAAAAATAAAATAAAATAACTTTGTTTCTGGAACAAATCATGTTGCAATGAAAGGGAAGCAAATACATTTATATTTTTTCTGTGCAGGGTAAACACTGGCTGCTTTTTCATGCAGCCCACAAATGTTGATAGCTTTATTATTGCACTGCAATTTAGATTTCATTTGAACACATCCCTCCCAAATCTAAATCTCTCTGCAAATGTTACATCTACCCCGCCTGCAGTGCAACATGATTTTGCCCATTATTTTTTGCTTTGATTGCAAATCAGAATCAGGCCCAGAGTGTCCTAGCTTAACCCTTGTCCACTGTGGAATATGCACATGAGCATTTGAACTGGACTATGGAGCAATGGCAGAAGGTGGCCTGATCTGATGAATCCCATTTTCTTTACATCATGTGGACGGTTGGTTGCATATACGTCATTTACCTGGGGAAGAGATGGCACCAGGATGAAGATGGAAGAAAATGGATTTCTGATTCCTGTATGTTAAACGTGAATTTAATGTTAGGGCATACTTGCCTACCTGACCCTCTCCATGAGGGAGAAAATGCTCTGTTCCTGGAATTTCCTGGTAATGTATGATTGCCATCACCTGTGGTGAAACACCTTTCTTATCAATTAACTAGCTCACCAAAGGTGATGGCAATCATACATTACCAGGAAAGTCCAGGAACAGAGCATTTTCGATGGTCAGGTAGGCAAGTATGTGTTAGGGTCTCTATCATTTACAGACCCTAACATTAAATTCACGTTTACCATATAGGAATCGGAAATCCATTTTCTTGATGTAATAATCTATTACATGCAGCTAGCCATCATCCGGAGTCACTCAAACGAGGTCTTCCATACTCACGGTATTTACGTGTACATCGCATCTGTAGTGAAACATCAGATGAAATCAAACAAATGGAAGCGATGACTAAATACATTTTTAGAACAAGCTTATTCTAATAAGTTATTACAGACTGCAAAAAACAAGGCCTTACAGACACCTAAATATCCATCTACTCCTGTAGACAAAATAGAAAATTCACTGGTATTTGTTAATAAATACTCTACAGCCAGTAAACAGATAATTCATACTGCAAGGAGAGTGTGGCCAGTTATACAAACTCATCCAGACCTGATGTCTTTAAAAAATTTGTCTATTTTACCTTGTCATAAAAGAGGCAAGCACATTAAAGGTCTCGTAGTGCACAATAATATAACCACCTTAGTTTTGTCTCTACCTAAGCATTTTTTGACAAAAAAAGGAGGTAATATAAATGTTTTGGGTGCACCACCTGTCTGTACTTAGAGACAGGCAGTTCGTTTACACATCCTCATTCGGGAAAACGCATTGAAATAATGTATCCCTTAACATGCACCTGGAAGTTTGTAATTTATTGCCTTAGATGCCCCTGTGATTTATATTACATTGGTAAGACTATTTGTTCCTTTAGAGAGAGAATGGCCCAGCATAGAAGCGCGATTAAACAAGCTTTAGGAGGAAAAAATGTTGAGCAGCCAGTAGCGAAGCATTTTAAGGCTTTTGGACACAATCTGTCGAGTTTGCGCTACAGAATGATAGATTGTGTTCCTGAAAGTAAAAGGAGGGGTGACAGAGGTAGACTGCTATTACAAAAAGAGGCAAGATGGATTATTCGTTTGAACACAATTGTTCCCTTTGGTTTAAACAAGGCTATATCATATGCAAGCTTTTTATAGTTACAGTAATATTAAGTTATGTAGCACGCTTAATCAATAGGAAGTTAGTGGTGTTCGCAATTATCTGTTATATTGATTAATTATTGTCTAACCAGTCATGATATTTCCATTATAAAACACTGCTATGTATATGCATGGATAGTTACTGTATTCATTTTTTTTTAAAATGTATTTCTTGTCATTTTCAGTAGCTTGTTGGTGAAGGGTTAATTGCACTATTTAATTATGCTGCCGGTGCTGAATGACGTCAGCGGAAGTCCAGTGTTCAGCGTTTCAGCAGACAGACTCAAGTGCCTGACGACGTTTGGAATAAATCGAAACGTTGCTAAAGTTTCCAGGGTGATGACCTGTTGATTGATAGGAATGAGACCGGGAGTGCCGCTTACCTTTGCTACTATACATACCTACGTGTTTAAGAGGGCATCGGGCAATTTGATTTCTGCTGCATCCATTGTGGAGTGCCGAGTACTTGCATGCACTATATATATATATATATATATATATATATACACACACACATGTACATGCACACATACATACTGTACATACTTACATACGCCCGCACGGAAACCCCCTCACTAAATCCTGCGTTTGCCCCTGGGGAAGGATGCACAAAGTAAAATATGACCAGGCACTTCTAATCACACAGATAACATTGAAATGCTTCTGCCCAATGAAGAGAGGTGTTGATCACCTTGAGAGTAAGCTGACAAAAGTAAAAACAAAAAAGGGGGGCGCAAACAGACATATATCAATATATCTAATATGATATAAATGAAAATAAAAACATATATGTAGATAATACCACAAATAATTGGCTGATACCAGCGGGTATAAGAAAAAGAGGGTTAAACTGCAACTAGTAATTTCATAACAAGGTTGATACAAAAATCACTTTAAATGTTACATAATAGAAAATAATTCATGCTGTATGGCATTGGTTCCCAAACTGAGTGCTGTGGCACCCTGGGGTGCCTTGGGGTACTTGCAGGGGTGCCCTGGATTGGTGGTCCAGAAACTATTCAAATTATTTATGGTCAATGTAATAGGCAAAACCGGTGATTGTGGCTGTCAATCAGAAATCACGAAACAGAAGCAAATCCTGTCCCTCACCATATAACTGAACCTGAGGATGACATTTAAACATAATTGACTTAATTTCATATTTTTTTCAGAATTTTTCAAAAAGAAACTTTTGGCCTGGGGTGCCGTGATTTTTTTTTTTTAAACCATCGGGTGTCATGATTCAAAAAAGATTGGGAACCACTGGTGTATGGATTGTCTGATTCACTAAAGTGATGCATGTCTCAGAGTTTGCCTTTTGATACAAAATCATGCATATTTGAATAATATCTTTCAAGTGAAGTTAAATCCTGATGGATCTTTGGCAGTGTAAAATAATGTTTATCAGCAAATAGCCAAAGTAAATATGGACTTTCACAAATGCATGGTGTCTACTATATAACAGAATCAATGTTGATATGGAGTAGTGCAGAAGCACTTACCACCTTGTGGGTATACTCAGTGGTTCAGTCAGCTGTTTCTCAGCGCTCTTATGTAACAACCGAGCCCACAGGTTCCAGTCTGCAAAGTGGGTCTCCTAAATCTGTTAATTACTTGTTGTTAATAGGGAGCCTGCACATTCCGCTCTGTGGAATATGAGTCCTAAGATGGCCGCAGTGCAACAGCCTGTGGTGCCTGCAGACGTGTACAATGGTTAAATGCAGCTGACAGATGATATAAGCCACTATGGGGCCCATTTATCAATGATCGCAAATTCAATGCAATGTGGGCATGATATTAGAGCCCAGCATTTCATAGCAATATGCGATCCTATCACCTGAATGTATTAATCAGCACTTGTAGGGACGGAGCCCGTTTCTGTGATGTACTCAGTGATCTGCAGGAGGGTCAGTGCATATGTGGTCTGCCAGACCAAACTGCACAGCGACTACTTCCGTGGAGTGTCCCGGGGGAACCCTCTGTTCGGCTAGCTACGCGATGTGTAGCCCATAGGCCACAATGGGATATTGTCATTTTCAGATGGTGGTAGCTTGCTTGACCAATATCCAAAATGCGAAGGATATTGGTAAATTGGGCAGCACCGCATTCCCCATAGAAACATATGGGGTATCCGGCAGCTGGCGGAAATTGAGGCATACATCCTTCATACATTCGGGGATACTTAATATTTTCGGCTAACCCCTGAAAATTGGTGTATTGGGGGAAATATCTGCAAATATACAGTACAATGACAAATGGGTCCCTGTATGTTATCCACCCGGCGCTAGTGAAGACCACATTAAATCACATGGTCCTGCTGTGAGTAGAGCCAGTGAAAGGTTCGGAGGTAAGCAGGTGGCTAATACGGCAACTTACAGTGGTGGTGGCAGTCAATAGGGCTACTTTAGTTCAAAATAAAGTAAGGACCAGCCAGTATATGTGTTAACGCATTTCTCAGTCACTAAAAGGAAACCGTTTCACCAGTGGAAGTGGAAGTAGTCATGGTGCTCTTTGGAATGCTTAATATAATAGATCCTGCATTAGAAGAGCTGCCCTGGAACTGACGTCTCTTGTCCTTTGCGGGAATCGAACCCTAGCTCATAGGCATGGTAACCATCAGCAATACCTTTATGTCAAAAGAGTCACTATAATAGATCCTGACCAAAGTAGCATTCCTACAAATCAAGCTACTTCAGAGCAAATGATCCCCAATAGTGCTGTGGGGAATATAAATAGTTATAGAAAGGAAATAAAACTTATAAGTAAATAATATACCATGCATGTAAAATTTCTGTGTATGGATACAGTCACCCTTAAGATGATAAAAGTAAAAAATAAAGAATACAGCAGAAACTGAAAAGTAGAAATAAAAATATTGAGCTAATGAACGGGAGTAGGTACAAGGAAACAGGTAAGAAAAAAATCACGTGATACGATTATATGCTAGATATTTGTGATTTAGGGGAAAAAGAAAGAAAAAAAGATATCAATGATGATATACGTAGATACATATACAGGTTGAGTATCCCATATCCAAATATTCCGAAATACGGAATATTCCGAAATACGGACTTTTTTGAGCGAGAGTGAGTTAGTGACATCTTTATTTTCTGATGGCTCAATGTACACAAACTGTTTAATACACAAAGTTATTAAAAATATTGTATTAAATGACCTTCAGGCTGTGTGTATAACGTGTATATGTAACATAAATGCCTTCTGTGCTTAGATTTAGGTCCCATCACCATGATATCTCATTATGGTATGCAATTATTCCAAAATACGGAAAAATCTGATATCCAAAATACCTCTGGTCCCAAGCATTTTGGATAAGGGATACTCAACCTGTATAAAAAGACATTGAATAGAAACTAGCACTCATTAAAACCTCAGATGAATTAATTAATGAATAAATAAGTAAATAAATAAATTGGTAGATGGAAACTTGACAAATTTAAATTAAACAAACAAGGATAGCAGATAACTTTAAAAAGGCTAATTATGAGAGTTTAGAGGGATTGTCACAACACTGTCATTTTTGGTTTCCTGGTTGCAGTACCTCTGTGCTGCCAGAGGTGCTGATGTTCTCTCCTCTCACGCAATACCTCTGGGCTGTCAGAGGGGCTGATGTCAGAGAGCAGTGGTTTTGTTAGCGTCCCAGTTGGGGCTAATTAGCTGGAACACACCCTACTGCTTTCATGTGCAACTCCGCAGCTGCAGCATTTGGTTGTGTTAGGGGCCTGTCTTGTGAGCTGATTGGTCCAGCCTGTCTTTAAAAGGCAGCCAGCCCTCAGCCTCATTGCCAGTTATAGTAGCCAGTTTGGGTAGTGCTGTTATAGTTGTACCTTTCTAGTCTTTGCCTTGTACCATTGCCCATATCCAGCTAGTAACCTAATACATTGCTTGTATACTGTTGGATTCCGCTATACCTTTCCCTGTATCCAGTTGTACCCTGAATCCCTTCCCTGCATCCAGTTGGAGTCCAGAATACCATGACTTTGCTTTGTTTTTATCCAGCCTTTTTCTGTATATTGCAAAGACTGTGACAAATACTGCAAGCTTAAAGGTGAAGTTAACTTGTTTGTGTTTATTCTCTGCGGGTTTATTCTCTGCTAAAGACTTATCAATACTACGATATTATACCTGCATGTGAAAGTTTAACCTGCTCTGGCATTGTATCCTGCAGCATAGTTGCCTACCCTCCCGCATTCTGCAGGAGACTCCGTGAAATAGTTACAATCTCCCTGACTTCCTGAATAGATCAGCAATCTCCCTGATTGCACCTGACCCCCATTATGTAGCTATTACATTCTTGGGGATAAAATAAGAAATCAGAGATACATACATTCATTAGTGCCATTTCCATGCATTGGTTATAAAGCACAATGATCCCTATGGCTACCTGCTTTTTAAATAAGGTTTCTCATGGTCACTTACAGTATATGGAACCTCTTCTAAAACACAATACATGAACAAACCCGAAAAACATCAGCAGAGGCGTAACTAAGGTAGGGCGAGTGGGGCACGTGCCCTGGGTGCCTTGGCAGGCCCAGGAGAGGGGGGCGCCACCGGCGGCCAGGGCATCATGCCCCACTCGCCCCCGTCACGCCGAAATGTGAGGGGAGGAGAGCACAGCGTGTCTCCTTCCCCTCACTGCCGCTGCCAGCACTGCGTGTGTACGGTCTCCGGCGGCGTTAGCCAATCAGAGCTTGCGGACCGGCTCCTGATTAGCTGCCGGTCCGCGAGCTCTGATTGGCTAGCGAACCGGCACCACATAGCCGCCGTCGGAGACCTGGAGCGGTGAGGGGCAGGAGAGGTGCTGCGCTTTCCTCCCCTCACACAGCAGAGGGAAGCGCCGCAGCGGTGAGTGACTGACGGCCGACTGAAGTAAGCGGCAGCGGCGGGGGGAGAGTCTTGTAACTGTGGGGCATGTATCTGGCACTGTGAGGCAATGTAACTGGCACTGTGGGGCAATGTAACTGGCACTGTGGGGCATGTATCCGGCACTGTGGGGCATTGTAACTGGCACTTTGGGGCAATGTATCTGGCACTGTGGGGCATTGTATCTGGCACTGTGGGGCATGTATCTGGCACTGTGGGGCATTGTATCTGGCACTGTGAGTCATGTAACTGGCACTGTGGGGCAATGTAACTGGCACTGTGGGGCAATGTAACTGGCACTGTGGGGCATTTTCAGTGACCACACCCCTTCTGGTGCATGGCCACACCCCTTCTGGTGTGTGTCCACGCCCATTTTTCTGCCGCTCGCGCCTTCGGCGTGCACACATACTTCTTTTGGTGTTGTTGTTTTTTTGGGGGGGCGCCATTTTTCATCTTCCCCTGGGCTCCGAAAACCCTAGTTATGCCTCTGAACATCAGTGTATTTTTTTCAACAAGTAGATCTTACTAACTTTGGGGCTCATTTACATTTGGATGTAAGTCTTTCTTTTCAGATGTAGCAGTACACATCAGCGCTGATAGGCGTTATTTTCACAATTTCCCTGAAATGCTTTTTCAAAAGTAGGCAAGTATGATACTCTGATATCCACGCTGCAATATTCTGTCTACTAACATTAACCCTGTCATTGCATCGTTGTTGTTTGTCATCATATGCCTCTGCTGGAACCTTTGCATAAATACAGCTTAATTGAACCAAGTATTCTTGTTGTGTCCTCCATTCTACTTCAGCATATTTACCTGCAATTCACCTGCCGATCATTGTTGGCAGGTGAATTCCTAACAGGGATAAGTTAGAGAGCAGAGGGGGTGTAAAGCAAAAAAGTTACTGATGGGATATATTTAGACTCAAAGGCAGCAGTTAGACCTAAATGAAAAGGATTAGAAGCCAGTTATTGAATACTGAGAACTGATTTGACTCTTAGGGAACTAAGATGTCAAAAAAATAATCAAACAGCAACAATAAGGGCATAGAAAAATAGAGGGAGAAGAGCTGGGGAATGAATTGAGTAACCTTAAATATTGTTTAATTCTACTGTATCATTAAAACTATGTGGAGTTAGTCTGTCTTTAAGAAGGCGATGACATTAAAAGAGAAATTAGCCCCCAGCTTCTTTAAGAACAACACTGACACTCCCGGCCATATGTATTCTAATCCAGCAAACTCCCAGCAGCCTAAACCTCCTACTGTGTAAGTTTCAATCTGCTCATGCACAGAACGGGCCTTGTGTTGTTGCTTGCAGGTTCCCTCTGCCGCTGCCTGATTGACAGGCAGTGGTGTTGAGGGGATTGGGTGGGGGTAGAGAAAGAAGGGCTATGTTTCAAGAATTGGGGGGGCATGGCACCCCTATTTTCTTGGAGGGGAGAGCCAGGGGTCTGCATGTTACCCCACAGATTACCTGGCCTCACAGCCCCCTGCTACAAGCTGCTAGTGGCGCATATGTGTTACTACACTCCAGCAGCTAGATTCCTGCATGTATCCCAGTGTTCAGCCTCAGCTGCTGTAAAAGTAGTAGTTTGCCTCTGTGCGTATAGCTGTACAGCTGCATTGTATCTCCTCATTCGAAGGCTTGGTTTTTCTGGCTGTTCTGATTGGGAGTTTCTCCCTTTATATTCCCTTCCTGTTTCCTCTCCTGTGCTGGTATAGTTCCTGCTACATGTGAGAACCTGTCAGCTCAGTGGTTCCTGATCAGATCCAGTCCACCTATAAATCAGGTTTTTGTGTTGACTTTCCACACAGATTATTACCTTTTGCTCTTTTTGTTTACCATCTTGTGCATTGTTGCATTTATATACAGTTATACTTAGTCGCTTGTTCCACATTGAGCATTGTTGCATTTATATACAGTTAATCAGTCGTTTATTCCACCTTATTCATTGTTGCATTTATATACAGTTATATTGAGTTGCTTATTCCAACTTGTGCATTGTTGCATTCACACACAGTTTATGTTTAGTTGCTGATTCCATCTTGTGCATTGTTGCACTCACATACACTCTGTTATAAATATCAGTTTAGAATTGGGCAGTCAGTCTTGGTTGCATCCGGTGAGCGTCTCTCCACACTATACCTTAGTCTTGCCCAGCCTTCAAATGCTGCCTTGTCCATCCATAAGACCTGGGTGCATACGAGTACAGGGTGGACCTAATTCACCATGGAAAGGCAGCTGCTAAAGGTAAAGCCTAGCTTAGCAGGTGGCTAACGGACTGCTGGGCAAGCATAATTGTATGAGCACCGCCGGGTGCCATCGGGTAGCCCTCGAAACAGAGTAGTCCTCATAACACACCCACTTCCATCGGTCAGCTGCGCAAGCTAAAGCTTACTCAGCTGGCCAGCTGCATGAAACATCATGACTGGTGGTTGCGATGTTGGATCCCAGCTTGTGAACGTTTTCTACTGAGATGTCTCCTACATGCCCCTCCTGGAGATTGGACAGAAATGCAAAGCTGATTGCATGCGACTCCATCTTACTCAATATTCTGGTTATGCTGTTGTATTTTTTGTGTTTCTATTTGTGTTGTACATAAAAAGAAAAACAATAAAAAATCATACGATTTTAAAAAAAGAAAAATTGGCATTTGTCAGGTCTCTGGTTTTGTCTGTCCCCGGCGGGGGCGCTAGTGGGTCAGTGTTGGTGCGATGTACAAAGCGCGGAGGCAATATGAAAGTCCTGCGCATAAGCGCTGATATTTATTAATGCAAAGCAGATGGTATAATACTGAATACAATGGAAACCGGTAATGTGGAAAACTATGACAGGTAACAATCCAAACAACTTAAAAGTCTCTTGCAGCAGAACGTAAAATAACTTGATAATGAATGCAGGTGAAATAACAGAACTCCAGTAGTATTTGGAAATACACAGTCTCTGAATAACACAGGGCAAACTGATAATGGTTAGGAAAGCAGAACTCCGGAATATATGAGTAACTCACAGTCTCTGTAAAGCACAAGTCCATATAGCCACACTTAGGCTAAAGCAGGAGACAGTCTCTAAGCAAGTAGATGTTATACTGCTGAGTTGCACAGATGGTATGCTGACAATTAGTGCACAGGTAAGTAATGAGAAAGAACACCTGAGGAGAGTCTCTTACTGCTGATGGGTTTGAAGCTGGATGTAGCTGAAGTCCGGAGTAACAGAAGAGCTGTAGAAATGGAAACTGGAACAAATGAGGTAACCACAGGGGAATGCTGGAAACAGGAATGCAGGAACTGGGAGAACTAGACACAGGGTATGTGACTCGTTGTCTGAGGCGATGAGAGTGAGCCCCGGACAGGAACTTTTACCCCTTGCTCTGCTGTGATTGGTCGCAGTGTTCTTGCTGGAAACACAGGGCTGGATTAGATGCCGGGATTAGCTGAGTGCAGGTGTCATAGCAGCATCCATACAGACCGGATGCCGGCACACAGCGGAACACAAACGCAGGACCAGACTCAGGGGTACTCAGCGACACGGGAGATGACACTCGCGGTCAGCGCATCCATGCAGCCGCGACTGGGGCCATGACCTCCGGAGGCCTGCACACCAGCGCGCTGGTAGGTGAGACGCAGCTGACCGCCGATTCCTGACAGCATTGATGTCACTCACCTTATATCATCTAAGACACAGGTTCTCAAACTCGGTCCTCAGGACCCCACACGGTGCATGTTTTGCACGTCTCCTCACAGAATCGCAAGTAAAATAATTAGCTCCACCTGTGGACGTTTTAAAATGTGTCAGTGAGTAATTAATACACCTGTGCACTTGCTGGGTGACCTGCAAAACATGCACTGTGTGGGGTCCTGAGGACCGAGTTTGAGAACCACTGATCTAAGATATTAGTGATCTTAGTTAATTATAATGTGTTACTAGATCTAAGGGAACATTAGTCCTCATGAATAATTACAGTAAATGTTTAAAAGATTTCACCAATCAGAATAAAAGCTCAATGTTCTGCTCTCTTTGCCCTTGGCAGGTAACAATAAGAACATTTCATCATTTTAATTCTGATGAAACAGGATATATTCCAGAGAAACTACTCAACTGGTGTGACTTATCCATACTATCTGGGAACATACTATATACTAAAGTTAACAACTGATCCAAACAGCATGATGGTGACTGAAGGGATTTGTGCTATAGCCTATTTCTGTGTCCTTGTGTCTGTAGACTCCCAGCTTCTAGTGGTGAGATATTGGTTTCTGTGTTACACCAAGACTATTTGCCATCAGCAAGGCAGTTTTTAAACATCCTTAATCGTCTATCTCTCTTGGTTGGAGGCGTAACGGACAATGGGCCTTATTCAGGTCGCATCACATCTGTGATGCGACCGCATTTCTCTGCATTTTTTGCCAGTGAGCAGGTCCCATCTGCGCGTGCGCTGGCCGGGAAATGCATTTGCATCGCAGTGATGTGAATGCCTCTGCCTGATTGACAGGCAGAGTCGTTGCGTGCTAAGGTGTAGGAAACACGAGTGGGCCCGGGCAATTTTCGGAGCAGCGGCATGATGTCACACACGACTGCTGTGACCTTAAAAATGTCCGCTTTGCATCTGCCTTCACAGCAAGGCTGTGCAGGCAGGGGGCATCCACTATTCAGTGATGCGATTGCATTTGAATTGCGATCACATCGCTAGCAGGCATTTGCATGCTGGGCGGCCTTGCCCTGTGCTGGATGGCCCCAGCATGCGATCGCAAGTAGTTGCAGTTTTGCTATTTGAGCAAAACTGCAACTGAAGCTGAATGAGGGCCACTACATATACATTCTTAACAGGGGTGCATTAAGAGAGGAGAAGGAGACCCGTGTGCAGACTTCTCGGTTCGGGACCCCTCCTGTTTGCCGGCAGCGCTGAGAGTCTGAGCACTCGAGGGCTCAGGCTCTACTGCGCATGCACAGATCTCCGGGAAAATGATGTGGTGGCCATTTTCCAGTGATTTCTCTACTGCCCATGCGCAGAACTCAGTGAAAATAGCTGCTGCGCCATTTTCACAGAGTTTTAACAGCGCTGCTAATGTTGGTGCGGGACTCCGGAGGGGTAAGTGTTCCAAAAATCTGGTACAGCGTGTTCGGTGTGGACCCCGCCGCTGGACTCAGGGGCCCATGTGCACTGTACACACTGCATCCATTATAATACGCCAGTGATTCTTCAGAAGTATGGATCTATATATGCACTGTTATCAAATTTAGAGTTTTACAATTATTTGTGATGTTTGAATACAAGCTCTGGAGTCATTTTTGGTCACTCACCAATCAACACTATTGGCTTTCATTTCAAAATGCAATGAACAATCATTTTCTTCATACCATTCAGTCACTATCCTTAACTGTAGGACATCATTCTTATACTTTTGAATTTAAAATGAATGTTTTAATAAGATGTTTGTTTTATTAGCTGTTGGTTTTTAGTATGTGAATATCTGACCCCGGGGAGTCTATATTATTATTATTGCCCCTGAAGGCTGCATTTGTCAAGATGTGAGGAAGGAAATAAATTATTATAGAAAGCCGCTGACAGAGAATTATATGGTGAAAAAGACAGGATCCTGCAGAAGAACAGAGTAGTTATTGTTACGGTACACCAGACCTGTTTCACATAAGACCTTTAGAGATACTACTAGTGAGGTCTTCAACCACTAATAGTCACCCGCTGTTCCAATAGAGCTAGTATGCTCACCGGAACTTAGGTGACCACCTGGATTTATGCTCAGAACAGTAAGAGAGATCAGTTTGGTGACCACAGTTTACTGGATTCAAGGCTAGAGTGGTAGAGTTCCGACCATACAGAATGCTGGCTGGAGTGTAAGTAATTCTAGCAATGCAGGATATGGCTGAAGAGTTGTGGCTCCAGCTATGCAGGATTCTGGCATGAGTAAGAGAAATCCAGGAGTGTAGGATACAGCTGAGAAATAATGACTCCGTCCATATAGGATACTGGCAGGAATTGGACAGCAAAAGGAACTAGACAAGAGAGCGCAGGCAGACTTAACAAAAGTTCACAATTTAAATAAAACAGTGATCACAAT
The DNA here is from genome assembly GCF_028390025.1 of Pseudophryne corroboree. Classification (NCBI taxonomy): domain Eukaryota; kingdom Metazoa; phylum Chordata; class Amphibia; order Anura; family Myobatrachidae; genus Pseudophryne; species Pseudophryne corroboree. Next base: position 471,785,324 of record NC_086445.1, read on the forward strand.
ATGCAATATTTAAGAACAATAAAATTCCGTACTACAACTCCATATATTCCACACAGTCCAGTGCACTAATAAACTGGTATACTGACAATATGAATTGATAGTCCTAAGATTTAACAGCTGATGTTTGAATGCTGAAAATCTGGATATTGTCCATGTAACAATCTCATATTTGTATTGATTTGTTCAAATAAAAGTCAGATGTATACAGAGTAAGTGCACTGTTGGTTATAGATCGGACATCTATAAATTACCTCCAATGGACATAACACCAGTTCCGTTCAATTTATTGTAGCCTCATATCAGGATGATGATGCTTACCGCTTCCTTGATGTATGTGTAGCACTAGCAAGTGCTCGGGTGCCTGCTGGTTCTAGCGGCTATATCCACTGCTCACTCCTTACTATGTCGTGTCAGACTCCTAACCGCTCACCGCTCCTACGGATCATCTGACGGTGCTATAATTAGCCGAAATGCCGTTGATCCGAGGCGATGAGCTGACAGCCACGGTCCCCGTATTGCAGAAGGGACCAGTGCAGGTGGCTCTGCTCGGGCAGATTTTAACCCGACAGTGGAGTAGAGCTGGAACGGGTGAAATCCGTGAGCGGTAAAGGTGGTTAGATGAGAGGTAGTCGGATCCTAAAACAGCCCTGACGCGTTTCTCGACCGGCACAGTCTGGTCGTTTCCTCAGAGGGTTATAATGATCCTGTCCTGCTGGTTCCTCATATTTAAAGGACTCCTAGGATGGTCATTAGTACAGGCACCTGAAGGCACCTGTTCGGCTCATAAATGTACAAAGATCAAATCCTTCAGTAGATCAGAAGAGTTCGAGGTAAAAGGTTTTATGAATTGTAGGACCAACTTTGTGATATATGTCATCCAATGCAAATGCGGCATACAGTATGTTGGCCGCACTATTCGTCCCCTCCATGAAAGGTTCATGGAACACAAGAGGAACATCACAAAGAATATCAAAACTCATAGCCTGTCTAGTCATGTCTCCTGGTGTCAGAAGGGTGCTGTTAATGGTTTAACCATTAGAGCAGTAGAACACGTAAAAGTAACTATGAGGGGAGGCGATAGATATAGGAAACTTTGCATGCGCGAAGCATTTTGGATTTTCCAATTACATACTTTGAGTCCACATGGTCTGAATGACACGGTGGAACTCAATGCTATCTAATTGGTCTCTCCTTCTGCAGTTCCTTGATAGCCTATGTGAGTGGTGAAGATAGGTTTATCCCCAATTGTGGGGTAAAGTACAGCTGTTCCCATGAGTTGTCCCTAACATTGTGCACGTATTTTCTTGTGTTTTTCTGTTTTGTCCCTCTGTCAGTATAGGGGGAATGGACGAGTGCCTCCCACTTTGGCAGATCGAGTGTAAATATATCTCTCTGCCATTTTGGGATGGATTCGTCCATTTCCCCGATTTAGTGGCATATGTAGTATGATCTATATGAAGATCAAATGGTTTATCCATTTGTATCATTGGAAAAGTATTCGAGTGGGAATAATTGTTTAGATTTAATAATGAGTAGTATATGTTCTTCTTATATGCATTCTAATTGGTTCTATAGTTTAGTTTAATTTAATTTATGACGTATTTGTGTTTATTTATATGGAATGCATATAGATTCCTCTCTATTCTGTGCCCTATGAGATATAGTTAGATAAATTCGAGTGGGAATATCTCCCCTTTAGATATAAAATTCAGAGAGTATTATCAAGACAATGAATATGATTGATTATTGGAACAGTCAGATCATATTAATGACTGTAGCAATGGTATGGATTTATCTACCCTATGAAATTTGGATTGCAAGTAATTATACTAAGAGTGTTATGTTGCTGTCTCCCGCTCCGCTAGGAAATAGAAATATATCATAAATGTATCATTGATTACAAGCAAAATTTATTTTAATTTAATTTATTTTGATTTTAATTTTGGTATTTTATTCTGTTGAATTATCTCTTTTATGTAATTAGGAATTAGTATGTATAGACATGCTTATCTAAGATTGCTGGATTTGTTTGTGGAGCCGATTATAACTCCGCCTGCACACACGTTCACTAATGAGCCGAACAGGTGCCTTCAGGTGCCTGTACTAATGACCATCCTAGGAGTCCTTTAAATATGAGGAACCAGCAGGACAGGATCATTATAACCCTCTGAGGAAACGACCAGACTGTGCCGGTCGAGAAACGCGTCAGGGCTGTTTTAGGATCCGACTACCTCTCATCTAACCACCTTTACCGCTCACGGATTTCACCCGTTCCAGCTCTACTCCACTGTCGGGTTAAAATCTGCCCGAGCAGAGCCACCTGCACTGGTCCCTTCTGCAATACGGGGACCGTGGCTGTCAGCTCATCGCCTCGGATCAACGGCATTTCGGCTAATTATAGCACCGTCAGATGATCCGTAGGAGCGGTGAGCGGTTAGGAGTCTGACACGACATAGTAAGGAGTGAGCAGTGGATATAGCCGCTAGAACCAGCAGGCACCCGAGCACTTGCTAGTGCTACACATACATCAAGGAAGCGGTAAGCGTCATCATCCTGATATGAGGCTACAATAAATTGAACGGAACTGGTGTTATGTCCATTGGAGGTAATTTATAGATGTCCGATCTATAACCAACAGTGCACTTACTCTGTATACATCTGACTTTTATTTGAACAAATCAATACAAATATGAGATTGTTACATGGACAATATCCAGATTTTCAGCATTCAAACATCAGCTGTTAAATCTTAGGACTATCAATTCATATTGTCAGTATACCAGTTTATTAGTGCACTGGACTGTGTGGAATATATGGAGTTGTAGTACGGAATTTTATTGTTCTTAAATATTGCATATTGTGATCACTGTTTTATTAAAATTGTGAACTTTTGTTAAGTCTGCCTGCGCTCTCTTGTCTAGTTCCTTTTGGTTTCCATTTGTTTAGGGATCGCTAATACCCTATTCCTTTGAGAGCGGCAGGCAGCGTTTCAACTTAGGCTCAGGGAGGCGCCCTTCTCTCTTGTAGTTAGGAATTGGACAGGCCAGGAGTCCAGGATATGGCTCAGAGGTTGCGGCTCCAGCAATAGAGGGTTCTGGCAGATGGAGAGCAAACCAGGAATGCAAGATATGGCTGAGAGGTTGCGGCTCCAGCCTTGCAGGGTTCTGGCAGTTATTTGAGCAAGCCAGGAATACAAGATATGGCTGAGCAGTTGCGGCTTCAGCCGTGCAGGATTCTGGCAGATGGAGAGCAGGCTAGGAATGCAAGATGTGGCTGAGAGGTTGCGGCTCCAGCCTTGTAGGGTTCTGGCAGTTATTTGAGCAAGCCAGGAATACAAGAAATGGCTGAGCAGTTGCGGCTTCAGCTGTGCAGGATTCTGGCAGATGGAGAGCAGGCCAGGAATGCAAGATATGGCTTATAGGTTGCGGCTCCAGCCATGCAGGGTTCTGGCAGATGGAGATCAGGTCAGGAAAGCAGGATATGGCTGAGAGGTTGCGGATCCAGCCGGTACAGGGTTCTGGCAGATGGATAGCAGGCCAAGGAATGCAGGATATTCACAGCAACCAACAGGAGAACCAACAGAAACCAATCTTCTGGAACCAGGGACAGCATGAACTATAACAGGGGGGGACTCACTGCTAGATAAGGGGAGAGGAGCCAATTTGGAGCCCAGCCTAGGCGAGCCCCTTTTAATAAGTGATCTTGTGCAGCTGGAATGCTGCATGTCCTCCCTAAATAGCCCACAACCTCCCTTGACCTCCAGGCATACCAATTGCCTAGCAACCAGCAGGAAGCTGCTGGCCGGAAGTAACCCGAAGTCCTGGTTGCTTAGCATACATTCAACTTGCAATAAAAGAGTAGTCAGGCAGTAGTCAGAGGAGGACTGGTGGTTCTCCTATTTCACATCTGATCTCATAGGAAATGCCATGCTTGCCTACTCTCGTGGAACGACCAGAGACGGCCATAGGCATAGGCAAACTAGGCAATTGCCTAGGGCATTTGATATGACTAGGGCCATCAGCAGCTTCTGCTGATTAAAATGATATGTGGCATGCCTATATTCTGTGTGTAGCATTTCATATGCAGATACAGCCACAGTCTCACACAGTATATAGGCATGATGCATATCATTTTAATTGGCAGAAGTGGCTTGTGCATCCTAGCCACATAGCAATGCAAATAAGATGCATTTTCATTAAAAAAAGGTGCCCGTCGTTAGCATTGAGGCAAGATTTATGAGGACACATCTGTATCCAAGCAGAGTCAGAGGTCACAGTGTTAGTGGCAGTGTGAGTGCTGTGTGCATGTGAGTGGGTTGGTTGTGCAGTAGTGTTCGGAATATGTGTAAGGAGCATTATGTGTGTAAAAATGCACTAGTAATGTGCAGCAAATGTGTAGGGGGCACTATGTGTGTCATTATGTGTATAAAGGCATTAATAATGTGCTGAAAAGGAAGTTGGCCCGCAAGAGAGCGGGACAAGAGAAGACTAAAAGTCTGACCCGGGGCACGCTTATTATATCTATAGATTTAAAATGTAACTTTTATTATCTTTTAATAAAACTGTAACTTACACAAAATCACTAGGTAATTAAAGCAAATTTGATACATACATGAATATCAGGTCATAAGACCATTCAAAAAATATAATCAAAAGTGAATACTAATTAGTGTGGCAGGCCTGTATCTGCCAAGAGTGAAAATATTGATCAGTAATAATGCTCTAAGTTTTCATGTGGTGAAAATATTCATAACTCATATCAGTAATATCATATGTAAGTATGCTGGTATGCCACAAAACTTAATGAGCATCAATATTTAGATTATGCCCTCTCCCATGGTCTATAACCAATTACCACAAATAGTAAGGAGAGTGGACTTCCCTGTGCGCGACTTTGAACCACCAGATATGATTTCAACAGAACATCCATACACAATTCATATATATATATATACACCATATTGTAAATGCAGGTAAATTGAAAACTCTATACTTCCAACCCCAATTATGCATAGATAAGGCTGTAGGCCTCTGTTTTAGAAAGCACAACTCTACAAAGAATGATGATGCAATTTATCGTATGTGTAGAGTTTGTATGTGCACCAAAACATCATTCAGAATTCATATGCATGGTATACTGTGAAAAATATAGACCGCTATATATTGATATTAAACAAATTCTGTTCAACATTCCTGTCAGTCTATACACAACATAATGGATAATAGATAGCATTATAAGTCATTCATAATTAATCAGAATGTGGAGTTGGAAGATATTACATATCGTTGATTTTGGTTCAAAATTCATATCAATCAATACACCACCATGTGAAAGCAGAGGAGTGACATTGCACATTGTTCATGCTTGGTTTCACCACTGAGTGGATTTGTATGTGCTTCAAGCCACAAATAATTTCGTCACTGTGTGGAGTTTGTACATGCTTCAAACCACAACTGAAGGTAAATACACAGTGACTTTCTTCATGAAGAATACCCCTCAACAGGAAATAGTACACAGTTTTGAATATCCTATATCAGTATTTTAGATTCAGTATTGAAATTAATTCTCATGAAATTTTTTCCCAATGAGATAGAAAAGAATACCGGAGTATTTGGAAGGTGCAGACCTTCTGCTGTCTCAAACATCTGCTTAAAGCATCGAATGTCAGGATGAGAGGGGCCTGCCTCCTTCACCACGGTATTGAATGGAAGAAATAGAGGTACCCACTTCTGCTTTTCCAATTTTGCTGCTCAGAGCTCTCTGTTGCTAAAGCATTGCAGAGTAGCTCGGCTGCTGGAATGAGAGAGTGCATACATGGAAAAGAAATCACACAGTTATCCAAATAAGATAAAGAGAAGAATTAGTACCTAGGTACTTGAAGGGTTGGACCTTCTGCTTTCCCAATATCTACTATCAGCATCGAATATCGGGATGAGAGGGGCCCATTCCCCTCACTTCGGTATGAAAAAGAACAAGTAGAGGTCTCACTCTCTCATTCCAGCAGCCAGGCTACTCTGCGGTGTCATGCAGCAATAGAGGGCTCTGAGCAGCAATATTGGAAAAGTAGAATTGAGACCTCTACTTGTTCTTTTTCATACCGAAGTGAGGGGAATGGGCCCCTCTCATCCCGATATTCGATGCTGATAGCAGATATTGGGAAAGCAGAAGGTCCAACCCTTCAAGTACCTCGGTCAGCGGTGAGGTTACTTTCAGTCAACCGCTGACCGCAAAGTTCCCACCATTGGCTACAATGGAGCGCGTAGGCGCTACATTGTAGCTCTGCTGTGTGCAGCCTGACAGACACTAGAGGAGCACACAGCCAATCAGGAGAGTGCCACGACGTGGCGCTCCCTGATTGGCTGAAGGGACCCTCTTTGACAGGAGTCAGGGGGGGTCCTGGCAGTCGGGGAAAGGGGTCCCATGTGTACACATAGGACCCCTTTCAGTGCGTGGTCAGGTTTCCGTTTTATTATTTTGCCAAGTACGTGGATTATACAAAGGTCTGATTCTACACTGGATTATGTGAGTATAATTTTTTTCACAGGTACCCCAAGGATTCTACTTGGAGAAGAGGACCGAGCCTCGTGGGAACATAGGGAAGTATGTATGTATGTATGTATGGAGGTGTGCATGTATGTAATAAACTTATACTTTCACGGTGTGTGTGTCCTGTTTTTTTGGGGGTATTTTTTTTAGTAGTAGTACTACAGGTACCAGCGGGTCTGGTTTTCCACCGCATGCTGGTACTTGTGGTTCTCCAAGTACCAGCTTGTGGGGGAGGCTTGCTGGGACTTGTAGTACTGCTACTAAAAACAATATTCACATTTTTTCAAATGGCTATCAGCCCCCCATCCGCCGCCCTTGGATGGGGGGGACAGCCTCGGGCTTCACCCCTGGCCCTTGGGTGGCTGGAGGGGGGGACCCCTTGATTTAAGGGGTTCCCACTCCTCCAGGGTACCCCGGCCAGGGGTGACTAGTTGGGTATGTAATGCCAGGGCCGCAGGGACCAGTATAAAAGTGTCCCTCGGCTGTTGCATTATGTACCTGGCTAGTGGAGCCCAGTGCTGGTCTCAAAAATACGGGGGACCCCTACGCTTTTTGTCCCCCGTATTTTTGGAACCAGGACCAGGCGCAGAGCCCGGAGCTGGTTGATTAAATATGGGGGATCCCATGTCATTTTCCCCCCCATATTTTTTCAACCAGGACCGGCTCAAAGAGCCCGAGGCTGGTTGTGCTTAGGAGGGGGGACCCCACGCAATTTTTTTCAGATTTTTTAAGACTTTAATCAACTTTTTAAGGTACACAATGAAGCCCTGCATGGATCTCACAGATCCGGCCGGGATTCCTTGTGTTTTGTCAGGCAGTGTTTTACTCATCACTCCCGTAAAACACTGCCTGATATTACGAATCACATCGACATCGGAAAAAACGATTGTGCAAAATCGGCAGCTTAGTGAATGATCGTATCAGGATTCAAAAAGTTGCAGTAAAATGCACCCGATACCATTCGAGTTCAAACACCCTTCAAAACGGCAAAAACAGGAATCTTTGTAAATATACCCCTGTGTCTCTCAGTAGCCCCATTTAAAACCTACAAGTGCATATTTAATGCGCATATATAATCAATATAGTGGGGACACATGAACATAATACACAGTTGGTATTATAGAGCTTATAAGTACTTTTCTTTATAAGGAGATACACTTGATGCTCCTTTCTTTTTTATGAAAGGCTCTCTCTAACAACTACACTGTATTCTATTACAATAACAACAGCTACTGTGGAATTTACACTGATTTGTTTATAATAAAGGAAGCAATTGCTGCAGGAGTGACTTATTAGTTACATAGCATTCATTGTAACAAATGTAACTATTGCAGGAGGATATATCTCTCTCTACTTAAAGTGATCTCTCCAATAAAATAACTGTTTATTAATAGCCCCACTCAATCACTATATAGATATATGAATAATGCACTTATACAATTGGTATAGTGGATATATATGAACATTACACAGTTTGCACTAATTATGATATATATAAATGTGCAATATCTATAGAACAGTGGGAGAACTATTAAATATTCCTATACATTCACATCACTCACTCAATATTCAGCATTTATTTACATGCTGACACTCTCTCTTCATTAGCCACATGATACCTTATCATAACAGCTAGAGTTACTATAGGAGATTACACTGACTGGCTTGAAATAAGGGAAGCCACTACTGAAGATATTGTAGTGAATGACATTTGGAACTATTGCCAAACTTATGATATAACTATCAGTATACAATTAATAAATATTAGAAAGTATTCGGCATCCTAATATTGGGCTAATTATAAATAATAAGCCAATAATTGATATAATGAAGTGTACGAATACAGTATAGCCTGCTTAGGATACATTCAATTTGGATTAATAAAGACACGACACAGGTAGCGAACCTTGATTTTAATAATTTATTTTCATTCACCATATATGATAATTATATCACACAAGTTTATTGCACTTTCTTTATTTCGTGGTTAGACAATTTTAACAAATCTATTAAAAGTTAATTTTTAATTTTCATTTGTGCGCCAGCAAAGAGACATTCTTTCCTCTTCTTTTTCTTTGTATAACTCAACTTGTCTCTGGTAGCAGGGGCGTATCTACCCATTGGCCAGGATGGCACTCGCCAGGGGCGCCAGCCAAGCAGGGGGCGCCGCCAGACGGTGCCACCCTCGGCCAATCGGTGGAATACCTTAAGCCTTAGTGTCTGGCAACACCTGCTGTGCCGAGCTGCCTGTGCATTGCCTGGGATGGAGGGCGGAGGGTGTAGTATGGCTTACCGGCGGTCAGGAGACCACCGGTCAGCATACCAAGGGCTGAGGATCACTGAGCAGGCAGGAGCTGGCACCGGTGTATGGCACCGCAATGAACTACAGGGAAGAAACTGAAAATAAACTACAACTCCCAGCAACCCTTGCTGTCGGGAGTTCCCAGCGGCAAGGGCTGCCGGGAGCTGTCATTTTTTTTTCAATTTCTTCACGTAGTTTGGTGCGGTGCCATACAGCGGCGCCAGCTTCTGCCTGCTGAGCGATCCTCCATCCTCCATCCCAGGCAGCTCGGCACAGCAGGTATTGACAGACACTACAGCTATCTGATGGGATGTTGTGGGAGTGGGGACTAGGGCTGTGTGGGGAGTCTATGTATGTGATGGGAGTGGGGGAGATTACTACTATGTGCTAAGTGCTGTGTGTTTGGGGAGGGGGACTATGGCTATCTATGTTGGCAGGGAACTATTGTTATATGATGGGACTACTGTATGACTGTGTTGGGAGAGGTGGAGACTACGGCTATGTGCTGGGGGGACTATGGCTATTGCTTGGAGAGGTGGGGGCTATGGCTATTTACTGGGAGGGGACTATGGCTCTGTGCTGGGAGGGGGACTAAGACTATATGACTTTGGGGGCATATCTGACACTGTGGGGCATATGTGTATCTGGCACTGTGGGGGCATATGTGTATCTGGCACCATGGGGCATATCTGGCACTGTGGGGGCATATCTGGCACCATGGGGGCATGTGTATCTGGCAATGTGGGGGCATATCTGGTAACATGGGGGAATATGTGTATCTGGCACTGTGGGGGCATATCTAGCACTGTGGGGGCATATCTGGCATCATGGGGGTATGTGTGTATCTGGCACTGTGGGGGCATATTTGTATCTGGCACTATTGGGGGCATATGTGTATTTGGCACTGCAGTATTGGGGTCATATGTGTATCACGACCCCATTTTCATTGGTCACGCCCCATGTGGCATGTTGCCACACCAATTTTTGTGGCGTGCGCGCACCATACCGCTAACATGTTTTTTCTATTTGCACCACTGGGTACTGCGCTGCACTGCACTTCTTTGCACTACTATTTGATTATACTACCTGGTCCTGGGTGGCATTGCATCCTCAGCCAGGCCAGGCTCTGCTGATGTCTCTTCAGTGTTATAAGGATTACTGTGTGGGCATAATGGGGGTGATTCCGAGTTGTTCGCTCGTTAGTTTCTTTCGCTACGGAGCGATTAGTCGCAAACTGCGCATGCGCAATGTTCACAGTGCGCCTGCGCCAAGTAAATCAGCACAAAAGTTTGGTATTTTACTCACGGCGTAACAAAGTTTTTTCATCATTCTGGTGATCGTAGTGTGATTGACAGGAAGTGGGTGTTTCTGGGCGGAAACTCTCCGTTTTATGGGAGTGTGCGGAAAAACGCTGGCGTTTCTGGGAAAAACGCGGGAGTGTCTGGGCGAACGCTGGGTGTGTTTGTGACGTCAAACCAGGAACGAAACTGACTGAACTGATCGCAGTGTAGGAGTAAGTCTCGAGCTACTCAGAAACTGCTAAGAAATTTCTATTCGCAATTCTGCTAATCTTTCTTTCGCTATTCTGCTAAGCTAAGATACACTCCCAGAGGGCGGCGGCTTAGCGTGTGCAATGCTGCTAAAATCTGCTAGCGAGGGAACAACTCGGAATCACCCCCCATGTGTAAAGGGAACTGCTACTGTGTGGGCATGATGTGTATAAGGGTTACTACTGTGTAGCGTAATTTGAATTGGCGGAACTGTTGTATTGTCATTCCCCTTTCCCAAAAGATGATGTCCCTTTTTTGCACTTGCACCTTCCCTATTTCAAATATGGGGGGCACCAGTCCCTTACTTTGCCAGGGGCGCTCGGACCCCGAGATACACCCCTGTCTGGTAGCACCCCCGAACGTCCAGTAATTAGTACCTAATCAAACTGACGGACATTTATCGGGGTTCTCTCTTTTTCTTCAAATAGCAATTATTTAGAATTAGTAGCTGGTGCAGAACTTATCCCCCTCCCCTATTTCCCTACATATCTGGTCCACACGCATGTCCAGGAGTCCTATCTTACCTCCCAGGTTCAAGTACCCCTTAGCCCCTACAACTGAGGCTTCCCATAGTCAGCACCAGCCCTCAGTTGTGACACATACATTCACTCAGGGTGTTTTACGGATTCAACCTCCCTATGTTCCCCCTGTGGCTCCTTGGGATTTGTCGGTTGTTTAGGATGCCTTGCAAGAGTCTCCGTTTGAACCTCTTGAGTCTGTGGACCTTAAGTGGCTTACTCTTAAGGTCTTGTTTTTGCTGGCTATTGCCTCTGCTAGACGGGTTTCGGATTTGGGTGCCTTGTCCTGTCGGTCACCCTTTCTGATTTTTCACCATGACCGGGCGGTTCTTAGAACTCGCCCTGGTTATCGGCCTAAGGTGGTGTTATCGTTCCACCTTAACCAAGAGATTGTGGTTCCGGCCTTTACCTCTCCTGATTTATCCTCCAAAAAGATGTCTTTGGATGTGGTCCGGGCTCTCCGTATTTATGTGAAGAGAACAACTTCACTTAGGAGATCTGATTCTCTCTTTGTTCTTTTTGATTTTCACAAATGTGGCTGGCCTGCTAATAAACAGACCTTGGCCAGAAGGATTAGAATGGTGATTGCACATGCTTATGTACAGGCTGGCCTTCCAGCTCCTGCTACTATCAAAGCCCATTCTACTCGGTCTGTTGGACCTTCTTAGGCAGCCCTCCATAGTGCGACCCTTGAACAGTTGTGCAAGGCGGCTTCGTGG